>NW_008328585.1:2866-45480 GCF_000622305.1 Nannospalax galili
GAATGAGCATTCCCCTTTCTCCATATCCATCGAACTCAGGAAGATCTGCCTGCGTCTGCCTCCCAAGTGCTAGGATTAAAAGCTTGTGCCACCACGCCTGGCTTTAATTTTTAAATTTAAAAAGAATTGTGTGTTTGAGCTGGGCGTGGTGGCTCATGCCTTTATTCCCAACACTTGGGAGTCAGAGGAAGGTGGATCTCTGTGAGTTCAAGGCCAGCCTGGTCTACATAGTGAGTTCCAGGACAGTGGGGTTACAGGGAGACCCTGTCTCAAAAAGACAAAAAAGAAAAAAAAATGATGAGTTTGAGTGCTTTCCCTGCATGTATGTAAGTGCATCAGGTGTGTACAATGCCAACAGAGATCAAAAGAGTGTATCAGATGCACTGGAACTGGAGTTACGAATGGTTATAAGCCACTGTGTAGGTACTTGGAACCGAACCTGGATCCTCTGCCAGATCAGCCAGTGCTCTGAGCCATCTCTCTAGCTCCTCGGTGATATTTGTCAATTTGAGCTTCCTTTTCTTTCCTTAGATCGAGTAAAGTTTTGTCACTTTTGTTCATCTTTTCCAATAACCAAGGGTTTTGTTTCCTTGATCCTTTGTGTTGTTTTTTTACTAGTTTTTCATTATGTTCAACTCTGATTTTTATTGTTTTACCATCAACTGCTTTGGAGTTTAGTTTCTGATTATTCTTTATGACCTTGCTCATCAACATGAGGGTGTTTTCTTAATTGACATATCTCTGATTTTTTTGATGTAGGAATTTTGGTTATAGTCTCTCCTCCTAGACCTTCTTTTAATTTTTAAGATCTAGCTTTGTGAGTTTGTGTTACGATGCAAATTCTCAAGCACACCACAAGCAGAAGTGAGGAGGCAACAATGGAGCCATACCCGAAGACCAGCTCCTCTGAAGAGGATATCTTCACGGATCATTACCTGATCCTCAAGACCCTTGGCCAAGGCGGCTTTGCTGAGGTCAAACTGGCCCTCCACCACCACACAGCAGTGCCAGTTGCTGTCAAGATCCTGGAAAAGGATGAGGACAATGCCTCCGAGGTCATGTCTGAAGTAGGTATCATTAAGGCATTGGATCACCCACACATTGTCAAACTCTTCCACGTCGTCAAAACTAGAAAACAGACCTATTCGGTGATGGAACATGCTGATGGGGGAGATCTGGCAGACTATTTGGAGAAAATGGGCCGTCTACAAGAGGTGGAAGCCCGCCCCATCTTCACACAGATGGCATGTGCAGTTAACTACTGCCATGAGAACGGCATTGCACACAGGGATATTAAAGTAGAAAACATACTGTTGGATGACAAAGGACACATCAAACAGTGTGGCTTTGGCATGGCCGTAAAAGTCACGGCTGGCCAGCAGTTTGTGACATCTGGAGCATGGGAGTGGTTTTGTATGTATTGTTAACAGACACCTTCCCCTTCAACGTAGATACCTTTTCAAAGATGATGAGGAAGATGTGGATTCCAAAGATCTCCATTCCATGCAAGCTTTCCCCACACATTATAAGCTTCATTGGGCAGTTGTTGAGTGTTGACTTTAGGCAGAGGCCCACAATACATGACATCATGGGACACCAGTGGCTTAAGGACAGTGAAGAACTTTCAAAATTACCATCTTCCTTAGAGATGTTCCCAAGCATCCCAAATTGCAGCATTGTGTTGACTATGCCTGACATGGGCTACAACCCTAATGACATTAGAGACTCTTCATATGAAAAAAAATTTGATAATATCATGGCCACTTACCTAATTTTAAAACATAAGTCACCTCAATGCTACAGCACCAACTGTCAAAATAAGCCCATGCAACCTGCTGCTACCAGGACCCCTACAGGTCCTGTCACCTTCGCTCGCCATAGGAAAACGACCTTTCTAGTTAAACGTCAGCTGTATGATGACAGTGAGGGTTCAAGGAAAGGTATCAGAAGCCACAGCATGCCTGCCATCCTGTGCTGCCAGCAGAAGGGCATGGACCCTCCCAGCCCAGGACCCCAGTGTGGTGCTGTGGCTGCTTAGCTGATAGAGAGCAGTATGGAAAGAAGTGCCATGACCTCCGAAGGTGTGGGTTCCGTTGGTGGACCCTCGGAGCACACCATTGCTCAGCTGCAGGATGAGAGCACAGTCTCCCCCTCCTGGAGGAGAGTGAAGAGGAAGTGGTCAGCTGTGTGTGACGTTGTTGCTGCTGCCTGCGAGTTCCACAGGGATACAACATTGTCCGAAAGAAAACGGAGAAAGTGGTTAGGGTTAGGGTTAGGGTTAGGGTTAGGGTTAGGGTTTTATGGTTAGGGTTAGGGGTTAGGGATAGGGTTAAGGTTAGGGTTAGGGTTAGGGTTAGGGTTAGGCTTAGGGTTATGGTTAGGGTTAGGCTTAGAGTTACGGTTAGGGTTAGGGGTAGGATTAGGGTTTTAAGATTAGGGTTAGGGTTAGGGTTTTAGGGTTAGAGTTTGGTTAGGGTTAGGGTTAGGGTGGTTAGGGTTAGGGTTTTAGGGTTAGGGTTAGAGGGTTAGGGTTAGAGGGTTAGGGTTAGGGTTAGGGTTAGGGTTAGGGTTAGAGTTAGGGTTAGAGTAAGGGTTAGGGTTAGGTTTAGAGGGTTAGGGTTAGGGTTAGGGTGGGTTGGGGTTAGGTTCAGGGTTAGGGTTAGGGTTAGGGCTTAGGGTTAGTGTTAGGGTTAGGGTTAGGGTCAGTACTGTGAAAACTATCCTAACGGTCATAACTGTCATTACTGTCACAACTGTCATAACTGTGCTAATGGTCCTAACTGCCATAACTGTCATAATTGTCCTAACGTTCCTGTCATGACTGTCATAACTGTCATAAGTGTCATAATGGTTCTACCTGTCATAACTGTCATAATGTTCCTAACTGTCATAACTGTCATAACTGTCAAACCTGTCATAACTGTCATAAATGTCATAAGTGTCATAACGGTCCTAAATGCCATAATTGTCAGAATTGTCATAGTTGTCCTAACGGTCCTAACTGTGATAACTGTCATAACTGTCATTACTGTCATAACTGTTCTCACGGTCCTCTCATAACTGTCATAACTGTCATAACTTTCCTAACAGTCCTGTCATAACTGTCGTAACTATCATAAATGTCATAGCTGTCATAACTGTCATAAGTGTCATAACTGTCCTAAATATCCTAACGGTCCTAAATGCCATAACTGTCATGAGTCTCATACCTGTAATAACGGTCCTAACTATCATAACTGTCATAACTATTATAACGGTCCTAACTGTCATAACTGTCATAACTGCCATAACTGTCCTAACGGTCCTAAGTGTCATAACAGTCATAACTGTCATAACTGTCTGAACCATCCTGTCATAACTGTCATAACTGTCATAACTGCATAAGTATCGTAACTGTAATAACTGTCGTAATGTTCCTAACTGTCATAACTGCCATAACTGACATAACTGTCATAACTGTCATAATGGTCCTAACGGTCATAACTATCATAACTGTCAAAGATGTCATAACTGTCATAACTGTCATAATTGTCATATCTGTAATAAATGTCCTAATGGTCCTACCTGCCATAACTGTCATAACTGTCATAAAGATCCTAAATGTCATAACTGTCATAACTCATAATTGTCCTAACGGTCCTGTCATAACTGTCATAACTGTGCTAACTGTCCTAACAGTTCTAAATGTCATACCTGCCATAACTGTCATAACGGTCCTAACTGTCATAACTGTCATAACTGTCAAAGCTTTCATAACTGTCATAACTCATAACTCTCATATCTGTAATGAATGTCCTAACGGTCTTAACTGCCATAACTGTCATAACTGTCATACCTGTCAAAACGGTCCTGTCATAACAGTCAAAGCTGTCATAACTGTCACACCTGTCATAAATGTCCTAACGGTCCTAACTTCCATAACTGTCATACCTGTAATAATTGTCTTAACGGTTCTAAGTGTCATAACTGTCATAAGAGTCATAACTGTCTTAACGGTCCTATAATAACTGTCTTAACTGTCCTAACAGTTATGTCATTACCATCATAACTTTCATAACAGTCCTATCATAAATGTCATAACTGCTAAAGCTGTCCTTACTGTCATAAGTGTCATAACAGTGAAAATTGTCATTATTGTCCCAACGGTCCTTACTGTCATAACTGTCATAACTGTCATAACTGTCATAACGGTCCTGTCATAACTGTCATAACTGTCATAACTGTCATAACTGCCGTAACTGTAAAAATTGTCCTAACGGTCCTGTCAGTACTGTGATAACTGCCGTAACAGTCCTGACGTTCCTAAGTGTCATAACAGTCATAACTGTCATAACTGTCCTAACGGTCCTGTCATAACTGTCATAACTGTCCTAACGGTTCCAGCTGTCATAACTGTGATAACTGTATTAATGGTCCTAACTGTCATAACTCTCAAACTGTCCTTACGGTCCTGTCATAACTGTCAAAAGTGTCATAACTGTCATAATTGTCCAAACAGTCCTATCACAACTGTCATAACTGTCTTAACTGTCCTAACGGTTCTAACTGTCATAACTGTCAAAGCTGTCATAACTGTCATAAATGTCCTCACGGTCATAGCTGCCATACCTGTCATAACTGTCATTATTGTCCTAACGCTCATAACTGTCATAACTTTCATTGCTGTCATAACTGTCCTCACAGTCCTGTCAAAACTGTCATAACTGTCATAGCTCTCATAACGGTCCTAACTTTCATAACTGTCATAAATCTCATAACACTCTTAACTGTCCTAATGGTCCTAATGGTCCTATCGGTTCTGTCATAACTGTCATAAATGTCCTGACGGTCCTAACTGTCATAACTGTCATACCAGTCCAAACGGTCCTATAATAACTGTCATAACAGTCTTAACGGTCCTAACCGTTCTGTCATAACTGTCATAACTGTCATAACTGTCCTAACTGTCATAACTTTCAAAGCTGTCATAACTGTTATAACTGTCACAACTGCCATAAATGTCCTAACGGTCCTAACTGCTATAACTGTCATAACTGTCATAATTGTTCTAACGGTACAAACTGTCATAACTGTAATAACGGTCATAATTGTCATAACTGTCCTAATGGTCCTGTCTTAACTGTCATAACTGTCATAACTGTCATAACTGTCCTAACGATCCTATCATAACTATCATAACTGCCTTAACTGTCCTAACGATCCTGTCATAAGTTTCAAAGCTGTCAAAACCGTTATAACTGTCATAACTGTCATATCTGTCATAAATGTCCTCACGGTTCTAACTGCCATAACTGTATTAACTGTCATAACTGTCCGAATGGTCCTAACTGCCATAAATGTCATAACTGTCATAACTGTCATAACGGTCCTAATGGTCCTATCATAACTGTCATAAATGTCTTAACTGTCCTAACGGTTCTAACTGTCATAACTGTCATAACTGTCAAAAGGGTCCTAACTGTCATACCACTCATAACTGTCAAAGCTGTCATAACTGACATAACTGTCATAAATGTCCAAACGGTCCTAACTGCCATAACTGTCATAACTGTCATAATTGTCCAAGTGGTCCTAACTGTCATTACTGTCATAATTGTCATAACTTTCATAACTCTCATAAATCTCATAACTGTCCTAACGGTCCTAACGGTACTATCGGTTCTAACTGTCAAAACTATCATAAATATCCTAACATTCCTAACTGTCATAACTCTCATAACTGTCATAACTGTCTTAACTGTCACAACTGTCATAAATGTCCTAACAGTCCTAACTGCCATAACTGTCATAACTGTCATAATTGTCCTAACGGTTCCAACTGTCCTAACTGTCATAACTGTCATAACACTCCAAACAGTCCTCATGGTCCTATCATAATGGTCATAACTATCATAACTGTCTTAACTGTCCTAACGGTTTTAACTGTCGTAAATGTCATAACTGTCATAACTGTCATAACTCTCATTACTGTCCTAACGATCATAATGGTGCTATCGGTTCTAACTGTCATAACTGTCATAAATGTCCTAACGGTCCTAACTGTAAATAACTGTCATACCTGTCCTAAGTGTCCTAACTGTCCTTACGGTCCTATCATAACAGTCATAACTGTCTTAACTCTCCTAACGGTCCTAACTGCCATAACTCTCATACCTATCATAACGGTCCTAACTGTCATAACTGTCATAACTGCCATAACTGTCCTAATGGTCCTAAGTGTCATAACAGTCATAACTGTCATAACTTTCCTAACGATCCTCTCATAACTGTTATAACTGTCCTATCTGTCCAAACGGTTCTAACTGTCACAACTTTCATAATTTTCCTAACGGTCCTAACTGTCATAACTGTCATAGTTGTCATAACTGTCATAATTGTCGTAATGTTCCTAACTGTCATAACTGCCGTAACTGTCATAACTGTCATAACTGTTCTAACGGTCCTATCATAACTGTCATAACTTTCTTAACTGTCCTAACGGTTCTAACTCTCATAACTCTTATAAGTGTCATAACGATCCTAACTGTCATAACTGTCAAAGCTGTCATAACTGTCATAATGGTCCTAGCTATCATACCTGTCATAACTGTCCTAACGGTCCTAACTGTCATAACTGTCATAAATGCCATAACTGTCCTAACGGTCCTAAGTGTCATAACTATCATAACTGTCCTAATGGTCCTGCCATAACTGTCATAACTGCCATTATTGTGCTGACGTTCCGAAGTGTCATAACAGTCATAACTGTTATTACTGTCCTATCGGCCCTGTCATGACTGCCATAAATGTCCTAACTGTCCTAAAGGTTCTAACTGTCATAACTGCCATAAGGGTCATAACTGTCATAACGGTCCTAACTCTCATAACTCTCATAACTGCCATAACTGTCATAAGTGTCTTAACTGTAATAATTGTCATAACGTTGCTATCATAACTTCCATAACTGCCATAACTGTCATAACTCTACTGTCTGCCATAACTGTCATAGCTGTCATAACAGTTATAACTGTCATAACTGTCCTAACGGTCCTATCATAACTGTCATAACTTTCTTAACTGTCCTAATGGTTCTAACTGTCATAACTGTAGTAACTGTCATAACGTCCTAACCGTCATAACTGTCCTAACTGACAAAGCTGTCATAACTGCCATAACGGCCCTAACTATCATAACTGTCATAACTGTCCTAGCGGTCCTATCGTAACTGTCCTAACTGTCATAACTGTCCTAACGGTCCTAACGGTCATAACTGTCATAACGGTCCTAATGGTCCTAACAGTCTTAACATAACTGTCATAACTGTCTTAACTGTCCTAACGGTTCTAACTCTCATAACTGTCATAATATTTAAAACGGTCCTAACTGTCATTACTGTCATAAATGTCAAAACTGTCATAACTGTCATAACTGTCATAACTGTCATAACTGTCATAACTGTCATAATGGTACTGTCATAACTGTCATAACTGTCATAACTGTCCTAACGGTCCTGTCATAACTGTCATAATTGTTGTAACTGTCCTAACAGTCCTATCATAACTGTCATAACTGTCTTCACAGTCCTAACGATTCTAACTGTCATAACAGTAATAACAGTCATAATGGTCCTAACTGTCATAACTGTCATAACTGTCAAAGCTGTCATAACTGTCATAACTGTCATAAATGTCCTAACGGTCCTAACTGCCAGAACTCTCATAACTGTCATAATTTTGCTAACGGTCCTAACTGTCATAACTGTCATAACTGTCATTGCTGTCATTAAAGTCCTCACCATACTGTCAAAACTCTCATAACTGTCATCACTGTCTTAACTGTCCTAACGGTTCTGTCATAACTGTCATAACGGTACTAACTGTCACAACTGTCATAAATGTCCTAAGGGTCCTAACTGCCATAATTGTCATAACTGTCATAATTGACCTAACGGTCTTACCTGTCATAACTGTCATAAATGTCATTACTCTCATAACTGTCCTCAAGGTCCTGTCAGAACTGTCATAACTGTCCTAACAGTCCTGTCATAACTGTCATAACTATCAAAACTGTCTTGAATGTCCTAACGGTTCTACCTCTCACAACTGTCATAACTGTCATAACAGTCCTAACTGTCCTAACTGTCATAACTGTCATAGCTGTCATAATTGTCATAACTGTCATAAATGTCCTAACTGTCCTAACTGCCATAACTGTCATGACTGTCATAACTGTAATAACGGTCCTAACTGTCATAACTGCCATAAGTATCCTAACAGTCCTAACTGTCATAACTGTCATAACTGCCATAACTGTCCTAATGGTCCTAAGTGTCATAACAGTCATAACTGTCATAACTGTCCTAACGGTCCTGTCACAACTGCCATAACTGTCCTAACGGTCATAACTGTCATAACTGTCATAACTGCATAAGTATCATAACTGTCATAATTGTCGTAACGTTCCTAACTGTCATAACTGTCATAACTGTCCTAATGGTGCTGTCATAACTGTCCTAACAGTCATAACGGTACTAACTGTCGTATCTGTCATAACTGTCAAAGCTGTCATAACTGTCATAACTGTCATATCTGTAATAAATGTCCTGTCAAAACTGTCGTAACTGTCATAACTATCGTAACTGTGTTAACGATCCTGTCATGACTATCGTAACTGTCATAACTGTCGTAATGGTCATAATTGACCTAACGGTCCTAACGTCCCTATCATAACTGTCATAACTGTCTTAACTGACCTGACGGTTCTAACTATCATAACTCTCATAACTGTCATAACTGTCATACCTGTCATAGTTGTAATAACTGTCATAATTGTCATAAATATGCTAACGCTCCTAACTGCCATAACTGTCATAACTGTAATAATTGTCCTAGCGGTCCTATCTTAAGTGTCATAACTGTCATTACTGTCATACCTGTCATAACTTTCCTAACAGTCCTATCATAACTGCCATAACTGTCTTAACTGTCCACACAGTTCGAACTGTCATAACTGTCATAACTGTCATAAGTGTCCTAACTGTCATAACTGTCATAAGTGTCAAAGCTGTCATACTGTCATAACTGTCTTCACTGTCGTAACTGTCATAAATGCCCTAAAGGTCCTAACTGCCATGACTGTCATAACTGTCATTATTGTCCTAATGGTCCTAACAGTCATAACTGTCGGAACTGTCATAACTGTCAAAACTGTCATAACGGTCCTGTCATAAATGTCATAACTATCGTGACTGTCATAATTGTCCTAATGGTCCTAACTCTCATAACTGTCAAAGCTGTCATAAGTGACATAACTTTAATAACTGTCATAAATCTCCAAACGGTCCTGACTGCCATAACTGTCACAACTGTCATAACTGTCATAACGTTCCTAACTGTCACAACTGTCATAACTGTCATTACTGTCACAACTGTCATAACTGTCCTAACGATCCTAAATGTCCTAACTGTCATAATTATCATAACTGTCATAAGTGTCGTAACTGTCATAATTATCGAAACGTTCCTAAGTGTCAAAACTGTTAAAACTATCATAACTGTCAAAGCTGCCCTGTCATAACTGTCATAACTGTCATAAATATCCTAACGGTCCTATCTGCCAGAACTGTCATAACTGTCATAATTGTCCTAACGGTCCTAACTGTCATAACTGTCATAACTTTCATTACTGTCATAACTATCCTCACGGTCCTGTCAAAACTGTCATAACTGTCATGACTGTCTTAACTATCCTTACGATTCTAACTGCCATAACTGTCATAACTGTCATAACTCTCATAAATCTCATAACTGTCCTAACGGTCCTAACGGTCCTATCGGTTCTGTCTTAACTATCATAACTGTCATAACTGTCATAACTGTCTTAACTGTCCTAACGGTTCTAACTGTCATAAGTGTCATAACTTTAATAACTGTCCTAACTGTCATAAATGTCCTAACGGTCCTAACTGCTATAACTGTCATAACTGTCATAATTGCCCTAATGGTCCTAAATGTCAAAACTGTAATACATGTCATAGCTGTCATAACTGTCCTAACGGTCCTGTCATAACTGTCATAACTGTCAAAGCTGTCAAAACTATCATAAATGTCATAACTGTCATAACTGTCTTAACTCTCCTAATGGTTCTATCTGCCATAACTGTGATAACTGTCATAACAGTACTAACGGTCATAACTGTCATTACTGTCACAACTGTCATAATTGTACTAACAGTCCTAACTGTAATAACTGTCATAATTGTAATAACTGTGATAAGTGTCATAACTATCATAATTGTCGTAATGTTCCTAACTGTCATAACTGCCATAACTGTCATAACTGTCATACTGTCCTAGAGGTCCTATCATAACTACCATAATTCTCTTAACTGTCCTAACGGTTCTTATTGTCATAACTCTCATAACTGTCATAACGGTCCTAACTGTCATCACTGTCATAACTGTCATAGCTGTCATAACTGTAATAACTGTCATAGCTGTCATAACTATCATAAATGTCCTAACGGTCCTTACTGCCATAACTGTCATAACGTTCCTAACTGTCATAACTGTCATAACTCTCATTACTCTCATAACTGTTCTAACGGTCCTAAGTGTCATAACATTCATAACTGTCATAACTCTCCTAACGGTCCTGTCATAACTGTCATAACTGTCATAACTGTCCTAACAGTCCTATCATAACTGTCATAACTGTCTTAACGGTACTAATGGTCCTAACTGCCATAACTGTCATAACTGTCATACCAGTCATAACGGTCCTAACTGTCATAACTGTCATAACTGTCATAATGGTCCTAACTGCCATAACTGTCATAACTGTCATAATTTTCCTAACGGTCCTAACGGTCTTAACTGTCATAACTGTCATAACTGTCCTAACAGTCCTCACGGTCCTATCATAACGGTGATAACTGTCATAACTGTCTTTACTGTCCTTACGGTTTTAAATGTCATAAATGTCATAACTGTCATAACGGTCCTGACTTTCATAACTCTCATAACTCTCACTACTGTCCTAACGATCATAACGGTGCTATTGATTCTAACTGTCATAACTGTCATAAATGTCCTAACGATCCTAACTGTTATAACTGTCATACCTGTCCTAAGTGTCCTAACTGTCCTTACGGTCGTATCATAGTGGTAATAACTGTCTTAGGTCTCCTAACTGTCCTAACTGCCATAACTGTCATACGTGTCATACAGGTCCTAACTGTCATAACTATCATAACTGTCCTAACGGTCCTAACTGTCCTAACTGTCATAACTGTCATAACTGCCATAACTGTCCTAATGGTCCTAAGTGTCATAACAGTCATAAGTGTCATAACTTTCCTAGCGGTCCTGTCATAACTGTCATGACTGTCCTATCTGTCCAAACGGTTCTAACTGTCACAACTGTCATAATTGTCCTAACGGTCCTAACTGTCATAACTGTCATAATAGTCGTAACTGTCATAATTGTCGTAATGTTCCTAACTGTCATAACTGCCGTAACTGTCATAACTGTCATAACTGTTCTAACGGTCCTAAATGTAAAAACTGTAATACATGTCATAGCTGTCATAACTGTCCTAACGGTCCTGTCATAACTGTCAAAGCTGTCAAAACTATCATAACTGTCATAACTGTCATAACTGTCTTAACTGTCCTAACGGTTCTATCTGCCATAACTGTGATAACTGTCATAACACTACTAATGGTCAAAACTGTCATTACTGTCACAACTGTCATAATTGTCCTAACGGTCCTAACTGTAATAACTGTTATAATTGTTATAACTTTGATAAGTGTTGTAACTATCATAATTGTCGTAATGTTCCTAACTGTCATAACTGCCATAAATGTCATAACTGTCATACTGTCCTAGCGGTCCTATCATAACTATCATAACTGTCTTAACTGTCCTAATGGTTCTTATTGTCATAACTCTCATAACGGTCATAACGGTCCTAACGATCCTTACTGCCATAACTGTCATAACTGTCATAACTGTCATAACGATCCTAACTGTCATAACTGTCAAACTCTCATTACTCTCATAACTGTCCTAACGGTCCTAAGTGTCATAACATTCATAACTGTCATAACCGTCCTAACGGTCCTATCATAACTGTCATAACTGTCATAACTGTCCTAACAGTCCGATCATAACTGTCATAACTGTCTTAAGGGTCCTAATGGTCCTAACTGCCATAACTGTCATAACTGTCATACCAGTCATAACGGTCCTAAATGTCATAACTGTCATAACAGTCATAACTGTCCTAACTGTCATAACTTTCCAAACGGTTCTAGCTGTCATAACTGTCACAACTATCATAGGTGTCCAAATGGTCCTGTCATATCTGTCATAACTGTCATAAGTGTCATAACTGTCATAATTCTCGCAACATTCCTGTCATAACTACCATAACTGTCATAAATGTCATATCTGTCCTAACGGTCCTATCATAACTGTCATAACTGTCTTAACTATCCTAACAGTTCTAACTCTCATAACTGTCATAACTGTCTTAACGTTCCTAACTGTCATAACTGTCATAACTGTCAAAGCTGTCATAACTGTCATAACTGTCATAAATATCCTAACGGTCCTATCTGCCATAACTGTCATAACTGTCATTACTGTAATAATGGTCCTAACTGTCATAACTGTCATAACTGTCAAAACTGTCATAACGGTTCTAATAGTCCTATCATAGCTGTCATAACTGTCTTAACTGTCCTAACGGTTTTACTGTCTTAACTGTCATAAATATCAAAACGGTCCTGTCATAAGAGTCAAAGCTGTCATAACTGTCATAACAGTCTTAAATGTCATGAATGTCATAACTGCCAAAGCTTTCGTAACTGTCATAACTGTCATAACAGTGATAACAGTCATTATTGTCCCAAAGGTCCTAACTGTCATAACTGTCATAACTGTCATAACAGTCTTAAATGTCATGACTGTCATAAATGCCAAAGCTTTCGCAACTGTCATAACTGTCATAACCGTGATAACAGTCATTATTGTCCCAAAGGTCCTAACTGTCATAACTGTCCTAACGGTCTGGTTATAACTGTCATAACTGTCATAACTGTCGTAACTGTCATAATTGTCCTAACGGTCCTAACTGTCCTAACTGTCCTAACTGTCATTACTGTCGTAAGTCTCATAAATGTCCTAACAGTCCTAACGGTCCTATCATAACTGTGATAACTGTCTTAACTGTCTTAACGGTTCTAACTGCCATAACTGTCATAACTGTCATAACGGTCCTAAATGTCATAACTGTCATAACTATCCTTACTGTCATAACTGTCCTAACGGTCATAACTGTCATAAATGTGATAACTGCCATAACAGTCCTGACGGTTCTAAGTGTCATAACAGTCATAAATGTCATAACTGTTCTAACAGTCCTGTCATAACTGTCATAACTGTCCTAACTGTCCTAACGGTTCTAGCTGTTATACCTGTGATAACTGTCCTAACGGTCCTATCTATCATAACTCTCAGAACTGTCCTAATGATCCTCTCATAACTGTCATAACTGTCCTAAAAGTCTTATCACAACTGTCATAACTTTCCTAACTGTCCAAATGGTTCTAACTGTCATAACTGTCATCATGGTCCAAACTGTCATAACTGTCATAACTGTCAAACTGTCATAACTGTCATAACTGTCATAAATGTCCTAACGGTCATAACTGCCATGCCTGTCATAACTGTCATAATTGTGCTAACGATCATAACTGTCATAAGTGTCATTACTGCCATAACTGTCCTCACGGTCCTGTCATAACTGTCATAACTGTCGTAATTCTCTTAACTGTCCTAACGGTTCTAACTGTCATAACTGTCATAACTCCCATAACGGTCCTAAACTGTCATAACTGTCATAAATCTCATAACTCTCTTAACTGTCCTAATGGTCCGCACGGTCCAATCGGTTCTGTCATAACTGTTATAAATGTCCTAACAGTCCTAACTCTCATAACTGTCATCACTGACATAACTGTCCTAATGGTCCTATCATAAATGTCATAACTGTCTTAACTGTCCTAACGGTTCTGTCATAAGTGTCATAACTGTCATAACAGTCCTGTTATAAGTGTCATAATTGTCAAAGCTGTCATAACTGTCATAAGTGTCACAACTGTCATAGCTGTCATAAATGTCCTAACGGTCCTAACTGACATAACTGTCATAACTGTCATAACGGTCCTAACCATCATAATGGTCATAACAGTCCTAACTGTCATAACTGTCTGAGCTGTCATAACTATCATAACTGTCATAAGTGTTATAAATGTCCTAACGGTCCTAACTTCCATAATTGTCATAACTATCATAACTGTCCTAACGGTCCAGTCATAACTGTCATAACTCTCATAAATTTCCTAACTGTACTAACTGTACTAACAGTCCTATCATAACTGTCATAACTGTCGTAACTGTCATAACAGTCCTAACTGTCATAACTGTCATAACTGTCGTAACTGTCATAACTGTGCTAACGGTCCTAACTGCTATAACTGTCATAAAGGCCATAAATGTCATAACGGTCCTAAGTGTCATAAAAGTCATAACTGTGATAAGTGTTCTAATGGTCCTGTCATAACTGTCGTAATTGTTATAACTGTCCTAACATTCCTATCATAACTGTCATAACTGTCCTAACGGTTCTAACTGTCACAACTGTCATAACTGTCCTAAAGGTCCTAACTGTCCTAAATGTCATAATTGTCATTACTGTCATAAGTGTCATTACTGCCATAATTGTCGTAACGTTCCTAACTGTCATAACTGTCATAACTATCATAATTGTCTTAACGGTCCTGACTGTCATAAGTGTCATAACTGTCATAACGGTTCTGTCAAAATTTTCATAACTGTCATAAATATCCTAACGGTCCTGTCATAACTGTCATAGCTCTCATAACTATCATAACTGTCATAACTATCAAAACTGTCTTAACTGTCATAACTGTCATAAGTGTCATAAATGTCCTAACAGACCTAAAGGCCATAACTGTAATAACTGTCATAATTGTCCTAACAGTAGTAACTGTCCTAACTGTCATTACTGTCATACCTGTCCTAACGGTCCTATCATGACTGTCATAACTGTCTTAACTGTCCTTACCGTTCTAAGTGTCATAACTGTCATAACTGTCATAACTATCAAAGCTGTCATAACTCTTATACATGTCACAACTGTCATAAACGTCCTAACGGTACTAACTGCCATAACTGCCATAACTGTCATAATTGTCCTAACAGTAGAAACTATCATAACTGTAATAACGCTCATAATTGTCATAACTGTCCTAATGGTCCTGTCTTAACTGTCATAACTGACATAACGGTCCTAACGGTCCTATCATAACTGTCACAAATGTCTTAACTGTCCTAACAGTTCTAACTGTCATAACTGTCATAACTGTCATAAATGTCCTAACTGTCATAACTCTCATAACTGTCAAAGCTGTCATAACTGTCATAACTTTCATAAATATCCTAATGCTCCTAAATGCCATAACTGTCATAACTGTCATAATTGTCCAAGCGATTGTAACTGTTATTACTGTCATAACTGTCATAACTATCCTAACGGTTCTGTAATAACTGTTCTAACTGTCCTAACGGTCCTATGATAACTGTCATAACTGCCTTAATTGTCCTAACTATCATAACTGTCATAAGGCTCCTAACTGTCATAACTGTCATAAGTTTCAAAGCTGTCGTAACTATCATAACTGTCTTAACTGTAATAACTGTCATAAATGCCCTAACGGTACTAACTGCCATAACTCTCATAACTCTCATAACTGTCCTAACGGTACTGTCATAACTGTCGTAACTGTCATAACTGTCGTAACAGTGTTAAGAGTCCTGTCATGACTATCATAACTGTCATAACTGTCGTGTCATAATTGACCTAACGGTCCAAACTCTCTAAACTGTCAGAACTCTCATAAATGTGATGTCCTGTCATAACTGTCATAACTGTCTTAACTCTCCTAACGGTTCTATCATAACTCTCATAACTGTCATAACTGTCATACCTGTCATACTAGTAATAACTGTCATAACTGTCATAAATGTCCTAACGGTCCTAACTGCCATAACTGTCATAACTGTCATAATTGTCCTAGCGGTCCTAAATGTCATAACTGTTATAACTGTCATAACTGTCATAACTTTCCTAACGGTCCTGTCATAATGGTCATAACTGTCATTACTATCATACCTGTCATAACTCTCCTAACAGTCCTATCATAACTGTCATAACTCTCTTAACTGTCCACATGGTTCGAACTGTCATGACTGCCATAACTGTCATAAGGGTCCTAACAGTCATAAGTGTCATAAGTGTCAAATCTGTAATAAATGTCATAACTGTCTTAACTGTCATAACTGTCATAACTGTCTTAACTGTCCGAACCATACTAACTCTCATAACTGTCAAAGCTGTGATAACTGTCATAACTGTCGTAACTGTCATCAGTGTCATAAATGTCCTAACCGTCCTTGTGTCCTTAACTGTCATAATTGTTTTAACCGTCCTCACTGTCATAACTGTCATAACTGTCATAACTGTCAACACGGTCCTAACTGTCATAACTGTCATAACAGTCCTAACGGTCCTCTCATCACTGTCATAACTGTCATAACTTTCCAAACCGTCCTGTCATAACTCTGAAAACTGTGGTAACGGTCCTGTCATTGCTGTCACAACTCTCATAATTGTCCTAACGGACCTGTCAACTGTCATAACTCTCATAACTGTCATAAGTGTCGTATTTCTCATAATTATCGTAACGTTCCTAACTGTCATAACTGCCATAACTGTCATAACTGTCATAAGTGTCCTAAAGGTCCTGTCATAACTGTCATAACTGTCATAAGTATCATAACTGTCATAACTTTCATAACAGTCCTGTCATAACTCTCATAACTGTCATAAGTATCATAACTGTCATAACTTTCATAACAGTCCTATCGTAACTGTCATAACTGTTTTCATTGTCGTAACTGTCATAAATGCCCTAACGGTCCTAACTGCCATGACTGTCATAACTGCCATTATTGTCCTAACGGTCCTAACTGTCATAACTGTCATAACTGTCAAAACTGTCATAACGGTCCTGTCATAACTGTCATGACTGTCGTAACTGTCATAATTGTCCTAACAGTCCTAACTCTCATAACTGTCAAAGCTGTCATAAGGGACATGACTTTAATAACTGTCATAAATGTCGTAACAGTACTAACTGCCATAACTGTCACAACTGTCATAACAGTCATAACGTTCCTAACTGTCATAACTGTCATGACAGTCCTAAATGTCATAACTGTCATAACTGCCACAAATGTCCTGTCCTAATTGTCATAACGGTCTTTTCATAACACTCATAACTACTGTAGCTGTCATTAATATCCTAACGGTCCTGTCATAACTGTCATAACTGTCATAACTGTCATAACTGTCATAACTGTCCTATCATAACTGCCAAAGCTGCCCTGTCATAACTGTCATAACTGTCATAAATATCCTAACGGTCCTATCTGCCAGAACTGTCATAACTGTCATAATTGTCCTAACGGTCCTGTCATAACTGTCATAACTTTCATTACTGTCATAACTGTCCTAACGGTCCTGTCATAACTGTCATAACTGTCATAAGTATCATAACTGTCATAATTTCATAACAGTCCTATCATAACTGTCATAACTGTCTTAACTGTCCTAACGGTCCTAACTATGACAACTGTCCTAACGTCCTGTCATAACTGTCATAACTGTCCCAACGGTCATGTCATATCTGACATAATTGTCATGAGTGTCATAACTGTCCTACCAGTCCTTTCATATCTGTCATAGCTGTCTTAAATGTCATAATGGTTATAACTGTCATAACTGTCATAACTGTCCTAACAGTCCTAACTGTCATAACTCTCATAACTGCCATAAATGTCCTAACCGTCCTAACTGTCCTAACTGTCATAACTGTCATAACTGTCATAACGGTCCTGTCAACTGTCATAACTGTCATAACTGTCATAAGTGTGGTAAATGTCATAATTGTCATAACGTTCCTAACTGTCACAAATGTCATAACTGACATATTTGTCATAACTGTCCTAAAAATCTCTCATAAATGTCATAACTGTCTTAACTATCCTAACGGTTCTAAAAGTCATAACTATCATAACTGTCATAACGGTCCTGTCATAACTGTCATAACTGTCAAAGATGTCATAACGATCCTAAATATCATAACTGTCATAACTCTCATAACTCTCATAGCTGTCCTAACGGTACTAACTGTCATAACTGTCATAACTGCCATTACTGTGCTGACGTTCTTAAGTGTCATAACAGTCATAACTGTCATTACAGTCCTATCGGTCCTGTCATAACTGCCATAAATGTCCTAACTGTCCTAATGGTTCTAACTGTCATAACTTCCATAAGTGTCATAACTGTCATAACGGTCCTAACTGTCATAACTGTCATAATTGTCATAAGTGTCATAATTGTCATAAGTGTCTTAACTGTAATAATTGTCATAACGTTCCTAACTGTCATTACTGTTATACCTGTCATAACTGTCCTAACAGTCCTATCATAACTGTCATAACTGTCTTAACTGTCCACACAGTTTGAACTGTCATAACTGTCATAACTGTCATAAGGGTCATAACTGTCATAAGTGTCAAAGCTGTCGTAAGTGTCATAACTGTCTTCACTGTCATAACTCTCATTATTATCCTAACGGTCCAAACTGTCATAACTGTCAAAACTGTCATAACGGTCCGGTCATAACTGTCATAACTGTCATAACTGTCGTAACTGTCATAATTGTCCTAATGTTCCTAACTCTCATAACTGTCAAAGCTGTCATAAGTGACATACTTTTAATAAATGTCATATATGTCCTAACGGTCCTAACTGCCATAACTGTCATAACTGTCATAACTGTCATAACGGTCCTAACAGTTATAACTGTCATAAATGTCATTACTCGCATAACTGTCCTCAAGGTTCTGTCATAACTGTCATAACTGTCATAACTGTTCTAACAGTCCTGTCATAACTGTCATAACTATCATAACTGTCTTGACTGTCCTAACGGTTCTACCTCTCACAACTGTCCTAACTGTCAGAACTGTCATAGCTGTCATAATTGTCATAACTTCCATAAATATCCTAACGGTCCTAACTGCCATAACTGTCATGACTGTCATAACTGTAAAAACGGTCCTAACTGTCATAACTGCCATAACTGTCCTAATGGTCCTAAGTTTCATAACAGTCATAACAGTCATCGCTGTCCTAACGGTCCTGTGATAACTGTCATAACTGTCCTGTCATAACTGCTCTAATTATCATAACTTTCATAACTGTCATAACTGTACTATAACTCTCATTACTGTCACAACTGTCATAACTGTCCTAACGGTCCTAACTGTAATAACTGACATAACTGCACAAGTATCGTAACTGTCATAATTGTCATAACGTTCCTAACTGTCATAACTGCCATAACTGTCATAACTGTCCTAACGGTGCTGTCATAACTGTCATAACAGTCATAACGGTCCTAACTGTCATATCTGTCATAACTGTCAAAGCTGTCATAACTGTCATATCTGTAATAAATGTCCTAATGGTCCTAACTGGCATAACTGTCATACCTGTCATAACTGTCCTAACAGTCCTGTCAAAACTGTCGTAACTGTCATAACTGTCATAACTGTGTTAACAATCCTATCGTGACTATCATAACTGTCATAACTGTCGTAAGTGTCATAATTGAACTAACGGTCCTAACTCTCTAAACTGTCAGAAGTCTCATAAATGTAATAACTGTCCTAACGTTCCTGTCATAACTGTCAAAACGGTCATAACTGTCCTAAAGTTACTAACGGTCCTAACGTTCATATCATAACTGTCATAACTGTCTTAACTGTCCTAACGGATCTAACTATCATAACTCTCATAACTGTCATAACTATCATACCTGTCATACTTGTAATAACTGTCATAATTGTCATAAATATCCTAACGGTCCTAACTGCCATAACTGTCATAACTGTCATAATTGTCCTAGCGGTCCTAACTGTCATAACTCTCATAACAGTCATAACTGTCATAACTGTCCTAACTGTCCTGTCATAACTGTCATAACAGTCATTGCTGTCATACCTGTCATAACTGTCCTAACAGTCCTATCATAACTGTCATAATTGTCTTAACTGTCCACACAGTTCGAACTGTTGTAACTGTCATAAGGGTCCTAACTGTCATAACTGTAATAAGTGTCAAAGCTGTCGTAACTGTCATAACTGTTTTCACTGTCGTAACTGTCATAAATGCCCTAACGGTCCTAACTGCCATGACTGTCATAACTGCCATTATTGTCCTAACGGTCCTAACTGTCATAACTGTCATAACTGTCAAAACTGTCATAACAGTCTTGTCATAACTGTCGTAACTGTCATAATTGTCCTAACAGTCCTAACTCTCATAACTGTCAAAGCTGTCATAAGGGACATGACTTTAATAACTGTCATAAATGTTGTAACAGTACTAACTGCCATAACTGTCACAACTGTCATAACTGTCATAACGTTCCTAACTGTCATAACTGTCATGACAGTCCTAAATGTCATAACTGTCATAACTGCCACAAATGTCCTAACGGTCCTAACTGTCATTACTGTCACAACTGTCATAACTGTCCTAATGGTCGTAAATGTCTTAACTGTCATAATTATCATAACTGTCATAAGTGTCGTAACTGTCATAACTGTCGAAACGTTCCTAAGTGTCATAGGTGTCATAACTATCATAACTGTCAAACCTCTCCTAACTGTCATAACTGTCATAATTGTCATAAATATCCTAATGGTCCTATCTGCCAGAACTATCATAACTGTCATAATTGTCCTAACGGTCCTGTCATAACTGTCATAACTTTCATTACTGTCATAACTGTCCTCACGGTTCTGTCAAAACTGTCATAACTGTCATGACTGTCTTAACTGTCCTTACAATTCTAACTGTCATAATTGTCAAAACTGTCATAACTGTACTATCATAACTGTCATAACTGTCATAACTCTCATAAATCTCATAACTGTCCTAATGGTCCTAACGGTCCTATCGGTTCTAAATGTCATAACTATCATAAATGTCCTAACGTTCCTAACTGTCATAACTCTCATAAATGTCATAACTGTCATAACTGTCTTAACTGCCCTAACGGTTCTGTCATAAGTGTCTTAACTGTAATAACTGTTCTGTCATAACTGTCATAAATGTCCAAATGGTCCTACCTGCCATAACTGTCATAACTGTCATAATTGTCCTAACAGTCCTCACGGTCCTCTCATATGGGTCATAACTGTCATAACTGTCTTACCTGTCCTAACGGTTTTAACTGTCATAAATGTCATAACGGTCCTAACAGTCATAACTGTCATAATTCTCATAACTCTCACTACTGTCCTAACAATCATAATGGTGCTATCGGTTCTGTCATAACTGTCATAAATGTCCTAACGGTCCTGTCATAGCTGTCATAACAGTCCTGTCATAATGGTTCTAACTATCATAACTTTCATAACTGTCATAACTGTACTATCAGTCATAACTCTCATTGCTGCCACAACTGTCATAACTGTCCTAACGGTCCTAACTCATAACTGTCATAACTGTCCTAACGGTCTGGTTATAACTGTCATAACTGTCATAACTGTTATAATTGTCCTAACGGTCCTAACTGTCATAACTGTCATAACTGTGATTACTGTCATAAGTCTCATAACTGTGCTAACGGTCCTAACGGTCATGTCATAACTGTCATAACTGTCTTAACTGTCTTAACGGTTCTAACTGTCATAACTGTCATAACTCAAATAACGGTCCTAACTGTCATAACTGTCGTAACAGTCAAAGGTGTAATAACTGTCATAACTGTCATAACTGTCATAAATGTCCTATTGGTTCTAACTGCCATAACTGTCCGAACTGTCATAAAGGTCCTGTCATAATTGTCATAACTATCCTAACTGTCATAACTGTCCTAACGGTCCTGTCATAACTGTGATAACTGCCATAACAGTCCTGACGGTCCTAAGTTTCATAACAGTCATAAATGTCATAACTGTCCTAACGGTCCTGTCATAACTGTCATAACTGTCTTAACTGTCCTAACAGTTCTAGCTGTCATACCTGTGATTACTGTCCTAACGGTCCTATCTGTCATAACTCTCAGAACTGTTCTAACGATCCTGTCATAACTGTCATAACTGTCATAACTGTCATAACTGTCCTAACAGTCCTATCACAACTGTCATAACTTTCTTAACTGTCCT
This sequence comes from Nannospalax galili, assembly GCF_000622305.1. Lineage (NCBI taxonomy): Eukaryota > Metazoa > Chordata > Mammalia > Rodentia > Spalacidae > Nannospalax > Nannospalax galili. Next base: position 25,247 of record NW_008328585.1, read on the forward strand.
AATGGTTATAACTGTCATAACTGTCATCACGGTCCAAACTGTCATGACTGTCATAACTGTCAAACTGTCATAACTGTCATAAATGTCATAACTTCATAAATGTCCTAACAGTCATAACTGCCATACCTCTCATAACTGTCATAATTGTCCTAATGATCATAACTGTCATAAGTGTCATTACTGCCATAACTGTCCTCATGGTCCTGTCATAACTGTCATAACTCTCATAATTCTATTAACTGTCCTAACGGTTCTAACTGTCATAACTGTCATAACTCCCATAACGGTCCTAAACTGTCATAACTGTCATAAATCTCATAACTCTGTTAACTGTCCTAACGATCCGAACGGTCCAATCGGTTCTGTCATATCTGTTATAAATGTCCTAACGGTCCTAACTCTCATAACTGTCATCACTGTCATAACTGTCCTAACGGTCCTATCATAACTGTCCTAATGGTTCTAACTGTCATAACTATCATAACTGTCACTACTGTACTAACGGTCATAACTGTCATTACTGTCAAAGCTGTCCTAACTGTCATAACTGTCACAACTGTCATAAATGTCCTAATGGTCCTAACAGTCATATCTGTCATAACTGTCATAAGTGTCGTAATTGTCATAATTCTCGTAACATTCCTGTCATAACTACCATAACTGTCATAACTGTCATAACTATCAAAACGGTCCGAACTGTCATAACTGTCATAATTGTCATAAATGTCATAATTGTTGTAACGTTCCTAACTGTCATAACTGCCATAACTGTCATAACTGTCACAACTCTCCTAACGGTCTTGTCATAACTGTCATAACTGTCATAAGTGTCATAACTGTCACAACTGTCGTGACAGTCCTATCATAAGTGTCATAACTTTCTTAACTGTCCTAAAGGTCCTAACTGTCATTACTGTCACAATTGTCATAACTGTACTAATGTCCTAACTGTCATAACTGTCATACCTGTCCTAACAGTCCTGTCATAACTGTCACAATTGTCATAACTGTCATAACTGTCCTAACAGTCCTCTCATAAGTGTCATAACTGTCTTAACTGTCCATATGGCTCTGTCATAACTGTCATAATGGTCCTAACTGTCATAACTGCCATAACTGTCATAACTGTAATAACTGCTCTAACGGTCCTAACTCTCATAACTGTCATAACTGCCACAACAATCCAAATGGTCCTAAGTATCCTAACAGTCATAACTGTCGAAATTGTCCTAACGGACCTGTCATAACTGTCATAACTGTCGTAACTCTCCTAAGGGTTCTAACTCTCATAACTGTCATAACTGTCATAACTGTCCTAACGGTCCTAGGTGTCATAACAATCATAACTATCCTAAAGGTCCTAACTGTAATAACTGCCATAATTTTCATCACTGTCATAAGTATCGTAACTGTTATAATCGTCGTAAGGTTCTTAACTGTAATAACTGTCATAACTGTCCTTACGGTCCTGTCATAACTGTCATAAATGTCATAGCTGTCATAATTATCATAACTCTCATAACTGTCTTAACTGTCCTAACGACTCTAACTATAATAACTGTCATAACTGTCCTAACTGTCCAAACTGTCATAACTCTCATAACTCTCATAACTCTCATAATTGTACTAATGGTCATAACGGTACTATCGGTTCTAACTCTCATAACTGTCATAAATGTCCTAACAGTCCTAACTATCATAACTGTTATAACTGTCATAACTCTTCTAACTGTCCTTACGGTCCTATCATAACAGTCATAAACGTCTTAACTCTCCTATCGGTTCTAATTGTCATAACTGTCATAACTGTCATAACGGTCCTATCATCACTGTCATAACTGTCATTCTGCTCCTAACTGTCATAACTGTCATAACTGCCATAACTGTCCTAATGGTCCTAAGTGCCATAACCGTCATAAGTGTCATAACTGTCCTAATGGTCTTGTCATAACTGTCATAACTGTCCTAACTCTCCTAAAGTTTCTTACTGTCATAACTCTCATAGCTGTCATAACTGTCCTAATGGTCCGGTCATTACTGTCACAACTGTCATAACTGTCATAACTATCATAACTGTCATAACTGTTGTAACTGTCATAATTGTCCTAACGGTTCTAAATGTCAAAACTGTGATAACTGTGATAACTGTCCTAACGGTCCTGTCATAACTGTCCTAACGGTCCTGTCATAACTGTCATAACTGTCCTAATGGTCCTGTCACGACAGTCACAACTTTCATAATTGTCCTGTCCTAACAGTTCTAATTGCCATAACTGTCATAACTGTACTAAAGGTCATAAATGTTATTACTGTCACAACTGTCATCATTGTCCTAACGGTCCTAACTGTCATAACTGTCATAATTGTCTTAACTGTCATAAGTGTTGGAACTGTCATAATTGTCATAATGTTCCTAATTGTCATAACTGCCGTAACTATCATACCTCTCATAATTGTCCTAACGGTCCTAACTGTCATAACTGTCATAACTTTCTTAACTATCCTAACAGTTCTGTCATAACTGTCATAACTGTAAAAACGGTCCTAACTGTCATAACTGTCATAACTGTCAAAGCTGTCATAACTGTCATAATTGTCATAAATATCCTAACGGTCCTATCTGCCATGACTGTCATAACTGTCATAACTGTCATAACGGTCCTAACTGTCCTAACTGTCATAACTGAAATAACTGTCCTAACGGTCCTGTCATCACTGTAGTAACTGTCATACCTGTCCAAACGGGCCTGTCATAACTGTCAAAACTGTCATAACCATCCTTACGTTCCTAACTGTCATTACTGTCACAATTGTCATAACTGTTCTGTCTGTCCTAACAGTTCTAACTGCTGTAACTGTCATAACTGTCATGACTGTACTAATGGTCATAAATGTTATTCCTGTCACAACTGTCTTAATTGTCCTAACAGTCCTAACTGTCATAAATGTCATAATTGTCATAACTGTCATAAGTGTCGTCACTGTCATAATTATCGTAATGTTCCTAACTGTCATAAATGCCGTAACTGTCATAACTCTCATAACTGTCCTAACGGTCCTATCATAACTGTCATAACTGTCTTAACTATCCTAATGGTTCTAACTGTCATAACTGTCATAACTGCCATAACAGTCCTAACAGTCCTAAGTGTCATAACTGTCATGACTGTCCTAAAGGTACTGTCATAACTGTCATAACTGTCCTAAAGTTTCTTACTGTCATAACTGTCATAGCTGTCATAACTGTCCTAATGGTTCTAACTGTCATTACTCTCACAACTGTCATAACTGTCATAAGTGTCATAACTGTCATAACTGTAGTAAATGTCATAATTGCACTAACGGTCCTAAATGTCAAAACTATAATACATGTCATAGCGGTCATAACTGTCCTAACGGTCCTGTCATAACTGTCATAGCTGTCAAAACTATCATAACTGTGATAACTGTCATAACTGTCTTAACTGTCCTAACGGTTCTATCTACCATAACTGTGATAACTGTCATAACTGTCATTACTGTCACAACTGTCATAAGTGTCCTAACGGTCCTAACTGTAGTAACTGTCATAATTGTCATAACTGTGATAAGTGTCTTATCTATCATAATTGTCATAATTTTCCTGTCATAACAGTCATAACTGTCCTAGTGGTCCTATCATAACTATCATACCTGTCTTAACTGTCCTAACGGTTCTAAATGTCATAACTCTCATTACTGTCATAACGGTCCTAAGTGTCATAACTGTCATAACGGTCCTAAGTGTCATCACTGTCATAACTGTCATAGCTGTCATAACTGTCATAACTGTCATAGCTGTCATAACTCTCATAAATGTCCTAACGGTCCTTACTGCCATAACTGTCATAACTGTCATAACTGTCATAACGATCCTAACTGTCATAATTGTCATAACTCTCATTACTCTCATAACTGCCCTAACGGTCCTAAGGGTCATAACATTCATAACTGTCATAACTGTCCTAACGGTCCTGTCATAACTGTCATAAATGTCCTAACTGTGCTAATGGTACTAACTGTTCTAACGGTCCTATCATAACTTTCATAACTCTCTTAACTGTCCTAACAGTTCTAACTGTCATTACTGCCATAACTGTCATTACGGCCCTAACTGTCATAACTGTCATAACAGTCATAGCTCTAATAACTGTCATAACTGTCATAACTGTAATAAATTTCTTAACGGTCCTAACTGCCATAACTGTCATAACTGTCATAACGGTCCAAACTGTCATAACTGTCATAACTGTCATAACTGTCATAATTGTCATTACAGTCTTAACTTTCATAACAGTCCGAACTTTCATAAATGTCATAACTGCCGAAACTGTCCTAACTGTCCTAACGGTCCTAACTGTCATAACTATCATAACTGCCATAACTGTCCTAACGGTCTGCAGTGTCACAACTGTCATAACTGTCCTAACGGTCCGAACTGCCAAAACTGTCCTAACTGTCCTAACAGTCCTAACTGTCATGAATGTCATAACTGCCATAAATGTCCTAAGGGTCCTAAGTGTCACAACTGTCATAACTGTCCTAACGGTTGAAACTGTCATAACTGTGATAACTGTCATTACTGTCCTAACGGTGCTGTCATAACTGTCATAACTGTCATAACTGTCCTCACAGTCTGATCTTAAATGCCATAACTGTCATATCTGTCATAATGATATTAACGGTCCTAACTGTCATAAATGTCCTAACTGTCATAACTGTCAAAGCTGTCATAACTATCATAACTGTCATAAATGTCCTAACGGTCCAAACTGCCATAACTGTCATAACTGTGATAATTGTCCTAATGATCCTATCTGTCATAACTGTCATAACTGTCCTCACGGCCCTGTCATAACTGTCATAACTCTCTTAACTGGCCTAACAGTTCTAAATGTCATAACTTTCATAACTGTCATAACGGTCCTAACTGTCATAACTTTCATAACTGTCATAACTCTCATAACTGTCCTAATGGTCCTAACTGTCCTGTCCGTTCTACCCGTCATAACTGTCATAAATGTCTCAACAATCCTAACTGTCATAATTGTCAAAAATGTCATAACTGTTCTATGGTCCTATCATAACTGTCATAACTGTCTTAACTGTCCTAACGGATCTGTCAAAACCTCCATAACTGTCATAACAGTCCTAAGTGTCCTAACTGTCATACCTGTCACTAAAGTCCTAACTGTCATAAATGAAATAACTGTCATAAGTGTCATAACTGTCATACCTGTCATAACTGTCATAATTATCCTAAAGATCCTAACTGCCATAACTGTAAAAACTGTCATAACTATTATAACCGTCCTAACTGTTATAACTGTCATAAATGTCCTAATGGTCCTTATTGTCATAACTGTCATAACTGCCATAACTGTCCTAACGGTCTTAATTGTCATAACAGTCATAACTGTCATAACTGTCCTAACAGTCCTGTCAAAACTGTCATAACTGTCTTAACTGTCCTAACGGTTCTAACTGTCATAACTGTCATAACTGTCCTAATGGTCCTAACTGCCATAACTGTCATAACTGTCAGAGTGTCCTAACGGTCCTGTCATTACTGTCATAACTGTCATAACTGTCATAACTGTGCTCACAGTCCTGTCATAACTGTCATAACTGTCATAAATGTCATAACTGTGCTCATGGTCCTGTCATAACTGTCATTACTGTCATAACTGTCCTAACGGTCCTGTCATAACTGTCATAACTCTCATTACGGTCTAAACTGTCATAACTGTCATAAATGTCCTAACGATCAAAATTGTCACAACTGTCATAACTGTCATAACTGTCATAACGGTCCTAACTGTCATAACTGTCGTAACTGTCATAACTGTCCTAACAGTCCTAACTGTCATAACTGTCATAATTGCCATAACTATCCTAATGTTCGTAAGCGTCATAACAGTCATAACTGTTATAACTGTCCTGATGGTCCTGTCACAAATGTCATAACTGTCCTGAATATCCTAATGGTTCTCACTGTAATAATTTTCATAACTGTTAAAACTGTCCTAACGATCCTAACTGTCATTACTGTCACAACTATCATAACTGTCCTAACGGTCCTAGCTGTACTAACTGTCATAACTGTCATAACTATCTTAACTGTCCTAACGGTTCTAACTGTCACAACTGTCATAACTGTCACAATGGTCCTAACTGTCATAACTGTCAATGCTGTCCTTACTGTCATAACTTTAATAACTGTCATAAATGTCCTAACGTTCCTAACTGCCATAACTCTCATAACTGTCATAAATGTCCTAATGGTCCTAACTGTCATAACTGTTATAACTGTCCTAACGATCCTATCATAACTGTCATAACTTTCTTAACTGTCCTTACGGTTCTAACTCTCACAACTGTCATAACTGTGAAAACGGTCCTAACTGCCATAACTGTCATAACTGTTATAACTTCCCTAAAGTTCCTAACTGTCATAATTGTCATAACTGTCATAACGGTCCTAACGATCCTAACATAACTGTCTTAACTGTCACAACTGTCCTAACGTTTCTAACTCTCATAACTGTCAAAACGGTCCTAACTCTCCTAACTGTCATAACTGTCAAAGTTGTCATAATGGTCATAACTGTCATAACTCTCATAATTGTCCTAACGGTCCTAACTATCATTACTGTCACAACTGTCATAACTGTAATAAATGTCCTATCATTCCTAACTGTCATAACTGTCATAACTGTTATAATGGTCCTACCTGTCATTAATGTCTTAACTGTCATAGCTGTCATGACTGTCATAACTGTCATAACAGTCATAAATGACCTAACGGTCCTAACTGCCATAACTTTCATGACTGTCCTAACGGTCCTAACTGTCATAACTGTCATAAATGTCATAAGTGTCATAACGGACCTAAAGGTCCTATGATAACTGTCATTACTGTGTTAACTGTCGTAATGGTTTTAACTGTCATAACTTTCATAACTTGTGTAACGGTTCTAACTGTCATAACTGTCATAACTCTCACAACGGTCCTGTCATAACTGTCATAGCTGTCATAATTTTCATAACTGTCATAACTGTCCTAACGATCCTGTCATAACTGTCATAACTGTCCTAACTGACCTAACGGTTCAAACTGTCATAACTGTCATAAGTGTCATAAATGTCATAATTGTCGTTACGTTCCTAACTGTCATAACTGCCATAACTGTCATAACTGTTTCAAAGGTGTTGTCATAAATGTCATAACTCTCATAACTCTCATAACTGTCCTAACGGTCCTATCATAACTGCTATAACTGTCTTAACTGTCCTAACAGCTCTAACTGTCATAACTGTCATAATGGTCATAACAGTCATAACTGTCATAACTCTCATAGCTGTCATAACTTTCATAACTGTCATAACTGTCACAACTGTCTTAACTGTCCTAACGTTTCTAACTGTCATAACTGTCAAAAAGTTCCTAACTGGCATAACTGTCATAACTGTCAAAGCTCTTATGACTGTCATAACTTTCATAACTGTCATAACTGTCACAACTGACATAACTTTCCTAAGGGTCCTAAGTGTCACAACTGTCATAACTGTCCTAAGGTTCCTAAGTGTCATATCTGTCATAAATGTCATAACTGTCAAAACTGTCCTAACGGTCCTGTCATAACTGTCATAACTGCCATAACTTTCCTAAGTGTCCTAAGTGTCATACTGTCGTTACTGTCATAACTGTTATAACTGTTATAAATGTCCTAATGGTCCTAACTGCCATAACTGTCATAACTGTCGTAATTTTCCTAATGGTCCTAACCCTCATATCTATTAAAACTGTCATTACTGTCCTAACAGACCTACCATAAATGTCATAACTGTCTTAACTGTCCTAACAGTTGTAACTGTCACGACTGTCATAACTGTCACACGGTCCTGTCATAACTGTCAAAACTGTCATTACTCTCATAACTGTCATAACTGTTATGAATGTCCTAACGGTCCTAACTGCCATAACTGTCATAACTGTCATAATTTTCCTAATGGTCCTAACCCTCATATCTATTAAAACTGTCATTACTGTCATAACTGTCCTCATGGTCCTGTCATAACTGTCATACCTGTTTTAAGTGTTCTAAAGGTTCTAACTGTCATAACTGTCATAACTACCATAAGTCTCATAATTCTCATAACTCTCCTAATGGTCTAAACGGTCCTATCGGTGCTAACTGTCATAACTGTCATAAATGTCCTAAAAGTCCCAACTGCCATAACTGTCATAATTGTTCTAAGTGTCCTAACTGTCCTAACTGTCCTGTCATAAATGTCGTAATGGTCGTGTCATAACTGTCACAACTGTCATAACTGTCAAAGCTGTCATAAGTGTCATATGTGTCATAACTGTCAGAACTGTCAGAAATGTCCTAACGGTCCTAACTGCCATAACTGTCATAACTGTCAGAAATGTCCTAACAGTCCTAACTACCATAACTGTCATAACTGTCCTAACGGTCCTGTCAAAACTCTCATAACTATCATAAATGTCCTAATGGTCCTATCGTAACTGTGATAACTGTCTTAACGGTCCTAACTGCCATAACTGTTATAACTGTCCTAAAGGTACTAACTGCCATAACTGTCATAACTGTCATAATTGTCCTAACGGTCCTAACTGTCATTACTGTCATAACTGTCATAACTGTGCTCACAGTCCTGTCATAACTGTCATAACAGACATAACTGTCCTAACGGTCCTGTCATAACAGTCATAACTGTCATAAATGTCATAACTGTGCTCACGGTCCTGTCATAACTGTCATAACTGTCATAACTGTCCTAACGGTCCTGTCATAACTGTCATAACTCTCATTACACTCTTAACTGTCATAACTGTCATAAATGTCCTAATGGTCTAAACTGCCACAACTGTCATAACTGTCATAACGGTCCTGTCATAACTGTGATATCTGTCCTAACAGTCCTAACTGTCATAACTGTCATAACTGCCATAACTGTCCTAACGGTCCTAAGTGTCATAGCAGTCATAACTGTTATACCTGTCCTGACGGTCCTGTCACAAATGTCATAAAGGTCCTGAATATCCTAACGGTTCTCACTGTCATAATTGTCGTAACTGTTAAAACTGTCCTAATAATCCTAACTGTCATTACTGTCATAACTGTCCTAACGGTTCTAGCTGTACTAATGGTCATAAATGTCATACCTGTCATAACTGTCCTAACAGTCCTATCATAACTGTCATAACTGTCTTAACTGTCCTAACAGTTATAACTGTCACAACGGTCCTAACTGTCATAACTGTCATAACTGTTAAAGCTATCCTTACTATCAAAACTGTCATAACTGTCATAAATGTCCTAATGGTCATAACTGCCATAACAGTCATAACTGTCATGATTGTCCTAACGGTCCAAACTGTCATAATTTTTATAATTCTTATTACTGTCATAATTGTCCTCACAGTCCTGTCTTTACTGTCCAAACGGTTCAAACTGCCAAAACTGCCATAACTGTCATAATGGTCCAAACTGTCCTAACTGTCATAACTATCATAACTGTCATAACTCTCGTACCTCTCCTAACAGTCCGAACTGTCCTATAGGTTCTTACTGTTATAACAGTCAAAAATGTCCTCAAGATCCTTATTGTCCTAATTGTCATAACTGTCATAACTGTCAAAACTGTCATTACTGTGATAACTGTCATAAATACCCTAACGGTCCTAACTGCCATAACTGTCATAACTGTCATTATTGTCCTAACGGTCCTATGTGAATTAACTCTCATGACTGTCATAACTGTCATAACTGTCTTAACTGTCATAATTGTCCTAATGATCCTAACTGTCAAAACTGTCATAAATGTCATAACTGTCATAACTGTCCTAACGGTCCTGTCATAACTGTCATAACTGTCATAACTGTCCTAACTGTCCTAACTGTCCTAAAAGTCTTAACTGTCTTAAGTGTCATAACTGTCTTAATGGTGCTGAATGTCATAACTGTCATAATGGTCATAGGTGTCCTAACTGTCATAACGGTCTTTTCATAACAGTCATAACTGTCATAACTGTCATAACTGTCCTAACGGTCCTGTCATAACTGTCATAACTGTCATAACGGTCCTGTCATAACTATCATAACTGTCATAATTGTCCTATTGATACTAACTGTCCTAATGGTCCTTTCATAACTGTCATAACTATCTTAACTGTCCTAACAGTTCTAACTGTCATTACTGTCATAACTGTCATTATGGACCTAACTGTCATAACTGTCATAACAGTCATAGCTCTAATAACTGTCATAACTCTCATAACTGTCATAAATGTAATAAATGTCCTAACGGTCCTAACTGCCATAACTGTAATAACTTTCATAACTGTCATAACGGTCTGAACTGTCATAACTGTCATAAGTGTCATAACTGTCATAACGGTCTTGACTTTCATAACTGTCGGAACTGTTATAACTGTCATAACTGATGAAACTGTCCTAACTATCCTAACGGTCCTGTCATAACTGTCATAACTGCCATAACTGTCCTAAGGGTCCTAAGTGTCACCACTGTCATAACTGTCCTAACGGTCCGAACAGTCATAACTGTCATAACTGTCCTAACGGTCCTGTCATAACTGTCATAACTGTCATAACTGTCCTAACAGTCCTATCTTAACTGCCATAACTGTCATATCTGTTATAATTGTATTAATGGTTCTAAATGTCATAACGGTCCTAACTGTCATAACTGTCATAACTGTCAAAGCTCTCATAACTGTCAGAACTCTCATAAATGTCCTAACGGTCCTAACTGCCATAACTGTCATAACTGTGATAATTGTCCTAATGATCCTAACTGCCATAAATGTCATAACTGTCAGAAATGTCCTAGCAGTCATAAATGCCATAACTGTTATAACTGTCCTAACAGTCCTGTCATAACTGTCACAACTGTCATAACTGTCCTAACTGTCCTAACGGTTCTAAATCTCATAACTGTCTTAACTGTCATAACGGTCCTAATGGTCATATCTGTCAGAGCTGTCATAAGTGTCACAACTGTCATAACTGTCACAACTGTCATAACTGACATAAATATCCTAGCGGTTCTAACCGCCCTGTCATAACTGTCATAACTGTCATAACTGGCATAACTGTTGTAACTGTCATAAATATCCTAACGTTCCTAAGCGTTATAACTGTCATAAATGCCATAACTGTCCTACCGATCCTAAGTGTCATAACAGTCATAACTGTCACAACTCTCCTAACAGTCCTGTCATAACTGTCCTAACTTTCCTAATGGTTCTAACTGTAATAACTATCATAACTGTGATAACTACCCTAACGGTCCCAACTGTCATTACCGTCACAACTGTCATAACTGTATTTACAGTCCTAACTATAATAACTGTCATAACTGTACTAACGATCCTGTCATAACCGCCATAACTGTCATAGCTGTCATAACTGTCCGAACAGTCGTATTAAAACTGTCATAACTGTCTTAACTGTCCTAATGGTTATAACTGTCATAACTTTCATAACTTTCGTAACAGTCCTAACTGTCATAACTGTCATAACTCTCATAACGGTCCTAACGGACCTAACGGACCCATCATAACTGTCATAACTGTCTTAACTCTCCTAATGGTTCTAACTGTTAAAACATTCATAACTTGCATAACGGTTCTAACTGTCATAACTTTCATAACTCTCACAACGGTCCTAACTGTCATAACTGTCATAGCTGTCATAACTGTCATAACTGTCATAACTATCATAGCTGTCCTAACGGTCCTGTCATAACTGTCATAACTGTCCTAACTGTCCTAACGGTTCTGTCCTAACTGTCATAACTGTCATAACTCTACTAATGGTCATAACTGTAATTACTGTCACAACCCTCATAACTGTCCTAACGGTCCCAACTCTCATAACTGTCATTACTGTCATAAGTGTCATAACTGTCATAATTGTCGTAACGTTCCTGTCATAACTGCCACAACTGTCATAACTGTCTTAACGGTGCTGTCATAACTGTCATAACTGTCATAAATATCATAACTGTGAAAACTGTCCTAACGGTCCTGTCATAACTCTCATAAGTCTCAAAACTGTCCTAATGGTCCTCACGTTCCTGTCGGTTCTGACCATCATAACTGTCAAAAATGTCCTACTGGTCCTAACTGTCATAGCTGTCCTAACTGTCATAACTGTCATAACGGTCCTATCATAACTGTCATAACTACCTTATCAGTCCTAACTGCTCTGTCATAACTGTCATAACTGCCACAACAGTCCTAACTGTTATAAGAGTCATAACTGTCATAGCTGTCATAACTGTCAAAACTGTCATAACTGTCATAATTATCCTAATGATCCTAACTGCCATAACTGTAATATCCCTCATAACTGTCATAACCGTCCTAACAGTCATAACTGTCATAATTTTCATAACTCGCATAACTATCCTAATGGTCCTTACTGTCATAACTGTCAAAACTACCATAAATGTCCTAACGGTCCTAAGTGTCATAATAGTCATAACTGTCATAACTGTCCTAACGATCCTAACTGTCATTACTGTCACAAATGTCATAACTGTTCTAATGGTCCTAACTGTACTGTCATAACTGTCATACCTGTCATAACTGTCCTACAAGTCCTATCATAACTGTCATAACTATCTCAACTGTCCTAACGGTTCTAACTGTCACAACTGTCAAAACTGTCACAACGGTCCAGGCATAACTGTCATAACTGTCAAAGCTGTCGTTACTGTCATAACTGTCATAACAGTCATGACTGTCATAACTGTCCTAACGGTCCTATCATAACTGTCAAAAGTATCTTAACTCTCCAAACGGTTCTAACTGTCATAACTGTCATAACTTTCATAATGGTCCTAACTGTCCTAATTGTCATAACTGTCATACCTGTCATAACTGTCATAACTGTCATAAATGTCCTAACGGTCCTAACTGCCATAACTGTCATACCTGTCATAACTATTATAACGGTCCTAACTATCATAACTGTCATAACTGTCGTAACTGTCATAACTATCCTAACCGTCCTAAATGTCATAACTGTCATAACTGCCATAACTGTCCTAAAGGTCCTAAGTGTCATAACAGTCATAAATGTCCTAACGTTCCTGTCATAACTGTCATAACTCTCAAAACTATCCTAACTGACATAACAGTCCTTTCATAACTGTCATAACTGTCTTAACTGTCCTAATGGTTCTAACTGTCATAACTGTCATAACTGTCCTAATGGTTCTAACTGTCATAACTGTCATAGCTGTCCTAATGGTCCTAACTGCCATAACTGTCATAACTGTCATAGTGTCCTAACGGTCCTAACTGTCATTACTGTCATAACTGTCATAACTGTCATAACTGTGCTCACAGTCCTTTCATAACTGTCATAACTGTCATAAATGTCATGACTGTGCTCACGGTCCTGTCATAACTGTCACAACTGTCATAACTGTCCTAACGGTCCTGTCATAACTGTCATAACTGTCATAACTCTCATTACGGTCTTAACTGTCATAACTGTCATAACGGTCCTAGCTGTCATAACTGTCGTAACTGTCATAACTGTCATAACAGTCCTAACTGTCCTAACTGTCATAACTGCCATAACTGTCCTATCTGTCATGATTGTCTTAATGGTCCTAACTGTAATAACTCTCATAACAGTCCTAACAGTCCTGCCACAACTGTCATAACTGTCAAAACTGTTATAACTGTCCTAACGGTCCTATCATAAATGTCATAACTGTCTTAACTGTCATAATGGTTCTAACTGTCATAACTGTCAATACTGTCATAACGGTCCTAACTGTCATAAATGTCATAACTCTCATAACTCTCATAACTGTCCTAACGGTCCTATCGGTTCTAACTGACATAACTGTCGTAAAGGTCCTGACGGTCATAACTGTCATAATTGTCATAACTGTCAAAGCTGTCATAACTGTCATAACTGTCATAAATGTCCTAACGGTCCTAACTGCCATTACTGTCATACTGTCCTAATGGTCCTGTCATAACTGTCAAAACGGTCCTAACGGTCCTTACGGTCATAACATAACTGTCATAACTGTCTTAACTGTCCTAACGGTTCTAACTGTCATAACTGTCATAACAGTCCAAACAGTCCTAACTGTCATAACTGTCAAAAAGGTCCTAACTGGTATAACTGACATAACTCTCAAAGCTGTCATAACCGTCATAACTTTCATAACTCTCATAACTGCCGAAACTGTCATAACTGTCCTAACGGTCCTAACTGTCTTAACTGTCATAACTGCCATAACTGTCCAAAGGGTCCTAAGTGTCACAACTGTCATAACTGTCCTAAGGGTCCTAAGTCTCATATCTCTCATAACTGTCATAACTGTCATAAATGTCCTAACGGTCCTAACAACCATAAGTGTTATAACGATGATAATTGTCCTAATGATCATGTCATAACTGTCATAACTGTCATTACTTTCATAAATGTCCTCACAGCCCTGTCATAATTGTCATAACTGTCATAACTGTCTTAACTGTCCTAACGGTTGTAACTGTCATAACTGTCATAACCGTCATAACGGTCCTAACTGTCATAACTGTCCTAACGGTCCTAACTGCCTTAACTATCCTATCTGTCGTAATTGTCTTAATGGTCCTAACTGTCATAACTCTCATAACTGTCCTAATGGTCCTGTCATAACTGTCATAACTGTCAAAACTGTCATAACTGTCATAACGGTCCTATCATAAATGTCATAACTGTCTTAACTGTCCTAATGTTTCTAACTGTCATAACTGTCCTAACGGTCCTAACTCTCATAACTGTCCTAACTCTCATAACTCTCCTAACGATCCTGTCAAAACTGTCATAACTGTCATAACTCTCCTAACAGTCCTATCATAACTCTCTTAACTGTCCTAACGGTTTTGTCATTACTGTCATAACTGTCATAACGGTCCTAACTCTCCTAACTGTCATAACTGTCATAACTGTCATAAATGTCCTAACGGTCCTAACTGCCATAACTGTCATAATTTTCACAATTTTCCTAACGGTCCTCTCATAACTGTCATGACTGTCGTAACTGTCGTAACGGTCCTGTCATAACTATCATAACTGTCATAACTGTCATAAATGTCCTAACGGTCCTAACTGCCATAACTGTCATAATTTTCACAATTTTCCTAACGGTCCTCTCATAACTGTCATGACTGTCGTAACTGTCGTAACGGTCCTGTCATAACTATCATAACTGTCATAACTGTCATAACTGTCCTAACGGTCCTGTCATAACTATCATAACTGTCATAACTGTCCTAACGGTCCTGTCATAACTATCATAACTGTCATAACTGTCCTAACGGTCCTGTCATAACTATCATAACTGTCATAACTGTCCTAACGTTCCTAACAGTCATAACTGTCATAAATGCCATAACTGTCATAATTTTCACAATTTTCCTAACGGTCCTCTCATAACTGTCATGACTGTCGTAACTGTCCTAACGGTCCTGTCATAACTATCATAACTGTCATAACTGTCATAACGGTCTTAACTGTCAAAAATCTCATAACTGTCATAGCTGAAATAGCTGTCATAACTGTCATAACTGTCATTACTATCGTAACTGTCATAACTGTCTTAACAGTCCTAACTGTCCTAACTGCCATAACTCTCATAAATGCCCTAACGGTCCTAACTGCCATAAATGTCATAACTGTCATAATTGTCCTAACAGTCCTAACTGTCATTACTTTCCTAACTGTCATAAGTGTCATAACTGTCATAACTGTGCTCACAATCCTGTCATGACTGTCATAACTGTCATAACTGCACTCACGGTCCTGTCATAACTGTCATAACTGTCATAACTGTCATAACTGTGCTCACGGTCCTGTCATAACTGTCATAACTGTCATAAGTGTGCTCACGGTCCTGTCATAACTGTCATAAATGTCATAACTGTCCTAACAGTCCTATCATAAATGTCATAACTGTCTTAACTGTCCTAACGGTTCTAACTCTCATAACTGTCATAACTGTCATAACGGTCCTAACTATTATAACTGTCATGACTGTCAGAGCTGTCATAACTGTCATAACTGTCATAACTGTCATAACTGTCATAAATGACATAGAGGTTCTAACTTCCCTAATTGTCATACCTGTCATAACTTTCATAACCGTCCTAAATGTCATAACTGTCATGACTGTCATAAGTGTGATTACTATCCTAACGGTCCTAACTGTCATAACTGTCATAAATGCCATAACTGTCCTACCAATCCTAAGTGTCTTAACACTCATAACTATCACAACTGTCCTAACAGTCGTGTCATTACTGTCATAACTGCCCTAACCGTCCTAATGGTTCTTACTGTCATGACTGTCATAACTGTGATAATTGTCCTAACGGTCTCAACTGTCATTACTGTCACAACTGTCATAACTGTATTTACGGTCCTAACTATCATAACTTTCATAAGAGTCATAACTGTCCTAACGATCCTGTCTTAACTGTCATAACTGTCACAGCTGTCATAACTGTCATAACTTTCATAACGCCCCTTACGGTCCTATCATAACTGTCATTACTGTCTTAATGGTCCTAAAGATTCTAACTATCCTAACTTTCATAACTGTGTAACTGTTCTAACTGTCATAACTGTCATAACTGTCATAATTGTCCTAATGGTCCTAACTGTCATAACTGTTATAACTCTCATTACTGTCATAACTGTCCTCACGGTCCTGTCTTAACTGTCATAACTGTCTTAACTGGCCTAACGGTTCACACTGCCATAAATGTCATAACTGTCATAATGGTCCAAACTGTCCTAACTGCCATAAGTATCACAACTGTCATAACTCTCATACCTCTCCTCTCGGTCCGAACTGTCCTATAGGTTCTAACTGTCATAACTGTCAAAAATGTCCTAAAGGTCCTAATTGTCCTGTCATAACTGTCATAACTGCCATAACTGTCAAAACTGTCGTTACTGTCATAACTATCATAATGCCCTAACGGTCCTAACTGCCATAACTGTCATAACTGTCATTATTGTCCTAACGGTCCTAAGTGAATTAACTGTCATAACTGTCATAACTGTCCTAACGGTCCTGTCATAACTGTCATAACTCTCGTAACTGTCATAATTGTCCTAACGTTCCTAACTGTCATAATGGTCATAACAGTCATAACTGTCATAACTGTCTTAACGGTCCTGTAATAACTGTCATAACTGTCATAACTGTCCTAATGGTACTAACTGTCCTAACGGTCCTATCATATCTGTCATAACTATCTTAACTGTCCTAACAGTTCTAACTGTCATTACTGTCATAACTGTCATTATGGAACTAACTGTCATAACTGTCATAACAGTCATAGCTCCAATAACTCTCATAACAGTCATAACTGCCATAACTGTCATAAATGTCCTAATGGTCCTAACTCCCATAACTGTCATAACTGTCATAACGGTCTGAACTGTCATAACTGTCATAACGGTCTTAACTTTCATAGCAGTCTGAACTGTTATAACTGTCATAACTGATGAAACTGTCCTAACTGTCCTAGCGGTCCTAACTGTCATTACTGTCACAACTGTTATAACTGTCCTAACGGTCCTGCAGTAACTGTCATAACTGTCATAACGGCCCTAACGGTACTGTCTTAACTGTCAAAACAGTCATAACTGTCGTAACTGTCCTAACAGTCCTATCTTAACTGTCATAACTCTCTTAACTCTCCTAACGGTTCTAACTGTCATAACTGTCATAACTGTCAAAACGGTACTGAATGTCATAATTCTAATAATTGTCATAACTGTCATAACTGCCCTAACGATCCTAACGGTCTTAACGATTCTAACTGTCATAACTGTCATAAATGTGGTAACGGACCTAACTGTCATAACTGTCATAACTGTCCTAACGGTCCTGTCATAACTGTCATAACTGTCCTAACGGTTCTAACTGTCATAACTGTCATAAGTGTAATAACGATCCTAACTGTCATAACTGTCATAGCTGTCATAACTGTCATAATTTTCTTAGCGGTCCTGACTGTCATAACTGTCATAACTGTCAAAGCTGTCATAACTGTCATAACTGTCATAAATGTCCTAATGGTCCTAACTGCCATAACTGTCATAACTGTCGTAACTGTCATAACTGTAATAATTGTCGTAACGTTCCTAACTGTGTTCTGTCATAACTGTCCTAACGTCCTGTCATAACTGCCATAGCTGTCATAACTGTCATAACTGTCCTAACTGTCCTAACAATCCTATCATAACTTTCTTAACTGTCCTTACGGTTCTAACTCTAATAACTGTCATAACTGTGATAACGGTCCTAACTGCCATAACTGTCATAACTGTTATAACTTCCCTAAAGTTCCTAACTGTCATAATTGTCATAACTGTCATAACGGTCCTAACGATCCTAACATAACTGTCATAACTGTCGTAACTGTCCTAACGTTTCTAACTCTCATAACTGTCAAAACGGTACTAACTCTCCTAACTGTCATAACTGTCAAAGTTGTCATAATGGTCATAACTGTCATAATTCTCATAATTGTCCTAACGGTCCTAACTATCATTACTGTCACAACTGTCATAACTGTAATAAATGTCCTATCATTCCTGTCATAACTGTCCTAACACCCCTATCATATCTCTCATAATTGACTGAACTATCCTAACTGTTCTGTCATAACTGTCATAACTGTTATAATGGTCCTACCTGTCATTAATGTCTTAACTGTCATAGCTGTCATGACTGTCATATCTGTCATAACAGTCATAAATGTCCTAACGGTCCTAACTGTCATAACTTTCATAAATGTCATAATTGTCATAACGGTCCTAAAGGCCCTATGATAACTGTCATTACTGTGTTAACTGTCGTAATGGTTTTAACTGTTATAACTTTCATAACTTGCGTAACGTTTCTAACTGTCATAACTGTCATAACTCTCACAACGTTCCTAACTGTCATAACTGTCATAGCTCTCATAATTGTCATAACTGTCATAACTGTCCTAACGATCCTGTCATAACTGTCGTAACTGTCCTAACTGACCTAACGGTTCAAACTGTCATAACTGTCATAAGTGTCATAAATGTCATAACTGTCATAACTCTCATAACTGTCCTAACGGTCCTATCATAACTGCTATAACTGTCTTAACTGTCCTAATGGCTCTAACTGTCATAACTGTCATAACGGTCGTAACAGTCATAACTGTCATAACTCTCATAGCTGTCATAACTGTCATAACTGTCACAACTGTCTTAACTATCCGAATGTTTCTGTCATAACTGTCAAAAAGTTCCTAACTGGCATAACTATCATAACTGTCAAAGCTGTCATGACTGTCATAACTTTCATAACTGTCATAACTGTCACAACTGACATAACTTTCCTAAGGGTCCTAAGTGTCACAACTGTCATAACTGTCCTAAGGTTCCTATGTGTCATATCTGTCATAAGTGTCCTAACTGTCATAACTGTCCTAACGGTCCTAACTGTCATAACTGTCATAACTGCCATAACTTTCCTAAGTGTCCTAAGTGTCACAATTGTTTTAACTGTCATAACTGTAATACCTGTCATAACTGTCCTAACAGACCTACCATAAATGTCATAACTGTCTTAACTGTCCTAACAGTTGTAACTGTCACGACTGTCATAACTGTCACACGGTCCTGTCATAACTGTCAAAGCTGTCGTTACTGTCATAACTGTCATAACTGTCATAACTGTCACAACTGTCTTAACTGTCCTAACGTTTCTAACTGTCATAACTGTCAAAAAGTTCCTAACTGGCATAACTGTCATAACTGTCAAAGCTCTTATGACTGTCATAACTTTCATAACTGTCATAACTGTCACAACTGACATAACTTTCCTAAGGGTCCTAAGTGTCACAACTGTCATAACTGTTCTAAGGTTCCTAAGTGTCATATCTGTCATAAATGTCCTAACTGTCATAACTGCCCTAATGGTCCTAACTGTCGTAACTGTCATAACTGCCATAGCTTTCCTAAGTGTCCTAAGTGTCAAAATTATCGTAACTGTCATAACTGTAATACCTGTCATAACTGTCCTAACAGACCTACCATAAATGTCATAACTGTCTTAACTGTCCTAACAGTTGTAACTGTCACGACTGTCATAAC
>NW_008328585.1:45990-55088 GCF_000622305.1 Nannospalax galili
CTCCTAACGATCCTACCTGTACTAACTGTCATAACTGTTATGCCTGTCATAACTGTCCTAACAGTCCTATCATAACTGTCATAACTGTCTTAACTGTCCTAACAGTTTTAACTGTCACAACGGTCCTAACTGTCATAACTGTCATAACTGTTAAAGCTGTCCTTACTGTCATAACTCTCATAACTGTCATAAATGTTCTAACGGTCATGATTGCCATAACTATCATAACTGTCATAATTGTCCTAATGGTCCAAACTGTCATAACTGTTATAATTCTCATTACAGTTATAACTGTCCTCACGGTCCTGTCTTAACTGTCCAAACGGTTCAAACTGCCAAAGCTGCCATAACTGTCATAATGGTCCAAACTGTCCTGTCATAACGAACATAACTGTCATAACTCTCGTACCTCTCCTAACAGTCTGAACTGTCCTATCGGTTCTAACTGTCATAAAAGTCAAAAATGTCCTCAAGATCCTAATTGTCCTAACTGTCATAACTGTCATAACTGTCAAAACTGTCATTACTGTCATAACTGTCATAAATGCCCTAATCGTCCTAACTGCCATAACTGTCATAACTGTCATTATTGTCCTAACGGTCCTAAGTGAATTAACTGTCATAACTGTCATAACTGTCTTAACAGTCATAATTCTCCTAACGATCCTAAGTGTCATAACTGTCATAAATGTCATAACTGTCATAACTGTCCTAACGGTCCTGTCATAACTGTCATAAGTATCATAACTCTCCTAACTGTCATAAACGACTTATCATTACATTCATAATGATACTAACTGTCCTAACGGTCCTATCATAACTGTCATAACTATCTTAACTGTCCTAACAGTTCTAACTGTCATAACTGTCATAACTGTCAAAGCTCTCATAACTGTCAGAACTCTCATAAATGTCCTAACGGTCCTAACTGCCATAACTGTCATAACTGTGATAATTGTCCTAATGATCCTAATGCCATAACTGTCATAACTGTCAGAAATGTCCTAACGGTCATAACTGCCATAACTGTTATAACTGTCCTAACAGTCCTGTCATAACTGTCATGACTGTCATAACTGTCCTAACAGAACTAACTGTCCTAATGGTCCTATCACAACTGTCATAACTGTCTTAACTGTTCAAACGGTTCTAAATCTCATAACTGTCTTAACTGTCATAACGGTCCTAATTGTCATACCTGTCAGAGCTGTCGTAAGTGTCACAACTGTCATAACTGTCACAACTGTCATAACTGACATAAATATCCTAGTGGTTCTAACCGCCCTGTCATAACTGTCATAACTGTCATAACCGGCATAACTGTCATAACTGTCACAAATATCCTAACGGTCCTAAGTGTTATAACTGTCATAAATGCCATAACTGTCCTACCAATCCTAAGTGTCATAACAGTCATGACTGTCACAACTCTCCTAACAGTCCTGTCATAACTGTCATAACTGTCCTAACTTTCCTAATGGTTCTAACTGTAATAAATGTCATAACTGTGATAACTATCCTAATGGTTCCAACTGTCATTATCGTCACAACTGTCATAACTGTATTTACGTTCCTAAATGTAATAACTGTCATAACTGTCCTAATCATCCTGTCATAACCGCCATAACTGTCATAGCTGTCATAACTGTCCTAACAGTCGTATTAAAACTGTCATAACTGTCTTAACTGTCCTGACGGTTATAACTGTCATAACTTTCATAACGTTCGTAACAGTCCTAACTGTCATAAATGTCATAACTGTCATACCTGTCATAGCGGTCCTAACGGACCAAACGGTCTTATCATAACTATCATAACTGTCATAACGGTCCTAACTGTCATAACTGTCATAAATCTCGTAGCTGTCATAACTGTCCTAACGGTACTATTATAACTGTCATAACTCTCTTAACTGTCCTAACGTTTGTAACTGACATAAATCTTATAACTGTCAAAAAGGTACTAACTGGCATAACTGGCATAACTGTCAAAGCTGTCATAACTGTCATAAGTGTCATAACTGTCATAACTGTCCTAACGGTCCTAACTGCCATAACTGTCATATCTTTTGTAATTCTCTTAACAGTCCTGTCATAACTCTCATAACTGTTAAAACTGTCATAACTGTCCTAACATAAATGTCAAAACTGTCTTAACTGTCCTAACGGTTCTAACTCTCATAACTGTCATAACTGCAATAATGGTCCTAACTGTCCTAACTGTCCTGTCATAACTGTCATAACTCTCATAACTGTCCTAACGGCCCTAACAGTCCTAACGGTCCTATCGGTACTAGCTGACATAAATGGCATAAATATCCTAACGGTCCTAACTGTCATAACGGTCTTAACTGTCAAAGCTGTAATAAATGTCATAACTGTCATAAATGTCCTAATGGTCCTAACTGCCATAACTGTCATACTGTCCTAATGGTCCTAACTGTCATAACTGTCTTAACTGTCATAACGGTCCTAACTGTCCTAATGGTCCTCACATATATGTCATAACTGTCTTAAGAGTCCTATCGATTCTAACTGTCATAACTGTCATTACAGTCGAAATGGTACTAACTGCCATAACTGTCAAAACTGTCAAAACTGTCATAACTGTCATAAATATCATAATGGTCCTAACTGCCATAACTGTCATAACTGTCATAATTGTATTAACGGTCCTAAGTGTCATAACTGTCATAAATGTCATAACTCTCATAACAGTCCTGACTGTCATAACTGTCCTAACGGTCATATCATAACTGTCATAAGTGTCTTAACTGTTCACATGGTTCTAACTCTCATAACTGTCATAACTTTCATAACGGTCCTAACTGTCCTAACTGTCATAAATGTCCTAAAGGTCCTGACTGCCATAAATGTCATAACTGTCATAATTGTCCTAATGGTCCTAACTGTCATTACTGTCATAACTGTCATAACTGTGCTCACACTCCTGTCATAACTGTCATTACTGTCATAACTGTCATAACTGTGCTCACGGTCCTGTCATAACTGTGATAACTGTGATAACTGTGATAACTGTCATAACGGTCCTGTCATAACTGTCAGAACTGTCATAACTGTCATAAGTGTCATAACTATCCTAACGGTCCTGTCATAACTGTCACAAATGTCCTAACTGTCCTAATGGTACTAACTGTTCTAACGGTCCTATCAAAACTGTCATAAATGTCTTAACTGTCCTAAAGCTTCTAACTGTCATAACTGTCATAACGGTCCTAACTGTCATAACTGTCATAGCTCTAATGACTGTCATAACTGACATAAATATCCTAAATGTCTTAACTGCCATACTGTTATAACTGTCATAACTCCCATAACGGTCCTAACTGTCATAACTGTTGTAACTGTGATAATTGTCCTAACGATCCTAAATGTCATAACTGTCGTAACTCTCATTACTGTCATAACTGTCCTCACGGCCCTGTCATAACAGTCATAAGTGTAATAACTGTCTTAACTGTCATAACGGTTCTGTCATAACTGTCATAACCGTCATAAGTGTCGTAAATGTCCTAACGGTCCTTACATCCATAACTGTCAAAACTCTCATAACTGTCATAATTGTCTTAACGGTCCTGACTGTCATAACTGTCATAACTATCAAAACGGTCCTAACTGTCATAACTGTCATAACAGTCACAACTGTCCTCACGGTCCTGTCATAAATGTCATAACACTCATAAATGTCCTAACGGTCTTGTCATAACTGTCATAACTGTCATAAGTGTCATAAGTGTCATAACTGTCATAACAGTCCTATCATAACTGTCATAACTGTCTTAACTATCCTAATGGTCCTAACTGTCATTACTGTCCAAACTGTCATAACTGTCCTAATGTCCTAACTGTCATAACTGTCATACCTGTCCTAACAGTCCTGTTATAACTGTCAAAATTGTCATAACTGTCATAACTGTAATAACTGTCCTAATGGTCCTAACTCTCATAACTGCCACAACTGTCCTAATGGTCATAAGTATCATAGCAGTCATAACTGTCATAAGTGTCATAACGGACATGTCATAACTGTCATAACTGTCCTAATGGTTCTGTTATAACTGTCATAACTCTCCTAACGGTTCTAACTGTCGTTACTGTTACAACTGTCATAACTGTCCTAAAGGCCCTAATTGTCATAACTGTCATAACTGTCATAAATATCCTAATGGTCCTATATGCCATACCTGTCATAACTGTCATAACTGTCATAACGGTCCTAACTCTAATAACTATCATAAGTGTCCTAACGGTCCTGTCGTAACTGTCATAAGTGTCATAGCTGTCATAACTGTCATAACTGTCATTAATATCCTAACAGTCCTATCTGCCATAATTGTCATAACTGTCATAACTGCCACAACTGTCCTAACGGTCCTTAGTATCATAACAGTCATAACTGTCATAACTGTCCTAATGGACCTGTCATAACTATCATAACTGTCCTAACTGTCGTAACGGTTCTAACTGTCATAACTGTCATAACTGTCCTAACGGTTCTGTCATTACTGTCTCAACTGTCATAACTATCCTAAAAGTCCTAACTGTCATAATTTTCATAACTGTCATAAGTGTCATAACTCTCATAATTGTGCTAACGTTCCTAACTGTCATAACTGTCCTTACAGTCCTGTTATAACTGTCATAACTCTCACAGATATCATAAATATCATAACTGTTATAACTGTCATAATTGTCCTAACGGTTCTAACTATCATAACTGTCATAACTGTCATAACGATCCTAACTGTTATAACTGTCATAATTGTCCTAACGGTTCTAACTATCATAACTGTCATAACGGTCCTAACTGTCCTAAGTCTTCTGTCATAACTGTTATAACTGTCATAACTGTCATAACTCTCATAACTCTCATAACTGTCCTAATGGTCATAATCTTCCTAACGGTCCTGTCATAACTGTCCTAACTGTCCTAACTGTCCTAACGGTCCTATCATAATGGTCATAACTGTCTTAACTGTCCTAATCGTCATAACTGTCTTAACTGTCCTAATCGTCATAACTGTCTTAACTGTCCTAATCGTCATAACTGTCTTAACTGTCCTAATCGTCATAACTGTCTTAACTGTCCTAATCGTCATAACTGTCTTAACTGTCCTAATCGTCATAACTGTCTTAACTGTCCTAATCGTCATAACTGTCTTAACTGTCCTAATCGTCATAACTGTCTTAACTGTCCTAATCGTCATAACTGTCTTAACTGTCCTAATCGTCATAACTGTCTTAACTGTCCTAATCGTCATAACTGTCTTAACTGTCCTAATCGTCATAACTGTCTTAACTGTCCTAATCGTCATAACTGTCTTAACTGTCCTAATCGTCATAACTGTCTTAACTGTCCTAATCGTCATAACTGTCTTAACTGTCCTAATCGTCATAACTGTCTTAACTGTCCTAATCGTCATAACTGTCTTAACTGTCCTAATCGTCATAACTGTCTTAACTGTCCTAATCGTCATAACTGTCTTAACTGTCCTAATCGTCATAACTGTCTTAACTGTCCTAATCGTCATAACTGTCTTAACTGTCCTAATCGTCATAACTGTCTTAACTGTCCTAATCGTCATAACTGTCTTAACTGTCCTAATCGTCATAACTGTCTTAACTGTCCTAATCGTCATAACTGTCTTAACTGTCCTAATCGTCATAACTGTCTTAACTGTCCTAATCGTCATAACTGTCTTAACTGTCCTAATCGTCATAACTGTCTTAACTGTCCTAATCGTCATAACTGTCTTAACTGTCCTAATCGTCATAACTGTCTTAACTGTCCTAATCGTCATAACTGTCTTAACTGTCCTAATCGTCATAACTGTCTTAACTGTCCTAATCGTCATAACTGTCTTAACTGTCCTAATCGTCATAACTGTCTTAACTGTCCTAATCGTCATAACTGTCTTAACTGTC
Organism: Nannospalax galili; assembly: GCF_000622305.1. NCBI lineage: Eukaryota > Metazoa > Chordata > Mammalia > Rodentia > Spalacidae > Nannospalax > Nannospalax galili. The sequence continues at coordinate 51,936 of NW_008328585.1, forward strand.
CTAATCGTCATAACTGTCTTAACTGTCCTAATCGTCATAACTGTCTTAACTGTCCTAATCGTCATAACTGTCTTAACTGTCATAACTGTCATAACTGTCATTAGTGTCATAACTGTCCTAACGGTCCTATCATAATGGTCATAACTGTCTTAACTGTCCTAATCGTCATAACTGTCTTAACTGTCATAACTGTCTTAACGATCCTAACTGTCATAACTGCCTCAACTGTCGTAATTTTCCTAAGTATCATAACAGTCATAACTGTCATAACTGTCATTAGTGTCATAACTGTCCTAACGGTCCTATCATAAATGTCAAAACTGTCTTAACTCTCCTAACGGTTCTGTCATAACTGTCATAACTGTCATAACAATCCTAACTGTCATAAATCTCATAACTCTCATGACTCTCATAACTGTACTAACGGTCATAACAGTCCTATCGGTCCTAACTGTCATAACTGTCATAAACGTCCTTACGGTCCTAACTGTCCTCATAAACGACTTATCATTACGGTCCTAGCTGTCATTACTGTCACCACTGTCCTATCGTTCCTAAGTGTCATAACTGTCATAACTGTCATAACTGTAATAACTGTCCTAAGTGTCATAACTGTCAAAGCTGTCATAACTGTCATAACTTTCATAACTGTCATAACTGTGATAACTCTCTCAACTGTCCGAATGGGTCTAACTGTCATAATTGTCGAAACTGTAATAACAGTCCTAACTGTCATAACTGTCATAACTGTCGTAACTGTCATCAGTGTCATAAATGTCTTAACAGTCCTTACGGCCATAACTCTCATAACTGTCATAACTGTCATGACTGTCAAAACGGTCCTAACTGTCCTAACTGTCATAACTGTCATAACTGTCGTAACAGTCCTCTCATCACTGTCATAACTGTCATAACTGTCCAAACGGTCCTGTCATAACTGTCAAAACTGTCATAACTGTCATAACGGTCATAACTGTCGTAACAGTCCTCTCATCACTGTCATAACTGTCATAACTGTCCAAACGGTCCTGTCATAACTGTCAAAACTGTCATAACTGTCATAACGGTCCTGTCATTGCTGTTACAACTGTCATAATTATCTTAAATGACCTGTCAAGTGACATACCTGTCATAACTGTCATAAGTGTTGTAAATGTCATAATTGTCATAACATTCCTAACTGTCATAACTGACTGCCATAACTGTCATAACTGTCCTTACGATCCTAACTTTCATTACTGTCCTAACAGCCCTTTCATTCCTGTCATAACTGTCTTAACTGTCCTAACGGTTCTAACTGTCATAACTGTCATAACTCTCAAAGCAGTCCTAACTGTCATAACTGTCGTAACTGTCATACATGTCCTAATGGTCCTAACTGCCATAACTGTCATAACTGTCATAATTGTCCTAACAGTCCTTTCATAACTGTCTTAACTTTCTTAACTGTCGTAACGGTTCTAACTGTCATAACTGTCATAACTGTCTTACCTGTCGTAACAGTTCTAACTGTCATAATTGTCATAACTGTCCTAACAGTTCTAACTATCATAACTGTCATAACTGTCATAACGATCCTAACTGTTATAACTGTCATAACTGTCATAACTCTCATAACTCTCATAACTGTCCTAACGGTCATAATCTTCCTAACGGTCCTAACTGTCATAACTGTCCTAACTGTCCTAACGGTCCTATCATAATGGTCATAACTGTCTTAACTGTCCTAATCGTCATAACTGTCTTAACTGTCATAACTGTCTTAACGATCCTAACTGTCATAACTGCCTCAACTGTCGTAATTTTCCTAAGTATCATAACAGTCATAACTGTCATAACTGTCCTACCATCCTATCATAACTGTCATATCTCTCCTAACTGTCCTAAGTCTTCTGTCATAACTGTCATAACTGTCCTACCGGTCCTGTCATAACTGTCATATCTCTCCTAACTGTCCTAAGTCTTCTGTCATAACTGTTATAACTGTCCTAATGGTCCTAGCTGTCATTACTCTCACCACTGTCCTATCGTTCCTAAGTGTCATAACTGTCATAATTGTAATAACTGTCCTAAGTGTCATAACTGTCAAAGCTGTCATAACTGTCATAACTTTCATAACTGTCATAACTGTGATAACTCTCTCAACTGTCCGAATGGGTCTAACTGTCATAATTGTCGAAACTGTAATAACAGTCCTAACTGTCATAACTGTCATAACTGTCGTAACTGTCATAACTGTCGTAACTGTCATCAGTGTCATAAATGTCTTAACAGTCCTTATGGCCATAACTCTCATAACTATCATAACTGTCATGACTGTCAAAACGGTCCTAACTGTCCTAACTGTCGTAACTGTCATAACTGTCGTAACAGTCCTCTCATCACTGTCATAACTGTCATAACTGTCCAAACGGTCCTGTCATAATGTCAAAACTGTCATAACTGTCATAACGGTCCTGTCATTGCTGTTACAACTGTCATAATTATCTTAAATGACCTGTCAAGTGACATACCTGTCATAACTGTCATAAGTGTTGTAAATGTCATAATTGTCATAACGTTCCTAACTGTCATAACTGCCCTAACTGTCATAACTGTCACAACTGTCCTAACGGTCCTGTCATAACTGTCATAACTGTCAAGTGTCATAACTGTCATAACTTTTGTAACAGTCCTATCATAACTGTCATAACTGTCTTAACTGCCCTAACGATCCTAACTGTCATTACTCTCACAACTGTCACAACTCTCCTAATGTCTTAACTGACATAACTGTCATAACTGTCATAACTGTCCCAAGGGTCATGTCATAACTGACATAATTGTCTTAACTGTCATAACTGTCCTAACAGTCCTTTCATAACTGTCATAACTGTCTTAACTGTTGTAACGGTCCTAACTGTCATAACTGTCATAACTGTCTGAAATGTCCTAACTGTTCTAACTGCCATAACTGTCATAACTGTCATACTTGTCCTAACCGTCCTAACTGTCATAACTGTCATAACTGTCATTAGTGTCATAACTGTCCTAACGGTCCTATCATAAATGTCATAACTGTCTTAACTGTCCTAACAGCTCTAACTGTCATAACTGTCATAATGGTCATAACAGTCATAACTGTCATAACTCTCATAGCTGTCATAACTTTCA
>NW_008328585.1:55753-56316 GCF_000622305.1 Nannospalax galili
CATAACTGTCAAAACGGTCTTTTCAAAACAGTCATAACTGTCATAATTTTCATAACTGTCATTAATATCTTAATGGTCATGTCATAATTGTCAAAACTGGCATAACTGTCATAACTGTCATAACTGTCCTAACTGTCATAACTGTTCTAACTGCCATAACTGTCATAACTGTCATACTTGTCCTAACCGTCCTAACTGTCATAACTGTCATAACTGTCATTAGTGTCATAACTGTCCTAACGGTCCTATCATAAATGTCATAACTGTCTTAACTCTCCTAATGGTTCTGTCATAACTGTCATAACTGTCATAACGATCCTAACTGTCATAAATCTCATAACTCTCATAACTGTGCTAATGGTCATAATGGTCCTATCGGTCCTAACTGTCATAACTGTCATAAACGTCCTTACGGTCCTAACTGTCCTAACTGTCATAACTGTCATAACACTCCTAACTGTCATAACTGTCATAACACTCATAACTGTCATAACTGTCCTATCTGTCATAACTGTCATAACTTTCCGAAATGTCATAACGGTCTTTTCATAACAGTCATAACT
>NW_008328585.1:56409-60199 GCF_000622305.1 Nannospalax galili
ATGTCCTAAAGGTCTTGACTGCCATAACTGTCATAACTGTCCTTACGGTCCTAACTTTCATTACTGTCCTAACAGCCCTTTCATTCCTGTCATTACTCTCTTAACTGTCCTAACAGTTCTAACTGTCATAACTGTCATAACTCTCAAAGCAGTCCTAACTGTCATAACTGTCGTAACTGTCATACATGTCCTAATGGTCCTAACTGCCATAACTGTCATAACTGTCATAATTGTCCTAACAGTCCTTTCATAACTGTCTTAACTTTCTTAACTGTCGTAACGGTTCTAACTGTCATAACTGTCATAACTGTCTTACCTGTCGTAACAGTTCTAACTGTCATAACTGTCATAACTGTCCCAACGTTCCTGTCATAACTGTCATAATTGTAATAACTGTCATAACTGTCCTAACAGTCCTTTCATAACTGTCATAACTGTCTTAACTGTCTTAATGGTTCTAACTGTGATAACTGTCATAATAGTCATAACTGTCCTAAATGTTCTAACGGTCCTAACTGCCATAACTGTCATAACTGTCACAATTGTCCTAATCGTCCTAAGTGTCATAACTTTTATAACTGTCATAAGTGTCATTACTGTCCTCATGGTTCTGTCATAATTGTCATAACTGTCATAACTGTCATAACGGTCCTAACTATCATAACTCTCATAACTGTCATAACTCTCATAACTATCATAACTGTCCTAACGGTCATAACGGTCCTATCGGTTCTAACTATCATAACTGTCATAAATGTCCTAAGGGTTCTAACTGTCATAACTGTCATAACTGTCTCTACGGTCGTATCATAATGGTCATAACTGTCTTAACGCTCCTAATGGTTCTAATTTTCAGAACTGTCATAACAGTCATAAGGGTCCTAGCTGTCATAACTGTCAAAACTGTCATAATTGTCATAACTGTCATAACTATCCTAATGGTCCTAACTGTCATAACTGTCATAACTGCCATAATAGTCCTAACGGTACTAAGTGTCATAACACTCATAACTGTCATAACTGTCCTAACGGTTCTGTCGTAACTTTCATAACTGTCCTAACTGTCCTAAAGTTTCTTATTGTCATAAATGTCCAAATGGTCCTAACTGTCATAACTCTCAGAACTGTCATAACTCTCAGAACTGTATTAACTGACCTAAAGGTTCTAACTGTCATAACTGTCATAATTGTAATAACGGTCCAAACTGTCATAACTGTCAAAGCTGTCATGACTGTCATAACTGTTATAATTGTCTTAACTGTCCTAAGGGTTCTAACTGTCATAACTGTCATAACTCTCATAATGGTCATAAATGTCATAACTGTCATAAATGTCCTAACGATCCTTAGTGCCATAACTGTCATAACTGTCATAATTGTCCTAACGGTCCTCACTGTCATAACTGCCATAACTGTCATAACTGTCATAACTGTCCTCACGTATGGAGCACACGGGGCTCTCTGCGCGCCCTGGAAGAGACACGGTGGGCCTGGCTGTGCACCGCATTGCTTTCCGCCGCTGAGGTGCTGAGGGTCCCACAGCATGGCGGCTCTGCATCTCTGTTGTGGCGGAGGGTCTCTGCTTCTCCGCTGCTTCCCTGCATCTTCTGTGGCTCTCTGCTGCCGGGGCTTTGCCCAGTCAGGTCCCGCCGTAATTTCACCCGTTCACTTTCCTCAAGATGTGAAATCCACCGGCCGCGGGAAATTGTGGAAGTGGCTAAAGCTAGGTGCCTGTGAGTCGGTGACGGAAAGACAGCCCTTTCCGGGAAGGCTGGATCGTAGGCAGTGAGACAGGACTCAGCTCAGTCAGACTCAGTGTTACAGCTCTTTATTCAATGACTCTGCTTGGCTCCAAGTCTCTGTGATCCAGTTCCTTCAATAATTGAGAGGAAACTAGGATACTTTATACTGTGGAGGTGGTGGTAAAAGGCTTTAGCTGATAGGTACTTTGGGGATGCCTCATTTGCGTGTGGAAATGGGCTCCGGCCAGACTGCCAAACTGCTTGAAAATCACACAGGAGAGCCTACTAGTTACAGAGCCAGAGGCTACATTCCTGTGGCTGCTACTTCACAAAGGAGTCAGGAAAAATGCCAGGAAGGCACCCTGCTGTGAAAGGAGTCTCTGCATATGGCTCCGAGCTCGTGAGCTATCCGGACATGAAGAAACTTCTACTTTACACAACAAAGGTCCCCAACATCTCCTCCTCTTTGATTTAAATATGAAGAAGCACCATTACCAGCCCTAAGGGCCGGCTCATCGTATCTTCGGGAGAATCCAAAGTCTGATAACTGACCATGACCCGTTCTGTAGTGATTTTTGGCAATAACAGTAACTGTCAGCAAAGAAATCTTAAAAAATAGTGAGCAAACATAATACACAGTATTATCAGGGGGCAACAAGGGATAGGAGCCATGCAAACAAGGGATTGCTAAGCCAAATAGATTACAAAGTTTTTGAGAGTGTTAACATTGGTTTCAACAACATTTGATTCATTTACAAAGGAACAGCATCTTTTCCCAATATCATATACCCTTCCCATGTCCAGTAGTTATTAAGTCCAATGTTCTTTTGTTGTTAAGCATAATTTCTGGCGAGAGAGTTCATTTTTGTTGGAGAGATTCTAGGCTATCAGTAACGAATGTCACTGCTTGGTTCAGCTTGTCTCAGCCAAGGCAGGATCAGGTGCAGCTTGTAGTAGCTGTTGTCATAGCAATGTCTCTAGCAGCCAGTGTAAGTTCGATTTTGTCAACAGGGGGAGGATGATCTTTCTCTGCTGGCAGTTCCTGGGATGTAATTATTATTAGTACACAAGAGGTGGACAAAGAGAAATCAACACAGTTTTGGGTCTTTCAATGCGTGCTGTACTGGGGAGGCTTGCTGCTGAAAATGCAACTGAATAGTTAGCCAGTTGTTTGAATCCACTTAGATGAAAGTTAGTGAAATTCTTTTTTGTTCCTGGGTAGAGAAGGGTGGTAACTGGTACTGCTGTCAGTAGAAATCTATTGCTGGATGCACAAAAGAAAGCAATTAGACATTGGGGTAGGTGGGAAGAAAACTAAACTTGTTCCAGGACATAGTATCTTATTTGGTCCTCAGTCTTTCCTGTAGAATAATATTATGATTTAGTACAGACTTGGCTGCAGATGCAAGCTGTTGAGAGACATGAAAGTTAGCTGTGGGGTACCTAGAAAATGCACCTGAGTAAAATTCTGCTATTACTCCAATATTCCAGTGATTGTTCCATGGATCTGATTTTTTCTTTGAAATGTTTCTTCAACCTAAAATCTCTAGAACATGATATTAGGGAGAGTGGGGGCTGGCTGAAGCATTGGTGTTAAGCAGGGTAGAGACAGCCATGAGGATGGCAGAGAAGGAAGCTCTAGGGGGGCTTTGGGTGTCGTCTCTGCCTCTTCTCTCTTTTTTTTTTTTCCTTTGGTTGATCCTGTGGGAAAACACAAGCAAATCTTCTCCCTGTGGTTAGCAATGGATCTGGTCCTTTCCGGAGTCCATCAAAGGGGTCCCTCCACAATTAAGGCATTTTGAGTTGGATTGGGTTGCAACTACAAGGGCTTGGGTAAGGGAGGAGGCCTGGTGCGTGGCAGTCCCAATATCATGGGTGGCCACAATCCATTTGTCATAATGTTCATTTTTTAGTCCCTGGCATGCTTGTCTGTGCTCAGGGGTCATCCCTTCCCAGACAAGGCTGTTTAAAAGCATTGCTTTGGCTGCAGGATCTGTTATTTTTCTATCTAAACTGGCTTGCACTCTTAGTATAAAGTCTGGGAGAGC
>NW_008328585.1:60570-61085 GCF_000622305.1 Nannospalax galili
GGAGCTGGTAAATGCTGGGCCATTATCTGTCTTTAGTTGTGCAGGGAGGCCCATGATAGGAAAGGATGAAAGCATATGATTTATTAGTGTTTTTGAACCTTCACCAGTCTGGGCAGTAGCCCAGAGGAAGTGAGAGTAAGTGTCTATAGTTACAAATACATATTTCTGTCTGCCGAATTGGGGGACATGAGTTACATCAATTTGCCAGAGGGCATTAGATTTTAGTCCTCTAGGATTGGTGCCCATCTGTTGAATAGCAGGGGTATGTATCATTGATGCACAAAAAGAGCAGGTTCTAACAATGCCTTTAAGTTCTTTGAGGGGAATGTGGGGGAATCTGAGCTGGAGCCCTTGCAAATTAATATGGGTGGTATGGTGGAGGTTTTGGGCATCTGTTACACTGGCAGAGAAAGTTCCAGCAGTAGCTACCTCATCTGCTATGGCATTTCCTTCAGTAAGAGGTCCTGGGAGAGAGAAGTGGGACCTGATATGCTGGACAAATAATGGAGCCACCC
>NW_008328585.1:61267-61695 GCF_000622305.1 Nannospalax galili
TATTTTAATAAAGGAACGACCTAGCCATGGGAGTAAATTAGCAGCATAAATGCTGTCAGAATAAAGCCTGAAGGGTTTATCAATCTTATCAAGAGCCATATAGATAGCAAAGAGCTCTTTAAATTGTGGGTATTTATCAGATATGATAGAGGCTGGAAGAATAGGTGGATCATCAGGAGAGTCATATATGACCAATTTGCAGCCCCTTTCTTTCCTCCATCTGTAAAGGCTGTAATATTTTCTTTTATAGGTTTATGGCAAAAGAGCCTAGGTGGAAGCCAGCAAAATGCTGGAATAACTGACACCCATTTATCTTTGGGATAGTGATTATCAATTGGTCCTGGGAAGCCTATTAAGCTAATTGCAAAAGAGGAGTGATGCTTTAATAGCCATTGTACATCTGATAATGAGAAGGGGATATAAGGGTA
>NW_008328585.1:61848-98904 GCF_000622305.1 Nannospalax galili
TGGGGTTATATCTGGCTAGTGATGCCTTTTGGAAGTGGCTATTAATTACTTGGAGAGCCCTTTTTGCATCTGGGTTTAGATACCGTCTGGAGGCTTGTATTTTGTCTCCCTTTAAGAGATCAAAGAGTGGCTGTAATTGACTTCTGGGGATGGAAAGCCACGGCCTTAGCCAATTAATATTGCCTAGAAAACTTTGAAGTGAGTTAAGTGTGAGTGGATGGGGGACGTCCAGGACAGGTTTGAGGGGCCTAACAGTGGTGGTTGTTATTTCAGTCCCCAGAAAGGTAATTGGGGGACTGATTGTATTTTATTTGTTGCTATTACAAAACCTTTTGTCTCTAGGGTGTTTATCATAGCATCTTTTAGGTCTTCTAGAGAGGAATCCTCATCTTGCCAGACCAAGAGGTCATCCATGTAATGATAAACATGTAGCCCCTTTTTAAAGAGGGGTGCTAGTGCATTTGCAACAGCCTCTTGGCATATTGTAAGGCTATTTGCCATGCCTTTGGCAGAACTTTCCATTCATATCGATCAGCTGGACCAGAATTGTTAATTTTTGAAACTGAGAAGGCAAAATGGTGGCAATCATTTTTGTTTAATATCTAGGACTTTGTTTTATATCTAGGACTAACAGGGGAGTATTAAGGGGGATGGCAGAGACCATGGGCAGGCCTCTTTGGGGTGATCCCCATATTTTCATGGTTTTATTTATGGCTCTGAGGTCCTGCAGCAGTCTCCATGTCCCTGTCTTTTTCTTTATTACAAAGACTGGGGTGTTCCATGGGCTCCTGGAGGGCCTAACGTGACCCAGCTGTAGCTGTTCTTTCACAAGTTGTTGTAAAATGAGTAATTTCTCCCTGGGTAATGGCCACTGTTCCACCCAGACTGGCTCTGTGTTGGTCCAATCTAAGCAGGGAGTATGGTTCTCAACAATGGCCCTTAGAATATGGGGTCCTGTTGTTTTAGGGACCTCATCATTTCTCTTAAGACCCACTAGTAAGAATTACATTGAGGTCTTCCAAGATATCTCGTCCTATGAGGTTTGTAGCAATATCTGCAATCAGGGGACTTATCGTGCCAACCTCTCCATCAGGGTCTTCCCATTTATAGAAATTTTTTGTGATAAATGCTTGGGAGGCTCCCCCTACTCCCATTAGCTGGGGTCCTGGTATTAATTCCTAGTGTTGGGGAACCTCAGATCGCTTAAAATGGTTTTATCAGCCCCAGTGTCAAGGAGGCATTTGAAAGGTTTATTGTCTATTTTTATGGTTAATTTTGGATGGGCATTTTCTGTAATACTAGTTACCCATAATGTCTGTGGGTTCCCTCTTGTTAGCTGGGGTAAGGGCTGCCCCTGAAGGAGTTTAAAGGTGGCAAAGGAATGCCATCTCTGTCATTTTTAGATCTACAATCCTTTTTCCAGTGAAAGCCTTTTTTACAGCTAGGGCAGAGGGTTTTGGGGGGTCGAGTGACAGCTGAGTTATTTTGGAGGCAATTTTTTATCCAGTGCCCAGTTTCTCCACATTTAAAGCATTTTGAGTTGGTCTGGGTTGCAACTGCAAGGGCTTGGGCAAGGGAGGAGGCCTGGTACGTGGCAGTCCCAATGTCATGGGTGGCCACAATCCATTTGTCATAATGTTCATTTTTGAGTCCCTGGCATGCTTATCTGTGCTCAGGGGTCATCTCTTCCCAGACAAGGCTGTTTAAAAGCATTGCTTTGGCTGCAGGATCTGTTATTTTTCTATCTAAACTGGCCTGCACTCTTAGTATAAAGTCTGGGAGAGCCTCAGTTGGTTTCTGTTTTAAGAAGGTTAATGAAGAGGTCTCTCCAGGACCGGTGGACAAGGGGGTTAGGTGGTCCCAGGCCTGTAATGCACATAAGCGAATTTGCTCGATACAGCCAGCAGGAATTGCTGCTTGCTGAATTCCTGTGGAGAAATTGCCCTGACCAAAAAGCTGATCATAATTCCAATCTATAAATCCAGGTGGTAGATCCTGCCCTGGTTGGGGTCTTAGTTGCTGATTATGAGTGTCATTTCTTTTAGCTTGCATTAGGCACTCTTCTCTAAATAAGGTTTCCCATTGTACAAATAATGGACTGGGGAGGGTAGATCTACAGATGTCCCTCCAGTCCTGGGGAAGCAGATTAGTAATAAATGTTTGCAGTATAGATTTTGTCCAAGGAGCATGAATGCCATCCTCACGTACAGCCTGGCACAATTCTTTAAGTTCTGTGGCTGGGAGCGGGTACCAGGCTAGGGGGTGTTGTCCTGTTATTTGTAAGTTAACAGGAAAAGCCTCTATCAGTGGGTTTTGGGGGTCCTGAGACCGCTGAGGCTGGAAATTTTGAGGCTGGCAGCTCTCACTGTCTCTAAGGTTACACAGTTTCTCTGTGGCTGTAGGGCGTGGTGCCACAGGGGGTGGAGGTGCCGCAGGGCTTCGAGGCAGCCGAGGTGAAGGGGGAGGAGAATTTACCTGAGGATTTTTGGAAGCTTTTGAAATTTGGGTGTTAGTATCTGGGCTTTTTAAATCTGTCACTGGGCAGTCTGTAGGGTTTTTTTTATCACTTAAAACCTCTCTTTTATTATTTTTTGTTGTTTGTAAGCTTTCCTCAATCCTAGGTGGGTTTTTTAAGCATTGCTGGATGGCTGCCATAATTGGGAAAAAGGAGAGGGGAAAATTATGCTTTTCTTGGGTTTCTTTCTTGCAAGCCAAATGTGCAAGAAAGTTCCAGAGCTCTGGATCAGATATGTCTGCCGATAAGATCCAGGGTGCAAATTGGTACACCTCATTACAAAATTTTAAGCTTTCCTCTTTGGAAATTTTAAGTCCTCTAGATTTGAGCAGGGTTTTAAGGGAACGAATTTGGCATTTTCTCTGGAGTGATGCAGAATTTCCCATTATGAAGGGAAGATGTTTTTATAGCAGTCAGACACTAGAGGGCTTGGAGCATCTTGGCAAATTACAAGCCTCTAGGTTTGCAGAAAAAAAGTTGCAGTTTAAATCTTTTGTTCTGGCTGTGAGCCACCGTGAATTACCAGGTGTTCGGCAGGGGCTAGTTAATTTAAATTCTCACTTAACCGGTTTCAGCTGTGGTTTGAATGCCCTGGGGGCAGAGAAATCTGCCTTAGAAGCTGACTTTAAGGAACTTTGGGGATTTTCCTAGCAGTGTTGAGATAGAAAAAGTGGGGTGAAGTAATGGTCCCCAAGGGAACGTTCCTGAAATTAAAATTTCAGGGGATTCCACTTTGGCTTCCTGCACAGGCCTTCCTGCAAATTTAAGGAGCTGGTGGCCGCCCTATGGCTTTTAACTGGCCGTTGCGTCACCAAGTTTTTGATGTTAGAAAGATATAAAGATAGAGGTCTTTTGTCTACACCTGAACAGGGAGTCGGGGTCTGTTAGGGGGTCAAAGAAACCTTCAGCTAACATCATGGAGTAGCCGTGACCAGGAAGCCTCAGTTGTCTCTCTGTCCCTAGCGGTCCCACGCGAAGACTTCAGACCGGAAAAAAAGGAGGAAATTTAGAAGAGATTTTTGCTTCTCTCCTGGTGGGAGAGGTACTCACGAATCCTGTGTTACCGAGGGTACCAGCTCCTAGCTGGCACAAGGTTCAGAGGGTCCCATGTTGTGGCACCAGATATGGGGTGCGCGGGGCTCTCTGCGCGCCCTGGAAGCGGCACAGCAGGCCTAGCCGCGCACCGTGTCGCTGTCCGCCGCTGAGGTGCTGAGGGTCCCGCAGCACGTCCGCTCCGCGTCTCTGTTGTGGCAGCAGGGCTCTGCTTCTCCGCTGCTTCCCTGCATCTTCTGTGGCTCTTTGCTGCTGGGGCTTTGCCCAGCCGGATCCCGCCCTAATTTCACCCGTGCACTTTCCTCAAGATGCGAAATCCACTGGCCGCTGGATCACGCGGGAAAATGTGGAAGCAGCTAAAGCTAGGTGCCCGTGAGTTGGTGACGGAAAGACAGCCCTTTCTGGGAAGGCTGGATCGTAAGCAGTGAGACAGGACTCAGCTCAGTCAGACTCAGTGTTACAGCTCTTTATTCAATGACTCTGCTTGGCTCCAAGTCTCCGTGATCCAGTTCCTTCAATAATTGAGAGGAAACCAGGATACTTTATACTGTGGAGGTGGTGGTAAAAGGCTTTAGCTGATAGGTACTTTGGGGATGCCTCATTTGCGTGTGGAAATGGACTCCCGCCAGGCTGCCAAACTGTTTGAAAAATCACACAGGAAAGCCTAATAGTTACAGAGCCGGAGGATACATTCCTGTGGCTGCTACTTCACAAAGGAGTCAGGAAAATGCCGGGAAGGAACCCTGCTGCGAAAGGAGTCTCTGCATAGGGTGCCGAGCTCGTGAGCTATCCGGACATGGAGAAACTTCTACTTTACACAACAGAGGTCCCCAACACTCACGGTCTTTTCATAACTGTCATAACTGTTATAACTCTCTTAAATGTCCTAATGGTTCTAACTGTCATAACTGATGTAAGTGTCAGAACTTTCATAACTGTCATAACTCTCATAACTGTCCTAACGGTCATAACGGTCCTATCGGTTCTAACTGTCATAACTGTCCTAACGGTCCTGACATAACTGTCATAACTGCCATAACTTTCCTAACGGTCCACTGATAACTGTCATAATTGTTATAACTGTCATAACTGTCCCTACAGCCGTTTCATAACTGTCATAACTGTACTAACGGTTTTAACTGTCATAACTGTCATAAATCTCATAACTCTCATAACTGTCCTAACGGTCATAACAGTCCTATCGGTTCTGTCATAACTGTCATAACTGTCATAACTGACATAACTGTCCTCATGTTCCTGTCATAACTGTCATAACTGTCATAACTGTCCTAACGATTCTGTCATAACTTTCATAACTGTCATAACGGTCCTAACTGTCATAACTGTCATAAATCTCATAACTCTCATAACTGTCCTAACGGTCATAACGGTCTTATCTGTCATAACTGTCATAACTGTCATAACTGTTCTAACCGTCCTAAGTGTCATAACAGTCATATCTGTCATAACTGTTCTAACAGTCCGGTCATAACTTTCCTAACTGTCCCAAAGTTTCTTACTGTCATAACTGTCATAGCTATTATAACTGCCCTAATGGTCCTAACTGTCATTACTGTCACAACTGTCATAACAGTCATAACTGCCATAACTGTCATAACTGTCCCAACGGTCCTAACTGTCCTAACTGTCATAACTGGCATAACTCTTCTCACGGTCCTGTCATAGCTGTCATAACTGTCATAACTGTCATAAATCTCATAACTCTCATAACTGTCTTAACGTTCATAACGGTCCTATCGGTTCTAACTCCCATAACTCTCATAACTGTCATAACGGTCCTAACTGTCATAAATGTCATAACTGTCATAACTGTCCTAATGGTCCTAACGGTCATAACAGTCATAACTGTGATAACTGTCCTAACGGTCCTGTCATAACTGTCATAACTATCGTAACTGTCACAAAGTTTCTTACTGTCATAACTGTCATAGCTGTCATAACTGTCCTAATGGTCCTAACAGTCATTACTGTCACAACTGTCATAACTGTCAAAACTGTTATAACTGTCACATATGTCATAACTGTCCTAATGGTCCTTTGATAACTGTCATAACTGTCATAGCTGTCATAACTATCATATCTGTCATAACTGTCATAACTGCCTTAACTGACCTAACGGTTCTGTCAAAACTGTCATAACTGTAATAACAGTCTGAACTGCCATAACTGTCAAAGCTGTCATAACTGTCATAACTGTCATAAGTGTCATAAATGTCATAATGGTCCTTACGGCCATAACTGCCATAACTGTCATAACTGTCTTAACGGTCCTGACTGACATGACTGTCATAACTTTCATGACGGTCCTAACTGTAATAACTGTCATAACTGTCATAACTGTCCTAACGGTCCTGTCATAACTGTCATAACTGTCATAACTGTCTAACGGTCCTGTCATAACTGTCATAACTGTCCTAAAAGTCCTAACGGTTCTGTCATAACTGTCATAACTATCCTAACAGTCATAACTATCATTACTGTCACAACTGTCATAACTGTCCTATCTGTCCTAACACTTCTAACTGCCATAACTGTCACAACTGTACAAATGGTCATAAATGGTATTATTGTCACAACTATCATAACTGTCATAACGGTCCTAACTGCCATCACTGTCATAACTGTCATAGCTCTCATAACTATCATAACTGTCATAAATGTCCTAAAGATCCTAACTGCCATAACTGTACTAATGGTCATAAATGTTATTACTGTCACAACTGTCATAATTGTCCGAATGGTCCTAACTGTCATAACTCTCATAATTGTCATAAATGTCCTAACGGTCCTAATGGCCATAACTGTCATAACTGTCCTAACTGTCATAATTGTCTTAACGGTCCTGACTGTCATAACTGTCATAAGTGTCATAAATGTCATAACGGTCCTTACGGACATAATTGTCATAACTGTCATAACTGTTATAATTGTCTTAACTGTGCTGCCTGTCATAACTGTCATAACAGTCCTAACTGTCATTACTGTCATAACTGTCATAACTGTCTTAAATGTCCTAATGGTTCTAAATTTCATAACTTTCATAAGTGCCATAATTGTCATAACTGTCATAACTCTCATAACTGTCCTAACGATCATAACGGTCCTATCGGTTCTAACTGTCATAACTGTCCTAACAGTCCTGTCATAACCATCATAACTGCCATAACTGTCCTAACAGTCCTGTCATAACTGTCATAATTGATATAACTGTCATAACTGTCCTAACAGTCCTTTTATAACTGTCATAACTGTCTTAACTGTCCTAATGGTTCTAACTGTCATAACTGTCATAACGGTCCTAACTGTCAAAATTGTCACAACTGTCATAAATGTCCTAACGACCCTAACTGCCATAATTGTCATGACTGTCAGAATTCTCCTAACGGTCCTAACTGGGATAACTGTCATAACGGTCATAACTGTCATAACTGTCCTCACGGTCCTGTCATAACTGTCATAACTGTCTTAACAGTCCTAATGGTTCTAACTGTCATAACTGTCATAACCGTCATAACGGTCCTAACTGTCATAACTGTCATAAATCTCAAAACTCTCATAACTGTCCTAATGGTCATAACCGTCCTATCGGTTCTAACTGTCATAAATGTCATAAGTGTCATAATGGTCTTAACTGTCCAAATGGTCCTAACTGCCATAACTGTCCTAACGGTCCTAAGTGTCATAACAGTTATAACTGTCATAACTGTCCAAACGGTCCTGTCATCATTGTCATAACTGTCCTAACGGTTCTGTCATAACTGTCGAAACTGTGATAACTGTCCTAACGGTCCTGTCATTACTGTCAAAACTATCATAACTGTCCAAACAGTCCTCACTGTCATAACTCTCATAACTGTCCTAACGGTGCTGACATAACTGTCCTAACTGTCATAACTGTCCTAACAGTCCTATCATAACTGTCATAACTGTCTTAACTGTCCTAAGGGTTCTAACAGTCTTAACTGTGATAACTGTCAAAACGGTCCTAACTGTCATAACTCTCATAACTGTCCTAACGGTGCTGACATAACTATCCTAACTGTCATAACTGTCCTAACAGTCCTATCATAAATGTCATAACTGTCTTAACTGTCCTAAGGGTTCTAACAGTCTTAACTGTGATAACTGTCAAAACGGTCCTAACTGTCATAACTCTCATAAATGTCCTGATGGACGTAACTGCCATAACTGTCATAACTGTCATAACTGTCATAACAGTCTTAACTGTCATAACTGTAATAACTGTCATAACTGTCATAACTGCCATAACTGTCCTAAGTGTCATATCTGTCCTAAGTGTCATAACTGCCATAACTGTCATAACTGTCAAAACTCTCATAACTGTCATAACTGTCATAAATATCCTAACGGTCCTATCTGCCATAACTGTAATAACTGCCATAACTGTCCTAACGGTCTTAACTGTCATAACTGTCATAACTGTCTTAATGGTCCTAACTGTCATAACTGTCATAAATGTCCTAACGGTCCTAACTGCCATAACTGTCATAACTGTCATAACTGTCATAAGTGTCATAACTGAAATAATTGTCATAACGTTCCTAACTATCATAACTGCCATAACTGTCATAAGTGTCATAACTGTCATAACTGTCATAACTGTCCTAACAGTCCTATCATTACTTTTATAAGTATCTTAGCTGTCCTAAAGGTCCTAACTGTCATAACTGTCATAACTGTCATAACTCAAATAACTCTCATAACTGTCCTAATCATCCTAACGGTCTTATCGGTTCTAACTGTCATAACTGTCATAAATGTCCTAACGGTCCTAACTGTCATAACTGTCCTAACGGCCCTATCATAACTGTCATAATTGACTGAACTGTCCTAACAGTTCTGTCATAACTGTCATAACTGTCATAACGGTCCTGTCATAACTGTCATAACTGTCATAGCTCTCATAACTGTCATAACTGTCACAACAGTCATAAATGTCCTAACGGTCCTAACTGCCATAACTGTTATAACTGTCATAACTGTCCTAACGGTCCTAACTGTCATATATGTCATAAGTGTCATAACGGTGCTAACAGTCCTATCTTAACTGCCATAACTGTGTTAACTGTCCTAACGGTTCTAACTGTCATAACTCTCATAAATGTCAAAATGGTCCTAACTCTCCTAACTGTCATAACCATCAAAGGTGTCATACTGTACTCTCCTAACTGTCATAACCATCAAAGGTGTCATACTGTCAGAACTGTCAAAACTGTCATAAATGATCTAACGGGCCTAACTGCCATAACTTTCAAAACTGCCATAATTGTCCTAATGGTCCTCACTGTCATTGCTGTCACAACTCTCATAACTGTCCTAACAGCCCTAACTGTCATAAATGTCATAACTGTCATAACTCTCGTAACTCTCATAACTGTCCTAACCATCCTAATGATCCTAACGGTTCTAAGTCTCATAACTGTCTTAAATGTCCTAACTATCCCAACTGTCAAAACAGTCCTAACTGTCATAACTATCCTAACGGCCTTATCATAACTGTCATAATTGACTGAACTGTCCTAACGGTTCTAATTGTCATAACTGTCATACCTGTCATAATGGTCCTAACTGTCATGACTGTCATAACTGTCATAACTGTCATAACAGTCATAAATGTCCTAACGGTCCTAACTGCTATCACTGTTATAACTGTCATAACGGTCCTAAGTGTCATAACTGTCATAACTTTCAAAGCTGTCAAAACTCTCATAACTGTCATAAATGTCCTAATGGTCCTAACTGCCATAACTGTCATAACTGTCATAACTGTCTTAACTGTCCTAACGTTTCTCATTGTCATAACTATAATAATTGTCATAACGGTCCTAACTCTCCTAACTGTCATAACTGTCAAAGATGTCATAACTGTCATAACTGCCATATCTGTCATAAATGTCCTTATGGTCCTAACTGGCATAACTGTCACAACTGTCCTAATGGTCCTAAATGTCATAACTGTCATAACTGTCATAAATGTCATAAATGTCATAACGGTTCAATCGGTCGTATCATAACTGTCACAAATGTTTTAACTGTCCTAACGGTTCTGTCATAAGCCTCATAAATGTCAAAACGGTCCTAACTCTCCTAACTTTCATAACTCTCAAGGGTGTCAGAACTGTCATAACTGTCATAACTGTCATAATTGTTCTACCGGTCCTAAATGTCATTAATGTCACAACTGTCATAAGTGTCCTAACGGTCCTAACTGTCATAACTGTCATAACTGTCCTAACAGTCCTATCATAACTGTCATAACGGTCTTAACTGTCCTAACGGTCCTAACTGTCATAACTGTCATAACTCTCATAATTTTCCTAACCGTCCCAACCTTCCTATCAGTAATAACTGTCATAACTGTCATACATGTCCTAATGGTCCTAACTGTCATAACTGTCCTAACGGCAATATCATAACTGTCATAATTGACTGAACTGTCCTAACTGTTCTTTTATAACTGTCATAAATGTCATAACGGCCCTAACTGTCATAACTGTCATAACTGTCAGAGCTGTCATAACTGTCATAACTGTTATAAAAGTCATAACTGCCATAAATGTCCTAATGGTCCTAACAGCGATAACTGTCAAAACTGTCATAATTGTTCTAACCCTCCTAACTGTCATTACTGTAACAACTGTCATAACTGTCCTAACGGTCCTAACTGTCATACCTGTCATAAATCTGAAAACGGTCCTAACTCTCCTAACTGTCATAACTGTCAAAGGTGTCATAACTGTCATAATTGTCATAACTGTCAAAGCTGTCATAATTGTCCTAACGGTCCTAACTATCATTACTGTCACAAGTGTCATAACTGTACTAACAGTCCTAACTGTCATAAAGGTCCTAACTCTCATAACTGTCCTAACGATCATGTCATAACTGTCATAATTGTCATAACTGTCATAACTGTCATAACAGTCCTATCATAACTATCATAACTGTCTTAACTGTGCTAACGGTTCTGTCATTACTGTCATAACTTCATAACGGTGCTGACTGTCATGACTGTCATAACTGTCATAACTGTCATAACTCTCATAACTGTCCTAACGGTTCTAATGGTCCTATCGGTTCTAACTGTCATAAATGTCATAACTGTCATAACGGTCTTAACTGTCACAACTGGCATAACTGTCATAACTGTCCAAATGGTCCTAACTGTCATAACTGTCATAACTGCCATAACTGTCCTAACGGTCCTAACTGTTCTAACTGTCCAAACTGTCATAACTGTCATAACTGTCACAACTGTCCAACGGTTCTGTCACAACTCTCATAACTGTCACAACGGTCCTAACGGTCATAACTGTGAAAGCTGTCATTACTGTCATAATTGTCATAACTGTCATAATTGTCCTAAAGGTCCTAACTGTCATAACTGTTATAACTGTCATTACTGTTATAACTGTCCTCATGGTCCTGTCATAACTGTCATAACTGTCTTAACTGTCCTAACGGTTCTAACTCTCATAACTGTCATAACTGTCATAATGGTCCTAACTGTCATAACTGTCATAACTATCATAACTGTCATAACTGTCATAACTCTCATAACTTTCCTAACGGTCCTTACGGTCCTAACTGCCATAACTGTCATAATTGTCATAATTGTCCTAATGGTCCTAACTGTCATAACTGTTATAACAGTCGTTAATGCATAACTGTCCTCACGGTCCTGTCATAACGGTCATAACTGTCTTAGCTGTCCTAACGGTTCTAACAGTCATAACTGTCATAACTGTCATAATGGTCCTAACTATCATAACTGTCATAAGTATCATAACTCTTATAACTCTCCAAACTCTCCTAACGGTCCTAATGGTCCTATCGTTTCTAACTGTAATAACTGTCATAAATGTCCTAACGATCGTAACTGTCCGAACTGTTCTAACTGTCATAACTATCCTAAAACTCCTATCATAACTGTCATAGCTGTCTTAACTATCCTAACGGTCCTAACTGTTATAATTGTCATAACTGTCATATCTGTCCTAACGGTCCTCTCATAACTGTCATAACTGTCAAAACTGTCCTAATGGTTCTGTCATAACTGTCAAAACGGTCCTAACTGTCATAACTGTCATAACTGTGAAAGCTGTCATAACTGTCTTAACTGTCCTGATGGTTCTAACTGTTATTACTGTCATAACAGTCCTAACTGTCCTGTCATAACTGTCCTAACTGTCATAACTGTCCTAACAGTCCTGTCATAACTGTCATATCTGTCATAACTGTCCTAATGGTATTAACTCTCCTAACGGTCTGATCATAACTGTCATAACTGTCTTAACTGTCCTCATGGCTCTAACTGTCATAACTGTTATAACTGTCCTAACAGTCCTAAGTGTCCTAACTGTCATAACTGTCATAGCTATCATAACTGTTATAACTGTCATTACTGTCATAACTGTCCTCACAGTCCTGTCAAAACTGTCATAACTGTCAAAGCTGTCATAACTGTCATAACTGTCATAAATATCCTAACTGTCCTAACTGCCATAACTGTCATAACTTTGATAATAGTCCTAACAATCCTAACTGTCATAACTGTCATAACTGTCATTACTCTCATAACTGTCATCACGGCCCTGTCATAACTGTCATAACTGTCATAAATGTCGTAATTGTCCTAACGGTCCTAACTGTCATATCTGTTTTAACTGTCATTACTGTCATAACTGTCCTCACGGTCCTGTCATAACTGTGATAACTGTCTTAAGTGTCCTAATGGTTCTAACTGTCATAACTGTCATAAGTGACAGAACGGTCCTAACTATCATAACTGTCATAACTGTCATAACTCTCATAACTGTCCTAACTGTCCTAACGGTCCTATCTGTCCTCAGTGTACTCACTGTCCTAATGGTCCTAACTGTCTTAACTGTCATAACTGTCAATAACTTTCATAATTGTCCTAACCGTCCTGTCATAACTGTCATAACTGTCATAACTGTCATAACTGTTAAAAGGGTCCCAACTGTCATAACTATCAAAGCTATCATAAGTATCATATCTGTCAAAACTGTCATAATTGTCAGAAATGTACTAACAGTCCTAACTGCCATAACTGTTATAACTGTCCTAACCGTCCTGTCATAACTGTCATAACTCTCATAACTATCCTAACAGTACTAACTGTCCTAATGGTCCTATCATAACTGTCATAACTGTCCTAACGGTCATAACTGTCAGAGCTGTCATAACTGTCATAACTGTCATAAATGTCCTAGCGGTTCTAACTGCCCTGTCATAACTGTCATAACTGTCATAACCGTCCTAACTGTCATAACTGCCGTAACTGTCACAACTGTCATAAATATGCTAACGGTCCTAAATGTCATAACTGTCATAAATGCCATAACTGTCCTACCGATCCTAAGTGTCATAACAGTCATAACTGTCACAAGTGTCCTAACAGTCCTGTCATGACCGTCATAACTGTCCTAACTTTCCTAATGCTTCTAACTGTGATAACTGTCATAATTGTGATAACTGTACTAACGGTCGCAACTGTCATTACTGTCACAACTGTCATAACGGTATTTACGGCCCTAACTATCATAACTGCCATAACTGTCCCAACCATCCTGTCATAACCGCCATAACTGTCATACCGGTCATAACTATCCTAACAGTCCTATCAAAACTGTCATAACTGTCTTAACTGTCCTAACGGTTATAACTGTCATAACTTTCATAACTTTCGTAATGGTCATAACTGTCATAACTGTTGATAACTCTCCTAACGGTCCTATCATAACTGTCATAACTGTCTTAACTGTCCAAACGGTTCTAACTGACATAACTTTCATAACTTGCATAATGGTTCTAAGTGTCATAACTGTCACAACTCTCACAATGGTCCTAACTGTCATAACTGTCATAGCTGTCATAACTGTCATAACTGTCATAACTATCATAACTGTCCTAACGGTCCTGTCATAACTGTCGTAACTGTCCTAATGGTTCTAACTCTCATAACTGTCATAACTGTCATAACTCTACTAACGGTCATAACTGTAATTACTGTCACAACTGTCATAACTGTCCTAACGGTCCTAAGTCTCATAACTGTCATAACTGTCATAAGTGTCGTAACTGTCATAATTGTCATAACATTCCTAACTGTCATAACTGCCATAACTGTCATAACTGTCATAACGGTCCTAACTGTCAAAATTGTCATAAATCTCATAGCTATCATAACTGTCCTAACGGTACTATTATAACTGTCATAACTGTCTTAACTGTCCTAACGTTTGCAACTGTCATAACTGTCATAAGCATCAAAAAGGTCCTAACTGGCATAACTGTCCTAACGTTCCTGTCATTTAAGACATTTATGACAGTTATGATAGCACCGTTAGAACAGTTAGTACCATTACGACAGTTAGGACATTTATTACAGTTATGACAGGAACGTTAGGACAGTTATGACAGTTATGACTGCCATAACTGTCGTTACTGTCCTAACGGTCCTAAATGTCACTCCTGTCACAACTGTCATAACTGTACTAACGTCCTAACTCTCATAACTGTCATAACTGTCCGAACGGTCCTGTCATAACTGTCCTAACGGTCCTAACTGTCATTACTGTCACAACTGTCATTACTGTCACAACTGTCATAACTTTCCTAAAGTTTCTAACTGTCCTGTCATAATTGTCATAACTGTCATAAGTGTTGTAATTGTCATAATTGTCGTTACCTTCCTGTCATAACTGTCATAACTTTCATAATTGTCTTAACGGTCCTGACTGTCATACCTGTCATATCTCTCATAACTATCTTTACTGTCCTAACAGTTCTGTCATAACTCTCATAACTGTCATAATTGTCGTAACGGTCCTGACTCTCATACCTGGCATAACTCTCATAACTATCTTTACTGTCCTAACAGTTCTAACTGTCATAACTGTCATAATTGTCATAAGTGTCATAACTGTCCTAAAGGTCCTAACTGTCATAATTATCATAACTATCATAACCGTCCTAACAGTCCTCTCATAACTGTCATAACTGTCATAACTGTACTAACGGTACTAACTGTCCGAAAAGTTCTATCATAACTGTCATAACTGTCTTAACTGTCCTAATGGTTCTAACTGTCATAACTGTCATAACTGTCATTACTATCATAATGGTCCTAACGGTCATAACAGTCATAACTGTCGTAACTGTTATAACTGTCCTGAAGGTCCAAAATGTCATAACTGTCATAACTGCCATAACCGTCCTGACGTTCCTAAGTGTCATAACAGTCATAAATGTCCAAACTGTCCTAACTGTCCTGTCATAATTGTCCTAACTGTCCTAACTGTCCTAACGGTTCTGTCATAACTGTCGTAACTGTGATAACTGTCCTAATGGTCCTAACTGTCATTACTGTCAAAACTATCATAACTGTCTGAACAGTCCTCACGTTATAACTCTCATAAATGTCATAACTGTCCTAACGGTCCTGACATAACTGTCATAACTGTCATAACTGTCCTATCATAACTGTCATAACTGTCTTAACTGTCATAACTGTCATAACTCTCATAAATGTCCTTACGGTCGTAACTGCCATAACTGTCATAACTGTCATAACAGTCCTAACTGTCATAACTGTAATAACTGCCATAACTGTAATAATGGTCCTAACTGTCATAACTATCATAACTGTCATAACTGTCTTAACGGTCCTAACTGTCATAACTGTCATAACTGTCATACCAGTCCTGACTGTCATAACTGTCATATCTCTTATAGCTGTCATAACTGTCATAACTGTCATAAATGTCCTAACGGTCCTAACTGCCATAACTGTCATAACTGTCATAAGTGTCGTGACTGAAATAATTGTCATAACGTTCCTATCATAACTGCCATAACTGTCATAACTGTCATAACTGTCCCAACTGTCATAACTGTCCTAACAGTCCTATCATAACTGTCATAAGTGTCTTAGCTGTCCTAAAGGTCCTAACTGTCCTAACTGTCCTAACTGTCATAACTCAAATAACTCTCATAACTATCCTAATCGTCCTCACGGTCCTATCGGTTCTAACTGTCATAACTGTCATAAATGTCCTAACGGTCCTAACTGTCATAACTGTCCTAACGGCCCTATCATAACTGTCATAATTGACTGAACTGTCCTAATGGTTCTGTCATAACTGTCATAACTGTCATAACGGTCCTAACTGTCATAACTGTCATAACTGTCATAACGGTCCTAACTGTCATAACTGTCATAACTGTCATAACAGTCATAAATGCCCTAACGGTCCTAACTGCCATAACTGTCATAACTGTCATAACTGTCTTAACGGTCCTAAACTGTCATAAATTTCATAAGTGTCATAACAGTCCTAACGGTCCTATCTTAACTGCCATAACTGTGTTAACTGTCCTAACGGTTCTAACTGTCATAACCCTCATAAATGTCAAAATGCTCCTAACTCTCCTAACTGTCACAACCGTCAAAGGTGTCATAGTGCCATAACTGTCATAACTGTCATAAATGATCTAACGGACCTAACTGCCATAACTTTCAAAACTGCAATAATTGTCCTAATGGTCCTGTCATTACTGTCACAACTGTCATAACTGTCATAACATTCATAAATGTCCTAACGGTCCTAACTGCTATCACTGTTATAACTGTCATAACGGTCCTAAGTGTCATAACTGTCATAACTGTCAAAGCTGTCAAAACTGTCATAACTGTCATAACTGTCATAAATGTCCTAATGGTCCTAACTGCCATAACTGTCATAACTGTCATAACTGTCTTAACTGTCCTAACGTTTCTCATTGTCATAACTATAATAATTGTCATAACGGTCCTAACTGTCCTAACTGCCATAACTGTCAAAGATGTCATAACTGTCCTTACATTCCTAACTGGCATAACTGTCATAACTGTCCTAATGGTCCTAAATATCATAACTGTCGTAACTGTCATAAATGTCATAATGGTACTTTCGGTCCTATCATAACTGTCACAAATGTTTTAACTGTCCTAACAGTTCTGTTATAAGCCTCATAAATGTCAAAACGGTCCTAACTCTCCTGTCATAACTCTCAAAGGTGTCATAACTGTCATAACTGTCATTACTGTCATAACTGTCCTCATAGTCCTGTCCTGTCTTAACTGTCATAACGGTCCTAACTGTCATACCTGTCATAACTGTCATAACAGTCATAACTGTCCTAACAGTCTTAACTCTCCTAACTGTCATAACTGTCCTAAATGTCATAACTGTCTTAACTCTCCTAATTGTTTTGTCATAAATGCCTTAACTGTCATAACGGTCCTGTCATAACTGTCATAACTGTCATAGCTGTCCTAATGGTTCTAACTGTCATAACAGTCATAACTGTCGTAACTGCCCTCACTATCTAAACTGTCACAACTGTCATAACTGTCCTAATGGAACTAACTGTCATAACTGTCCTAAGTGTACTAACTATCCTAACTCTCATAAGTGTCATAACTGTCATAACTGTCCTAACAGTCATAACTGTCTTAACTGTCATAACAGTCATAACTGTCCTAACGTTGCTAACTGTCATAACTGTCATAACAGTCATGACTTTCCAAACGGTCCTGTCAAAACTGTCATAACTGTCATAACTGTAATAAATGTTCTAAGAGTCCTAACTTTCATAACTGTCCCTACAGTCCTAACTGTCGTAACTGTCCTAACTGTCATAACTGTCTTAACTGTAGTAACTGTCCTGTCAAAGCTGTCATAACTGTCATAACACTCATTACTGTCATAACGGTCCTGCCTTTCATAACTGTCATAACTGTCATAACTGTGATAACTGTCCTAATGGTCCTAACTGTCCTAACTGTCCTAACTGTCCTAACGGTCCTGTCATAACTCTCATAACTGTCATAATTGTCTTAACGGTCCTAACTGTCCTAACTGTCATAACTGTCCTAACGGTGCTGTCATAACTGTCTTAACTGTCCTAACAGTGATAACTGTCATAACTGTCATTACTGTCATAACGGCCCTAAGTGTCATAACTGTCATAGCTGTCCTAACGGTCCTGTCATAACTGTCCTAACGGTCCTAACTGTCTTAACTGTCCTAACTGTCCTCACTGTCCAAACTGTCACAACTGTCATAACTGTCCTAACAATCCTAACTGTCATAATTGTCCTAAGGGTCCTAACTGTCCTAACTGCCATAAGTGTCATAACTGTCATAACTGTCCTAACGGTTATAACTGTCATAACTGTCCTAACTCTCCGAACTGTCCTTACAGGTTTAACTGTCCTGTCTTAACTGTTATTACTGTCCACATGGTCCTAACTGTCATAATTGTCATAACTGTCCTAAGTGACAGAACTGTCGTAACGGTCCTAACTGTCCCCACTGTCCACATTGTTCTAACTGTCCTAAATGTCCTAAGTGTCTTAACTGTCATAACAGTCATAACTGTCCTACCGGTCTTAACTCTCCTGACTGTCATAACTGTCCTTACTGTCAGAACTGTCTTAACTATCCCAGTGGTTCTAACTGTCACAAATGCCTTAACTGTCATAACGGTCCTAACTGTCATAACTGTCATAGGTGTCCTAACGGTCCTAACTGTCATAACTGTCAAAACTGTCATAACTGTCCTCACTATGTAAACTGTCACAACTGTCATAACTTTCCTAATGGTCCTAACTGTCATAACTGTCATAACTGTCATAACGGTCCTGTCTTAACTGTCATAACTGTCATAACTGTTATAACTATAATAACTGTCCTGATGGTACTGTGTCCTAACTTACCTAACTGTCATAACTGTCCTAACGGTCCTGTCTTAACTGTCATAACTGTCATAACTGTTATAACTATAACTGTCCTGATGGTACTAACTGTCCTAACGATCCTAACTGTCATAATTGTCCTAACGGTCCTGACTGTCATTACTGTTCTAACTGTCATAATTGTCCTAACAGTCCTGTCCTAAATGTCATAACTGTCCTAACTCTCATAACTGTCATAACTGTCCTAACTGTCCTAACTGTCATAACTGTCATAATTGTCATAACTGTCGTAACGGTCCTATCGGTCCTAACTGGCCTCAATGTCCAAACTGTACTCAGTGTCTTAACTGTCCTAACTGTCTTAACTGTCATGTCATAAGTGTCATAACGGTCCTAACTGTCCTAACTGTCCTAACTGTCATAAATATCCTATCAGTCGTAACTGTCCTTACTGTCCTAACTGTCCTAACTGACCTAACTGTCCTAACGGTCCTAACTGTCCTTGCTGTCTTAACTATCCCAACTATCCTGTCTCAATTGCCCCAACTGTCATAACTGTCATAACTGTCGTAACCATCCTAACTGTCCTAAATGTCCTAACTGTCCTACCTGTCATAATGGTCCTAACTGTCCTTTCGTTCCTAACTATCCTAACCCTCCTAACTGTCCGAACTGTCCTAACAGTGTAACTGTCCTCACTATCCTAACTGTCCTACTGTCCTAATGTTCCTAACTGTCCTCACTGTCCTAAGTGTCCTGTCATAACTGTCCTAATGTTCCTAACTGTCCTAACTGTCTTAACAGTCCAAACTTTTCTAACTGTCTTAACTGTCCCAACTGTCCTAACTGTACTAATGGTCCTAAGTGTCCTAAGTGTCCTAAGTGTCCTAAGTGTCCTAAGTGTCCTAACTGTCCTAACTGTCATAACTGTCATAACTGTCCTATCAGTCCTCACTCTCATAACTGTCATAACTGTCCTAACAATCCTAACTCTCATAACTCTCATAACTGTCATAACTGTCCTAATGGTCCTACCTGTCCTCACTGTCCTAAATGTCCTCACTGTCCTAACTGTCCTAACTGTCATAACTGTTCTAATGGTCCTAACTATCCTAACTGTCATAACTGTCCTAACGGTCCTAACTGTCATAACTGTCATAACTGTCCTAATGGTCCTAACTGTCCTCACTGTTCACACTGTCCTCACTGTCCACACTGTCCTAACTGACCCAATTGTCCTAACTGTACTAACTGTCATAACTGTCCTATCAGTCCTAACTCTCAAAACTGTCATAACTGTCCTAACGGTCCTAACTCTCATAACTGTCATAACTGTCATAACTGTCCTAACTCTCCTAATTGTCCTAACGGTCCTGTCTGTCCTAACTCTCCTAACCATAATAACTGTCCTTACTGTCCCAACTCTCCTAACAGTCCTATCTGTCCTAACTCTTGTAACTATAATAACTGTCCTCACTCTCTTTACTGTCCTAATGGTCCTAACTGTCCTAAATGTCCTAAACGTCCCAACTCTCCTAACTGTCCTAACTGTCCTAAGTATTATAACTGTCTTACCTGTTCTAACTGTCCTAAATGTTCTAACTGTCCTAACTATCCTAACTGTAATAATTGTCCTGTCCTAACTATCCTACCTGTTCTAACTGTCCTAACTATGCTAATTGTCGTAAGTGTCCTAACTGTCCTAACTATAATAACTGTCCTACCTGTTCTAACTGTCCTAAATGTTCTAACTGTCCTAAGTGTCCTAACTGTCTTAACTTCCCTAACTGACAGTAACTGACCTCAATTTTAGTAGTTGTCAAGAGTGATCATGGGGAATAGACATTGTATCCCAGAGACTGTAAATATTATGTATCTGTAACTATCATGTGAGTATCAGGTGATGGTGATGTGATGCAGTTACGTGCTGCGTCCTTAGTTACTTTCTGTTAGTAATGTATCCTTAGTGATTCCTTGGTTATTTCTTGGTTACTCCAGATCTGGTTCCTATATAATCTCCTATATAATACACGGTTCTAACTGTCCTATGTGTCCTAACTTTCCTAAGTGTCCTAACAGTCCTAACTATCCTGACTGTAGCTGACCTAATACCCTCAACCAATACACTGTCCTAACTGTCTTAACTGTCCTAACTGTCCTAACTCACCGTAACTGACCTAACATCCTGATTCAACACACTGTCTTAAATGTCCTAATATTCCTGTCTTAACCATCCTAACTGTCCTAAATGACGGCAACTGACATAACATCCTGACCCAACACACTGTCTTAACTATCCTAACTGTCGTAACTGTCCTAACGGTCCTAACAGTCCTAACTGTCCTAACTGACCGTAACTGAACTAATACCCTCAACCAACACACTGTCCTAATTGTCCTTACTGTCCTAACAGTCCTAACTGACCTAACTGACCATAACTGACCTAACACCCTCAGTCAACATACTGTCCTAACTGTCCTGACACTCCTAACTGCCCTAACTGTCCTAACTGACCGTAACTGACCTAACACCCTGACCCAACACACTGTCCTAATTCACCTTAACTGACCTAACACCCTGACCCAACACACTGTCCTAACTGATGGTAAATTACCTAACATCCTGACCCGACCCACTGACTGTCTTAACTGTCCTAACTGTCCTAACAGTCTTACCTAACTCACCGTAACTGACCTAATACTCTCAACCAACACATTGTCGTAACTGTCCTAAGTGTCCTAACTGACTGTAACTGACCTAACACCTTTAGTCAACACACTGTCCTACCTGTCCTAATGCTCCTAACTGTCCTAACTGTCCTAAATGTCCTACCTGTCCTAACGCTCCTAACTGTCCTGTCTTAACTGTCCTAACTGTCCTAACAGACCGTAACTGACCTAACATAGTGAGTCCACACAGTGTCCTAACTTGCCTAATGCTCACAACACTCCTAACTGTCCTAACTATCCTGACTGTAACCGACCTAACACCATGAATCAACACACTGTCTTAAATGTCCTAATGCTCTTAGCTGTCCTGTCTTAACTATCCTAACTGACCGTAAATGACCTAACACCCTCAACCAACACACTGTCCTAAATGTCCTAACTGTTCTAACTTTCTTAACTCTCCTAACTGCCCTAACTAATGATAACTGACCTAACACCTTGACCCAACACATTGTCGTAACAAACAGTAACTGACATAACACCATGACGCAACACACTCTTCTAACTGATGGTAACTGACCTAACATCCTGACCCAATACACTATCCTAACTGTCCTATATGTCCTAACTTTCCTAACTGTCCTAACAGTCCTAACTGTCCTAACTGACCGTAAGTAACCTAATATCCTGAGTCAATACACTCTCTTAAATGTCCTAACGCTTCTAACTGTCCTAACTGATGGTAAGTGACTTAACACTCTGACCCAACACACTTTCCTAACAGACCATAACTGACAAACACCCTGACCCAACACAGTGTCCTGACGGTAACCGATCTAACATCCTGACCCAACACACTGTCTTAACTATCCTAACTGTCCTAACTTTCCTAATTTGTCCTAATGGTCCTAATAGTCCTAACTGTCCTAACTGACCGTAACTGAACTAATACCCTCAACCAACACACTGTCCTAACTGTTCTAACTGTCCTAACTGACCATAACTGTCCTAACATCCTGAGTCAACACACTGTCTTAAATGTCCTAATGCTCCTAACTGTCCTAACTGTCCTAAGCCTACTAACTGTCCTAGCTGTCCTAACTGATGGTAACTGAACTAACACACTGACCCAACACACTGTCATAACTGACTGTAACTGACCTAACATCCTGACTCAACACACTGTCCTAACTGTCCTAACTTTCCTAACTGTCCTAACTGTCCTAACAGTACTAACTGTCCTAACTGACCTTAACTCACCTAATACCCTCTACCAACACACTGTCTTAACTATCCTAACTGTACTAACAGTCCTAAGTGTCTTAACTGTACTCTATGTCCTAACTGACCGTAACTGACCTAACACCCTGAGTCAACACACTGTCCTAACTGTCCTAATGCTCTTAACTGTCCTACCTGTTCTAACTGTCCTAACTGTCCTAACAGTCCTAACTGACATAACTAACTATAACTGACCTAATGCCCTGAATCAACACAATGTCCTAACTGTCCTAACTGTCCTAACCATCCTAACTATCCTAACTGACCATAACTGACCTAATACCTTCAAGCAACATACTGTTCTAACTGTCCTATCTGTCCTAACTTTCCTAACTGTCCTAATTATCCTAACTGTTCTAACTGACTGTAACTGACCTAATACCCTCAACCAACACACTTTCCTAACTGTCCTAACACTCCTAACTGTCCTAACTGTCCCAATGTTCCTAACTGTCTTAACAGTCCTAACTGTCCTAACTGACCATAATTGACCTAATACCCTCAACCAACACACTGTCCTAACTGTCCTAACTGTCCTAACTCACCATAACTGACCTAATATGCTGAGTCAACACATTGTCCTAACTGTCTTAATGCTCCTAAATGTCCTAACTATCCTAACAGTCCTAACTGACATATCTAACCATAACTGACCTAATGCCCTGAATCAACATAATGTCTTAACTGTCCTAACTGTCCTAACAGTCCTAACTGTCCTAACTGACCATAACTGACCTAATACCCTCAACCAACACACTGTCCTAACTGTCCTATCTTCCCTAACTGTCTTAAATTTCCTCACTGTCCTAACTATCCTGTTGGGAGCCATGCTTGACTTAAGCATAGAACAAAATAAGACTGCCACTTTAATAGCTTCTCTGCTCTTTCCTTCAGTGGTTTGAGTTGACAGGCTATGCCTTCTTGATTAATTGTTTATCTTGAAAACATAACTAAAGAGTTTTGTTTCATTTTAAGGGCACTGGAGTCTCTCACCACTGTTTACTTGGTTTTTATATAAAAATAATAAATTCTAGTAGTTGTCAAGAGTGATCATGGGCAATACACATTGTGTCCCAGAGATTGTAAATATTATGTATCTGTAACTATCGTGTGAGTATCGGGTGATGCTGACGTGATCAGTTACGTGCTGCATCCTTAGTTACTTTCTGTTAGTAATGTATCTTTAGTGATTCCTTGGTTACTCCAGATATGGTTCTTATGTAAGCTCTATGTAACTCACAGCATTAGATTAATTTTATGATTGTGCTTACGCTTGCTTGATTGTGAAGTGTCTATCTTTAAATCAAGTTAACACAATAACATCAAGACTCTTGTCTTGATTCCTATCTTGTTGGAGCTCCAAGCCTGGTGGCTTGGGGGTCGTCCAACAAATGGCGCCTAACGTGGGACCATGGGGGCTCAAAAGACCCCTGACTCAAGTAAGTATAAAGAAACAGGTAAGTATGATTTTGTTAAATAAGTATTTTCTTTGTCCTTCTCTACTTCTGTATATTTTTCATAGTTAGGGTTTACAAGTTTCTAGAGCACAGACAGAAAACTGTATACAGACAGTTATAAAGTTTGGTTCATGATTTCCTGATATGAGACCTTTAGCTTTCAAAGTCTGGAACAGAGTCAGAATAAAGGTGGAACAGGCATTTCAGACAGGAGAAACAATGTCTCTTGACTTCTGGACTGTTTGGATACTTGTTAGAGCATTTGCTGAATGCAGTCCATGGAGATTGTTTCCAAGCCAGCTTTTTCGTACATCTAGGAGGGTGATTAATCTTTATAAAATTCCTGAGGAGTTGAGACATAAAGTCTTTGAGCGAGTTTGCAGAGTTATTTATTCAGAGTTCCTCCTCCTTACCCAGTTCCAGGCTCTCAGAGCTTGGTAAGATTTATGGTACAGATGGCTAACTTTAAATTCTTTCACAGAAAATGAAAACTGGATATTAATAATGGCCATATTCTAAGACTGATTAAGTACAATGATGGAAAAGGGAAAAATGTAAGATTACATGGTGTGCTGTCTCTTTACATTGCTGTCTAAAATGTTTTTAGCCTGCTGCTTCTTGTTTGTTTCCTAGAATCTTTTCACTGATTTGAACTGCTGCTTAATTTGTTTCTGTTTGCCTTCTTGGATACGTTACTAACGTAATATGTAAATAAGGAGGTGAAAGTGGGAAGCTGACTCTGGAAAGAAACTGGTCCTTTCTCTTCAGACTTAAGCTATAATTATTCTAAAAAAAAAAGCTGCGTTCTCAAGAATTTTCCAGGCTCAGGTTAAACCCCTGACCCCGTGAAAGGATGTGAGAACAGCCTGCATGTGTTATTGCATTGGCATGTAGGGTTGACTTAGTAAGTGCACTCACCTCATGTTCAGTTTCTAGGTTATTAGCGGCTACTAGTAACCACCCCAGTAAACGTAGCGAGAGTAGGTTGAACGGGATAAGAGGCAGTAGTGAGGGCTGTTCTTGGAGGCTGACAGAGCCGTCTCTGGCTGGTGGGCCCATAGGGGATGTATAACTGGTGTGCCCACGCGTTGTTGATACTTTTTGCAGATCTGCGCTGGGTACTATTTTCCGACATGCTTTTTCTAAATTTATTAATTAGATCTATTGGTACCAATTCTTAAATTACTAATCTACCCTCAATAAAAATGTTTGGCTGGTGGTGCCTTGTCTGATGAAAATGGTGATGATGTATGAGTTTGTGATGTGTTCTCCCCGATGTGACAGGTCGGTGGACAATCACCTACTTCAGGTATGCTTATGAGGTGGCATCCTGTAGGCATGTGTATATTGGAGCTCCTTATCGCAGCCTTTATGGTTGCCAAAAACTGGTTGTGTTCTGACTTGGGCAACTAGTCAAACTTTAGAGTTGTGTGCTGAAATTGGGCTTATTTTGCAGCTGCATTGTAGTATGTCTTATATGTTTTGTATATATTCTTTTCTTTATATATTAATTGTAACAAATTATGGAATGGATAGATTGAATGTAAAATAGTGTATATATTAGATTACTTGTTAAGATATCTTTTTTGCTTGTGATTTGAGTTTTATTTGTCTTGTATGTTTTATAAATTATAAAATCTGGATCCATCAATTTTAAAGACATCAATTAAACTGTGCACACTTCTAAATTTAAATTTTTAATTAGATAAACTGGTACCAGTAACCAAAATTTCATTAATAAAATTATATATGTGATGTATATTTCTCTTAAAGATAGTTTCAAAAGATTTTCTTTAGTTTGTTTGTTTAAATTTAATTGTTAAGTTTGTTTAGGTTTCCATAGATACTTGTCCTAAGTTTGTTGCTTTAAAGTTTGTTTATGTTACATTAGTGACCCTGTTTCTAGAATAAGGGAGTGGTTTTGTGTCCAAGATTGGTTTGTTGATTGTTACCTTGGACACATGCTTGGTATATAGGTAACTCTTTTGCTTACAAGTCATTATATTGACAGGCCCTGAAGTGTGCTTTTGCATACTTCTTGAAAGCTTCAAAGAGAAGAAAGTATTTTCTCTTTCCTCCTTATTTAGAGCTTTTATAAGATCTTAAAATTTTTATTTGTCAAATTTTGTTTCTTACTTTTATTTTTAGGTTAACATTTTCTTTCATAAAGGCGTAAGTATGGGACAAGGCAATAGCCGTTTGCTTTTTGTACATATGCTTAAAAATATCCTTAAGGTAAGAGGTGCCAAAGCGAGCTCACAAAAATTAAATGACTTTATGGATTTTGTTGAAAAGATTTATCCTTGGTTTCCTGAGCAGGGTACCTTGAATATAGAAATATGGCAAAAATTGGGAAAAGAGCTGCAAGATTATTATGATAAGGAAGGACCAAAGAAGGTTCCGATAGATACTTTTAGTCTCTGGACTCTAATTCGAGATTCTTTGGATTCATGATCAGAAAAAGAGAGAATATCTGATAAGTGTGGACTGAATTGTGTTAATCAACCTTCTGCTCCCCCAGAATATGAAATGGATGATACTTTGAGGTTATTTGATGATTTGTGAGATAATTATGATGGGGAATTTGATTTAACTGAAAAGGTTTCCGCTTTAAAATTACAAGAAAATTCTTTTCCTTCCTAATTTCTAAAGGAACAGCCTGAAATGGAAAAACAGATAAAGCATATACAAAAACAATTACATTTATAGGTAAATCAGATGCATGATAAGGAGAAGAAGTTGCTTTTTAAAGATTCCTCTACTCCTTCTAATATTGCAGGACTAGATTCTCCTGAGATAGGAGATAACTCTGTCATTGCTATGGTAAACAATTCTTCTACTCCTTCTTGTCCTTTGTCTTTAATGTCACCATTACAAAGGATTGTGCAGCAAGCAGCTGCAAAAGGAGATGATATATCAGAATTTAATCTTTTTCCAGTTATGGAACAGGATGATGGACAGGGAAATAGAATTAGGACGCATATTCCTTTTCCATTTAAACAGTTAAAAGAATTAAAATCTGCTTGTTCACAGTATGGACCTACAGCTCCTTTTACTCAGGCTGTGTTGGAGTCTCTGACTACTGAAGTTTTGGCTCCTAACAATTGGAAACAGATAGCAAGAGCTTGTCTGTCAGGAGGGCATTATCTTTTGTGGAAGTCAGAATTTGGAGAATTGTGTCAGGCTACTGCAGACATTAATAGAGTTCAAAATATTGCCATAAATTTTGATATGCTTGCAGGTAAAGGACAATATAGAGAAACAGCACAACAAATAACCTTTAATATCGCTGCATATGCTCAAACTAGTGCTGCAGCAAAAAAGGCTTGGAATAAGCTACCATCATCTGGACAGCAGACTGAGAATCTGTCTAAGATTAGACAAGGTCCTGATGAGGCATATCAGGATTTTGTGTCTAGACTTTTACAGGCTACAAGAAAGCTTATTGGAGACACTGATGCAGGTTTATTGTTGGTAAGACAACTAGCCTATGAAAATGCTAACTCTGTGTGTCAAGCTGCACTCAGGCCTTATAGAAAGAAAGGCAACCTGTTTGATTATATTAGACTTTGTTCTGACATTGGGCCTTCTTATACCCAGGGAGTAGCTATAGCTGCTGCTTTGCAAGCTAAATCTATGAAAGATATTATATTTCAACAGCAAAGCAAGAAAAGATGCTTCAAGTGTGGACAACAAGGACATTCCCAAAACAGTTGCCCTCGTGGCACTTCTAACTTCAGACAGGGAAAAGGTCCTCCAATGTGCCCTCGCTGTAAAAAAGGTAAACATTGGCCTAGATATTGTAGGATGACATGAGATCTTCAAGACAAATCTATTTTGGGAAACGGGAGAAGGGGCCAGCCTCAGACCCCGAGACAAAATTATGGGGCATTTCAGAAGGGAAACAATCCATTTCAGGACTTCTCCGAGCAAACTCAGGCAACACAGAATTAGACCTCAGCTCCTCCATTTACACAGTGCTAACTCCAGAAATGGGAATGCAAGCTTTACCAACAGGGATTTTTGGCCCTTTGCCTCCAGGATCAATGGGTTTAATATTAGGCAAAAATAGTGTTTCTATGACAGGATTATTAGTTTCTCCTGGAGTTATTGACACAGATTTTCAGGGAGAAATAAAAATTATGGTGCATTCCCCTTCAAAAATTTCTGTAATTCAGCAAGGACAATGTTTAGCATGGTTAATCTTGCTTCCCCTGTTCTCCACTGAACATTAATGCCAAAAAAAGGATTAAGGGATCTCGAGGCTTTAGATTCTCATACATATTAGGTTCAGTCAATTCATGAAAATCAGCCAGAATTAATTTTAAAAATTAATGGGAAACGCTTTATAGTTTTGCTAGATACAGGTACAGATGTATCTGTAATATCAGAGCAACAATGGCCAAAATCATTGCCTAAGAAGACTACTATTACTCATCTACAAGGTATTGGACAGAGTATGAATCCAGAACAAAGTAGTGATGACCTTCATTGGCAAGATGATGAAGGAAAGGAAGGCCTGTTTGTTCCTTTTGCAATCTCTGGACTGCCTGTGAATCTTTGGGGTCGAGATATTATGTATAAAATGGGAGTTTGTATTGCTAGTTCACAAAATCAAGTCAGGTCTTCCCAACCACCATTGAAAACTGATAAACTTAGTTTAAGACATTTTTAGTTGAGGTCGCTGAGCAGCCTGCAACTCATGCAGATCCAATTATATGGAAATTTGAAGACCCTGTATGGGTGCCTCAGTGGCCTCTTTCAGTAGAAAAAATAGTTGCTGTTGAGCAGTTAATGCAGGAACAATTCAACGCAGGACATACTGTGCCCTCTAATTCTCCATGGAACTCTCCAATATTTGTCATAAAAAAGAAATCAGGGAAGTGGAGGTTGTTGCAAGAGCTTAGAAAAATTAATGAAACTATGGAATCTATGGGAGCTCTACAACCAGGATGACCTTTGCCTTCTGCTGTACCTCAAGATACTTATAAAATTATTTTAGATTTGAGAAATTGTTTTTATACTATTTCTTTAACACCACAGGACTGTAAAAGATTTTCTTTTAGTGTACCATCAGTAAATTTTAAAGTGCCATACCTCAAGGTATGTCTAACAGTCCTACTTTGTGTCAAAAATTTGTGGCTCAGGCCATTCGGGAAGTACGTAAGTCTTTTGAACATGTCTACATTATCCATTATATGGGTGATATCTTGTTAGCTCATAAAAATGAGAACTTGCTTCTACAGGTTTTTATTTCTATCAAAAAGGCTTTACAGCAATTTTTTCAATAGCTCCTGAAAAAATTCAGAGACATCCTCCTTATTTTTATTTGGGTCATATTCTCTATCCTAAGGAAATTAAACCTCAAAAAAATGCAGATCAGAAAGGATAATCTTAAAATCATTAATGACTTTCAAAAATTATTGGGAGATATTAATTGGTTACATCCCTATTTAAAACTTACAACCCATGAATTACGCCCCTTGTTTTAAATTTTAGTGGGGAATCCTGAGAGAACTTACTACAGATGCACGTGAAGCATTAGAAAAAAGTTGAATCTGCTATCATACAACAAGTATTTTTGTTACTAATCATACTCCAACTGCTGTTTTATGGCAAGATGGTCCATTATTATGGATCCACTTGCCTGTGTCCCCTGCTAAAGTCTTACTTCCTTATCTTGAATCAGTATCTACATTGATACAACTCATTAGATCTGAGTCTACTAAATATTTTGGAAAAGAACCTGCTAAAATAATAGTTCCTTTTAGTAAATCTCAAGTTGACTGGCTGTTTCAAACTTCTGATGCTTGGGGAATTGCCTTAGCCAATTATTCAGGACATATTGATAATCATTATCCCAAACATAAACATCTACAGTTTTTTCAAACTACAGACATTGTATTTCCTAAGGTTAAAAGTTCTATTCCTTTGCCAGATGCTTTGTTAATTTTCACCAATGGCTCTTCCAATGGAAGCGCCTCCTATGTTGCCAATGGAGAAAATGTTGTTGTGCATACACCACATTCTTCAGTGCAAATTGCTGAACTTCAAGCTGTTGCTTTAGTTTTTCAAAAATTCCCAGATCAAGAGTTTAATCTTTTTACTGATAGTTTTTATGTATTTTCTGCTTTATGTCTGTTGGAAACCGTTCCTATTATAAAAATTTCTAATAGCATAGTACATGAATTGCTCTCACAAATTCAGTCTTCTATTATTACCAGAACAAAGAAATTTTTTGTGACTCATATTTGAGCTCAAGGAAACAATTTGGCTGATCTTCACACAAAGACTGTAGCTTTCTCTGAAGTGGTGCTTGCTCAGCAAGCTCATGCTACACATCAAAATAGTAATAGTTTACGGCTCCAATTTGGTATCTCTAGAGAAGACTGGTCGAGATATTGTTCGCCATTGTCCTCACTGTCCTACTGTTACTCAAGTACCACATGTAGGGATCAACCCTCGTGGACTTGTCCCTAATCAATTATGGCAAATGGATGTTACCCACATTCCTGAATTTGGACGATTGAAATATGTCCATGTTACTATAAATACATTCTCTGGATTTATACTTGCTTCTGCTCTTACTGGTGAAAATACTAAACATGTGATCACTCACTGCATTCAATGCTTTTCAGTACTTGGAACACCAAAAATTTTAAAAACAGATAATGGTTCTGGGTATACTTCTCGAAAATTCCAGTTTTGTGTGCACTTTGCTATTCAGCATGAAACAGGCATTCCTTATAATCCACAAGGTCAGGGTATTGTTGAACGTGTTCATAGCACTCTTAAGATGCAGCTGGAAAAAATTAAAACAGGACAATTGTATACCCATTCACTACAAAACTATTAAATCATACTCTCTTTATTTTAAATTTCTTAAATTTGGATGCACAAGGTCGCTCTGCAGCGGATAGATTGTGGCATCCTTCTACTTCCACAGATTATGCAAAGGTTAAATGGAAAGATCCTTACACAGGACTATGGAATGGGCCAGATCCAGTGCTCATTTGGGGGCGAGGACATGTTTGTGTTTCCCCACAGGATGCTGAAAGTGCCAGTTGGTTGCCAGAACGGCTGGTGTAGTTTGCTGAGTTTCATGATTCTGTGCTTCCTGGTGATCTGAACTGTGCTGATTGATGATGTACTCATGTGCCTCCTCTTCTTCTTCCTCTTCCTCTTCTTCGCCCGGATTTCTTCCAATGTATGGCGCCCGCCGTTATGCTTAATTGGCCTTGTTCTACGATGCATCACTGACCTGATTGATCACTGCTTTGGCTGCTCTTGCTACTACTGCTGGTGCGACGCTTCAGGACTCATGCAAGACCTTGTTCAACGTTGCCATAAAAGCTTTCATGAACTTTACTTCAACTTTATTTTGCTATCTCTACACTTCTTAAGTTTCTTTATGTTATGTATCAAATTGTATAATCAGGGTATAATAATATAAATTTAAGGTTCTAGTTACTTCTTAGAGGTTACTATGTTCCTTTATGTCTACTCTGACATCTTTACACATGTGGTGCTGAGTTTCTGCCGGTTTTCCTGTTTTTATTTTACTATAAACAAAAGGGGGACTTTGGCCTGATTGACTCAGTTTTACATAACAGTAGCAAGAAGATTCCAACAGCTTTGAAAATACTTTGAAAAATATTTTTTGAAGGAGATTTTCCCATTTCTTCCCCATGGCCGTGGCCAATGACGGGAGCTTCTTGGAGGCTGGTTAGCCAGTGATGGGTAAGATCTTCTCAGAGTGAAGCAGATCGCTGGCCGATCAACCAATGGCTTTTGCTCTGGTAGAGGACAACCTAAGACAGGCACGGTCTTTCCATCCCAGTCTTGGCGTTTTTCTAAATCTTAAAAATATAAAAAGAAAGGGGGAAATGTGAGGAGCCATGCTTGA
The DNA here is from genome assembly GCF_000622305.1 of Nannospalax galili. NCBI lineage: Eukaryota > Metazoa > Chordata > Mammalia > Rodentia > Spalacidae > Nannospalax > Nannospalax galili. The sequence goes on from NW_008328585.1 coordinate 93,539, forward strand.
CTTAAGCATAGACGAAAAGAAGACTGGCACTTTAAGAGCTTCTCTGCTCTTTGCTTCAGCGGATGGAGTTGACAGGCTATGCCTTCTTGATTAATTGGTTATCTTGAAAACATAACTAAAGAGTTTTGTTTCAGTTTAAGGGCAGTGGAGTCTCTCATCACTGTTTACTTGGTTTCTATATAAAAATCATAAATTCTAGTAGCTGTCAAGAGTGATCATAGGCAATACACATTGTATCCAAGAGATTGTAAATATTATGTATCTGTAACTATCATGTGAGTATCAGGTGATGCTGACGTGATGCAGTTATGTGCTGCATCCTTAGTTACTTTCTGTTAGTAATGTATCCTTAGTGATTCCTTGGTTACTTCTTGGTTACTCCAGATCTGTTTCCTATATAATCTCTATGTAACTCACATTAGATTCATTTTATGATTGTGCCTATACTTGCTTGATTGTTAAGAGTCTATCTTTAAATAAACTTATTGCAATAACATCAAGACTCATGTCTTGATTCCTATCTTGTTGGAGCTCCAAGCCTGGTGGTCTTGGAGGGCATCAGACACTGTCCTAACTGACGGTAAGTGACTTAATATCCTGACTGAACACACTGTCTTAAATGTCCTAATTCTCCTAACTGTCCTAAATGTCCTAACTGTCCTAACGGTCCTAATTGATGGTAACTGACCTAACACCCTGACCCAACACACTGTACTAACAGACCGTAACAGATATAACACCCTGACCTAACACACAGTCCTAACTATCCTAACTGTCTTAACTGACGGTAACTGACCTAACACCCTGACCCAACATGCTGTCCTGACTGTAACTGACCTAACATCCTGACTCAACATATTGTCCTAACTGTGGTAACTTTCCAAACTGTCCTGACTGTCCTAACTGTACTAACAGTCCTAACAGACCGTAACTGACCATAACTGACTAAATAACCTCAACCAATACACTGTCCTAACTGTCCTAACTGTCCAACCTGTCCTAACAGTCCTAACTGTCATAACTGACTGTAACTGACCTAATATCCTGAACCAACACATTACCCTAACTGTCCTAACTTTCCTAAATGTCCTAACGGTCCTAATTGTCCTAACTGACCATAACTGACCTAATACCCTCAACCAACACACTGTCCGAACTGTCTTAACTGTCCTAACTGTCCTAACTATCCTAACTGATCGTAACTGAAATAACATCCTGAGTCAACACACTGTCCTAACTGGACTAATGCTCATAACTGTCCTAACTGTCCTAAGTGATCATAACTGACCTAACACCCTGAGTCAAGACACTGTCTTAAATGTCCTAATGCTCCTAACTGTCCTAACATCCTAACTGTCCTAACTGACCATAAGTGACCTAACACCCTCAACCAACACACTGTCCTAACAGATAGTAAATGACCTACTTAACATACTGTCCTAACTGATCATAAGTGACCTAACACCCTGACCCAACAAACTGTCCTAACTGACTGTAACTGACCTAACATCCTGAACCAACACATTGTCCCAACTGTCATAAAGCTCCTAACTATCCTAACTGTCCTGACAGTCCTAACTGTCCTAACTGACCGTAACTGACCTAATAACCTCAACCAACACAGTGTCCTAACGGTCCTAATTGTCCTTACTGTCTTAACTGTCCTAATTGCCCTAACAGACCGTAACTGATCTGACTGTAACTGACATGACACCATGACCGAACACACTGTCCTAACTGTCCTAACTCTCCCAACTCTCCTAACTGTCCTAACTGTCCTAACTGACAGTAACTGACCTAACACCCTTATTGAACACTTATCGAACACCTTATCGAACACACTGTCCTAATTGACCATAACTGACCTATCACTGTGACACAACACATTGTCCTAACTGTCCTAACTGTCCTAACAGTCCTAAATGTCCTAACTGACCGTAACTGAACTTACACCCTGTTGTAATGGACTGTAACTGACCTAAAATCCTGACCCAACACACTGTCCTGCCTGTCCTAAGTCTCCTAACTGTCCTAACTGTCTTAATTGTCTTAACTGACGTAACTGACCTAATACCCCCAACCAACACACTGTCCTAACACACAGTAACTGACATACCTAACACAGTGTTCTTACTGACCATAACTGACCTAGCACCCTGACCCAACACACTGTCCTAAGTGACTGTAACTGACCTAACACCCTGACCCAACACACTGTCCTGCCTTTCCTAATGCTCCTAACTGTCCTAATTGTCCTAACTGTCCTAACTGACCGTAACTGACCTAATACCCTCAACCAACACACTGTCCTAACTGTCCTAATGCTCCTAACTGTCCTAACTGTCCCAACGTTCCTAACTGTCTTAACAGTCCTAACTGTCCTAACTGACCATAACTGACCTAATACCCTCAACCAACACACTGTCCTAACTGTCCTAACTCACTGTAACTGACCTAACACGCTGAGTCAACACACTGTCCTAAGTGTCCTAATGCTCCTAAATGTCCTAAGTGTCCTAACTGACTGTAATTGACATAACAACCTAAACCAACACACTGTCCTAACAGACAGTAACTGACCTAGTAACACAGTCCTAACTGACTGTAACTGACGTAACGCCCTGACACAACACACTGTCCTAACTGACCGTAACTGACCTAACACCCTGACCCAACACACTGTCCTAATTGACCATGACTGACCTAACACCCTGACCCAATACACTCTCCTAACTGTCCTAATGCTCCTAACCGTCCTAACTGTCGTAGCTGTCCGTAACTGACCTACCATCCTGGGTCAACACAATAACTGTCCTAACTGTCCTGTTTTAATTGACCTTACTGACCGTAACTGACCTAACACCCTTACCCAACACACTGTCCTAACTGACCGTAGCTGACCTAGAACTCAGATCAAACAAATCACTGTTCTAACTGGCCTTAACTGACCTAACACCCTGACCCAACACCCTGTCCTAACTGACCGTAACTGACTTAACACCCTACCAAACACGCTTTCATAACTGTCCTAACTCTCATAACTGTCCTAACTGTCCTAACTGTCTTAACCGTAACTGACCTAACTACCTGACCCAACACACTGTCCTAACTCTCCTAGCTGTCTTAAATGTCCTAACAGTCCTAACTGACCGAAACTGACCTAACGCCCTGACCCAACACACTGTCCTAACTGTCCTAACTCTCCTAACTGTCCTAACTGTCCTGACAGTAACTGACCTAAAATCCTGACCCAACACACTGACGTAACTCTTCTAAATGTCCTAACTGTCCTAACTGTCCTAACTGACCGTAACTGACCTAACACCCTCACCCAATACACTGTCCTAACCGACCGTAACTGACCTAACTCCCTGAAACAACACACTGTCCTAACTGACTGTAACTGACCTAACACCTTGCCCCAACACACTGTCCTAACTCTCCTAACGTTCCTAACTGTCCTAACTGTTCTAACTGACCGTAACTGACCTAACACCCTGACCCAACACACTGTTCTAACTATCCTGTACAAACTCTCCTAACTGTCCTAAATATCCTAACTGACAGTAACTGACCTAACACCATGACCATGACCCAACACACTGTCCTTTCCTAACTGTCCTAAGTCTCCTAACTGTCCTAACTGTCCTAACTGTAATAACTGTCCTAACAGTCCTAACTGTCCTAACTGTCTAACTGTCCTAACTGTAATAACTGTCCTAACTGACCATAACTGATGTAACAGCCTGACCCAACACACTGTCCTAACTGTCCTAACAGTCCTAACTCTCCTAACTGTCCTGACCATAACTCACCTAACGCCCTCACCCAACACACTGTCCTAACTGACCATAACTGACCTAACTCCCTGACACAACACACTGTCCTAACTGATCATAACTGACCTAATGCCCTGACCCAACACACTGTCCTCACTGTGCTAACGTGCCTGTCATAACTGTCCTAACTGACCATACATGACCTAACACCCTTCCCCAACACACTATCCTAACTGTCCTAATGGTCCTAACTGTTCTAACTGAATGTAAGTGATCTAAAACCCTGACTCAACACACGGTCCTATCTATCCTAATGGTCCTAAGTGTCCTAAGTGACCTTAACTGACCTACCACCCTTTCCTAGTTTACTGAAACTGACCTAAAACCCTGACCTAATGCACTGTCCAAACTGCCCGTAACTGACCTACCTAACAGACTGTCCTAACTGCCCTTAACTGACCTAACACCCTGACCCAACACACTGTCTTAACTATCTGGTACAAACTCTCTTAACTGTCCTAAATGTCCTAACTGACAGTAACTGACCTAACACCCTGACTCAACACACTGTCCTAACTATCCTGTCTGTCCTAATTGTCCCAACTGTCCTAACTGACCATAACTGACCTTACACTCCTGACCCTACACACTGTCCTAACTGTCCTAACTGTCCTAACACTTCTAACTGACCGTAACTGACCTAACACCCTCAACCAACACAGCGTACTAACTGCCCTAACGCTCCTAACTGTCCTAAGTGTCCTGACCGTACCTGACCTAACACCCTCAAACAACACACTGTCCAAACATGCAGTAACTGACCTACCTAACAGTGTCCTAGCTAACCATAACTGATGTAACACCCTGACCCAACACATTGTCCTAACTGTCTTAACTCTCCTAACTGTCCTATCTGACCTATTGACCATAAGTGACCTAACACCCTGACCCAAAACACTGTCATAACTGTCCTAGCTGTCCATAACTGACCTGACATCCTGGCTCAACACACTGTCCTAGCTGTCCTAATTGTCTTGTGTCCTGTCTTAACTGTCCTTACTGACTGTAACTGTCCTAACACCCTGACCCAACACACTGTCCTAACTGACCGTAAAGTGACCTAACACTCTGACCCAACAACTCACTGTTTGAACTGAACTTAACTGACCTAACACCCTGACCCAATACCCCGTCCTAACTGACCATAACTGACCTAACACCCTAGCCAAACACACTTTCGTGACTGTCCTAACCCTCCTAATTGTCCTAACTGTCCTAACTGACCATAACTGACCTAACAATCTAACCCAACACACTGTCCTAAGTCTCCTAGCTGTCCTAACTTTCCTAAAAGTCCTAACTGACCGAAACTGACCTAACACCCCGCCCCAACACTCTGTCCTAACTGTCCCAACTCTCCTAACTGTCCTAACTGACCTACTGACCGTAACTGACCTCACACCCTGACCCAACACACTGTCCTAACTGTCCTAATGGTCCTAACTGTTCTAACTCTCCTAACTGTCCTGTCTTAGTTGTCCGTAACTGACCTGACATCCTGGCTCAACACACTGTCCTAGCTGTCCT
>NW_008328586.1:0-2698 GCF_000622305.1 Nannospalax galili
TATATGAGTCCTATCCAGGGACACACACTCTGCAGTCTTTTATTCTCTACAATTTGGCCACTTGTGGCCTTCTCTCTGCTCCATATTCTACAATGTTCCATGAGCCTTAGATATAGAGGTTCCATTGCAGATGTGTGTCATATAGAGCTAGGTATCTCAGAGACACTTATTCTTTGTGTGTGACCAGTTTTGGAACTCTGTAATGGTCTCCATATGTTGGAAAGAGGAGCTTCTTTAATGAGTGGTGAATGGTATACTGGTCTATAAGTACAAGAATCCATATTTAGCATACAGTAAGATACTATGTTTGTCTAGGGATGTGACAGAAGTATTCTCTTGGCAATGTTTACAGTGCCACACATGAGTTCTTCCCCACTGAGAGGGTTTTAAGTCTGATTAGATAGCTGTTGATTACGACCAAGATAAAAGTGCCACTACTGTACCAATATAGTTTGTTGTGTTTGTCATTGCTGTGATTGTTGGGCTCTGAAGCTGGGATTAGATCATTGAATAATTTTTCTCCCTTAGCATCTTGCATAGTATTTGCTAAAACTATGAGAGCTAGTCTTCAGGGAGAAGGCTTCCAGGTCAGTTCCGGCTCCATCGCTGCATGTCTTGAGTCCTAAGTGTGTCCTGTCTCCAGCAATAGGGTCTTATTTTCAAGTTCTGGAAGGCAATCCAGGCCTGTGGCAATAACCTTTGTAATTTTCGGACTCTCTTGATCTACCCTGACCAACAACTTGAAGGGATGTTTCTCCTGTCGGGCAATGTGTTTCTTATTATATAGCCTTCAAGTATACTCATGCACACATATTCAGATATTGTATGTGTATTTTTTTAGAAGGTTTTTGAGCTAGTACTTTCTCTCTGGTTTTTCATACTACCTGTGCTTTATTTATCTCTCCTCTCTCTCCCTATCTAACTGCCATCCTCCCTCCCCAGTTGAAGTACCCATATCTTCCCCTTGGTCACATCTGTTTCCTAATATTCCGAAATGAGAGGGAACGTACGTTGCTTGGTTTTGCTCAAAAAAGTTTTTTTTTTTTTTAGGGTACAATTCCAGGTTATATTCCATCATTGTGGGAATTTGAGGCAGGAACTTCAAACAACTATTCATATCACATCCACAGTCAAAAGTAGAGGAAGAAAAGAATGCTCACCTGCTCACTTGCTGCTTGTTTGTGCTCAACTTGATTTCTCCTTTCTCATACAGTTCAGGACACCCCGCCTAGAGAATGAACTAGGCCTTTCCACATGACATGCCCACAGGCATGCCCAACCTAACGTAGAAAGTCTCACCTTGAGCCTTTCTTTCCAGGTTAGTACAGATTGTTTTAAATTGGTCGTGAATGCTAACCACCCAGAGCTCCTCAGCTCACTGCAGCATGAACCATTCATCTTTGCTCCTAAGTTGTTTGCTCCATGCTGCGCTCTTGTGTTGGACACATTATTTTTGAAATCTTATGTCATTTTAATTTTTGCTTAGGAACTTGTTTGGATGGACACATCTTCAAAAAGTATCTTTGAGATTTAAAGCTTCCATGTTTTTATGCAAAGAAATTTGGAGGCTGCCTTTCCCAATAAGAAGTGAACGAACGAACAAACAAACAAACAATATGAGCAAACCTAAAAGCAGTAACTCCTTTAGGTACTTCAGAGAACCAAGTTAAAGGGGTAAAGTACTATCCCCAAAGCTGAAGAGACATGTAGTTACATGCAGGGGCTCCTGGATGCTCGATTCTTTCCTCAGCTGAGAATTTCCCATGTGTAGAATTGTATGAAACATTGCTGGCCAAAATTTGAGACTGAACTCAGCTGTTTCCTAATAGATGGCAAAAGTAGTAAAAGCTCCAGTCATTCTGATTTTGATCCCTTAAAAATAATTTGTTTTAGCCAGTTATGGCAACAAATGACTGTAACTTAGCATTTGTGAAGCAGAAGTAAGAGGATTATCTATGAGTTTCAGCCCAGCCCCGGGGACAGTGTGTGCCTGTCTGAAAAAAAAAAAAAAAAAAGTGACTTGTTTTATTTCCTTTTAAGTATCCAAAGTATTGGAGCATTTTCCTTCTGACTAGTTTAAGTAGGGTAATAGCATGAAACTACTTTGGTGTAAATTTTTGTATTTGTTCCATTTATATGGCTCTGAGCACTGGGCATTTCAGTCTTTCAGTTTGGAGACAAGAGTTTGTTATTTTATTTTTTATTGTCTCAGATATCTGACATTTGTATGTGTTTGACTTCCTGGGTGGATCAAATGGCTATTCTTTTTCCTCATACTTTTTATATCTTTATCATTTCCTCCTGCATCCTTAAACACAGGAGTGAGTATAGAAAGAGAGCATTATGTGCATCTGGAATATCACATTGTTGTTGAATGATGTAATTTCCCTTTTCCAGCCCCATTTGTCTTTTCTATTCTCAGTTATCTATTGGAGCTCAACCAAAAACCCCTAAAAATTCAATTCAATAGTTAATGAGAAACTCGTCTCTTGATCTATTTCCAACTTTTGTTCTCCCATATATTATTCCTTTGATTGATGAGTCTAGTGTTTTCATTTTAAGGAATTTGTTTATTGTTTTTGCATTCCCATAATTTTACTTCCATAGCTTTATACAGTCAGAAGGAAGTTCAAAAAATATAAACAACTTCAACTGCAAAACCCACCACATTTCTCGTGTTAAAAATGAGATAAAATTA
>NW_008328586.1:2821-15130 GCF_000622305.1 Nannospalax galili
CATGTTTTAACATATAATAATGATAAATTATATAATTCTGTCTGAACAAAGCAATTAACTTATATTAATTACACACTGACTGCACAGCCTTAAAGTATGGACAAGCCCTTTCTATTAGCCACTTTTTCTTGATTTACTTTATTAGACTTAATACTCAAGTTGGGGTATAGCTCAGTGGACAGCACTTTAGTATTTGCTTCATGCATGAAGCCCTGAGTTCAATCTCCATAACGAAACATAAACTAGGACTTAAAAATTCTAAATATTATAATAACCTTCAAGATATGCAGGAAGTGTTAACTTCTAATTTGTTAATAAGGAAGTTAAACTTTATCAATTAGGAATATGGCCTGAGTAGCAGAAAACTACTAAAATGATGAGAGACCCTGTTACATTTCTTCCTCATGAAAGAACTTCAGAGGTGCACACATGCTAATATGGGTTTATTCTCTATAAGAAGATCAGGGACATTTCCACTGCATGCTCTGCCACCATAGCTATGGAGAAGTCTTGTCATCAGTCCAGGGGAAAAAGTGTCAAAAAATTCTAGATTGCTTCCTATAATATCTGTTTACATCCATCATAAAAATAATAGCCTTCCCACTGGAATTCTTCCTTGTGTCAAACTATGTCACATAGACAGCCACATTTTGGAAAAAGACCAATACAAAGTTTTTAGTTTTTAGATGAGAAAGACTCACAGAAAAGAAATTCTTATTTTGGGGCAATTACTCTATATTTTCAACCAGATAAATCTGAAAAGAAATAAATATAAAAAGAGGTTCATCGACTTGTGATTCATTGTCACAAATGACATTCATTTTTTTCATATTTTAAATGTTCTGGTATATTCTTAGAAAGTCAAACAAGCACTCATGGAGAACTTTGTGACTTTTTTTAAAGAATCATAGAAAAATGAAAATTAAGAAGAGGCAATAAAGGGCATCATGAATCACATATTAGTACATGATTTTAATGATTTGTTTTTTTTCAGTTATGATTCATCTCTAAGCTTGGAAATATTTCTATCTACTAAGTAAATTGAATGACCTGAGAGATAAAATAAAAATATATTCATAAAATATTTTGTAGATCTTTATGAGAATATTCTAATACAGAGGTATAATAATGGAATTTGAAACAAATATTCAGAGGGATTAGCAGTAAGTTTGGCACAGTAGATAGAATTTTTAACTCTATAAGTTTGGTCCCTACTTAAGTTCAGTAAATGAATAGGAGGGTAGAATTGTCTGATAAATTTATTTGTAAAAGTATGAGGACATTATTAACTTTCATTTTTAAAGAAAATTGTACAGCTTATATAGGGGAGAAGTCACCCAGCATAGAGTTCAGAAAGAATCAGGATCAATTACTAGTTAATTATGCTTAAATTGAAATCAACTGCATGCTCCACTATGTATTTGGAGTAAGTGTATGTTACATTAAGAATCAGTGAAATGTGTCTCACCCATAAAAAAATTTTTAGTCTCCATCAGAGTATGGCACATATCAGTCAAAATGTATGACTTATTTTTAAAATTCTCTATTGATCTTGTCTTTCATAGAACAGTAATAATAAGCTCCTTATAATAAGGTTATAACAATGAAATCAGTGTAAGGTTTCAATGAGAAAAATTGATATAGTACATTTCATTGTAGTCTCTATAAGAATGGGCTAATTAGATAATTTTATGACTTACAGTGAGATTATGAACCCTATGAATGCAGAAATTCATTAGTATTTTCAAAATAAGTGCAGACACATTGTTATCATGAAAGCTCTATAATTAAGGATTGCACAAGTATGTGATAGTGATAATTTCTATTTTAGAAAGGTATGTGAACATTCTAATAACTATGAAAATCTTATTTTTCCCTTTATGTTTGAATACTACCACTAATAATCCAATAAATATAAAGCATTATTTACTACTATATGCAGATGGCCAAAATATAAAATAAGATATCAATGAAAAGGAGAATATCTATTGTTTTAAAGAGGCAGGACTTTGGTATTCACATTTTGATTTTGGTTGTGTTAATGCAGGTATCCTATGAACTTCGTAGTGCGTATTCAGGAATTAAATTATAACAGTTTTTACAGTTTATCCTAATGGGATTATCAGAATTTCAACACGATAATTAATCTAAAAATATTTACTGTAACAGCATTTATAATAGTAAATGCATTTATTAATTTGGTAATAAATAATGGTGTGTTTCAAATCCATGCACTTTTGAATACAAATCTACAACTTATACCATAAGTTGTGCTTCTTAGAATTTTTTGAGTTGCCATAGATGATTCAAGTAGAAGGAAATGATACTTTCTGCCGACACTGGATAGCATTTACAGTAGCATAAATATGACAAATACAGGGTGGGATTGCTCAAAGTGGTGAAGTGAAACAACAATATTTCCGTTAGGAATCACTTCATTGAGAAACTTGTCACTGTATTTTCCAAATGTGAAATTCTAAGTCCTATGCTGTTGTGCTTTGACTGTAAAATGTCCCCTATAATCTCATGTGCTTGAAGAGTTAATCCCTAAATAATGGGACTGTTTGGGGAGGTTAAACCTTTAGTAGGTGGAGCTTTGCTGAAGGAGTAAGCTGCAGGGGGTGGGCCTTGTGAGTTATTCCCTTTGACCTCTTGTTCACTCTAGCCAGTGCTGCCTCAACTTTGAACTGACTCAATGTCTTGGGTGTTTCTTAACCAATCAAGTTGATAATTAAAATTAACCATGATAAGTAGTTTCTTCCCTCACAGGACAATCTGTTAATCTTCATTCCTATTTAGTTCTCTGGAAGATTTTGTATGATTTTGATGTTAATTTTTTCACACGCTTTTGTAAAATTTACCAGTGGAACTATTTTTGAATGTTGTGTTATATTTAGAGTAAAATTAAGCTTTGTATTATATTTATTTTCTTGATATAGAGCTGTGAAGTTATTTCTTAATGAGTTATATTATTCATTTGTGCTTTTCAAATAATTTGTCCCTTTCATCTAAGCTGTTAAATTTGCTAGTATAAGGCTATTCACAGTTAAAAATATTTTGGCATTATGAATATATGAGCAAAAATTCACGTTTATACAATTCAGTAGTTTAATTATGTTAAAAAGTTATATGCAGAGACTGCCTGAGCAGTCTTCTAGAGGTGAGCATTCCAAATTACACCATTTCCAGCCCTCTGCTTTGGAGTCATCTGTAGTCCCTCCCACTGCTCCAAGGGCAGGCTTCCTTGCTGACTCAGGGGCACAGACCTTAGGAGACTGTCTGAGAATACTTGACTCCTACCTGACTTGACCTCCACAGGGTTAGCCTGTCAAATCATACCAGTGCCATTGTCCTTGCTTTGGGACCATATGCAGTTCCTCCCACTGCTCCAGGACTTAAGCTTCCTTGCTGACTAGCAGGGACCAGCAGCACATCCATCTCCCATCTCCTTTCCCTGGATCTTGGCACTATCCATCTGAGGTTTCTGAAGTGCTCCTAACTAGCTAGGGACATTTCACCCTCTTGGAGAGCACCTGATTAGCCTGACTGGGGCCATTTTGTTCTTCCAATATTAAATGAAAAGAGTGACGAACCTGAAGCCTTGACCAACCAGCTTTTCATACCCAATCAGAAAGCAACCAAGGTACAGCAATAATGCAAACAGAATCAGTCTCCAGAAAGTATGTTGGGAGTATGTAAATTGTCTTTTTATAATATTCTATTTATTATTATTTTTTTAGCAGGCCATAGGGTAGGGGTTTATTTACAGAAGAGGGGGCAGCCCACATTTACAGCCATGCTGTAAAGTCCACACTCAAATACAGATCATGTCACCTCCCAACAGCCACACAAAATGGTGAGAGGTGCCTCTTGGTATTCTTGGCTTGTATATCCTTTACCCCTCCTTCCACATGCAGCTAAGGTCGACTGATTGGCTGTGAGGGGTAACTGATTCCTCCATTGACTCCTTGATGAGTGTGGGAAGGAGGTGTGACTATAGACTATAGCTTGCCGGCATAGGGTCAGAGTACATTTCCAATTAACACTCCATCCCTGCCTTTGGCTCTTACATTCCTTCCGCCAACCTCTTCCACAAAAGTCCCTGAGCCTTGGAGGGGGTGGTAGGTGTGGGATGATTTTCCTCTCATTGTGGCAAGGCACTGAACTATTGGGTCTCTCATCATCTATTTTCCATGGGTTGTTGGCCAATTTCAATGAGATTCCATCTACTATAAAAACACACACAGCAATCAGTGACTGCTGTAACAACTTAACCTACAGGTGTAAACAAAAATGCTTGGCTGGTACTTTAGCAGGTGCATCACTTCCATCTAACAAAGCAATTGCAATGACTTCTAACTGGGGCCTATATTCTCCCTGCCACAGGGGGTTGGGCAGGTCTACAGTACCAGATGTGTGTTCCACCCCTAGGAGGGGGCATTATATCCAATCAAAAATTTGCTGCTTGTGCATATACCAGATTCTCTACTATTGCACCAGCAGGAACATCTTGTTTGGTATATTGGTAATGAAACATGTGGAGTCTGTCATTGAGGAGGATTATAAGGTACTATTCTCCTCCAGTCATCTCTATGTTGCCTTTTGGCACTATGAAAGTCACCCACCCAGTGGCAGGGACTTTCCAGCTTAGGCCAAGCTTGATTTCTCCCTCTCCTGTTCTCACATCATGCAGTATCTTCATTGCTGACATGATTGGCAATGGCCTTTAATATTTTGGGGACCTTTAGTATCCCTCAGGCCAACAATTCAGAGGGGGCAACCCACTTATGGCACTGGAATTTTCATTTAACAAATGACTATGGGAACAAAAGGGGAAAAATTTCTCCAGGTACACAGTTAAAAAACCTTCTTGAATGTTTAACAGCCATACTTTGAGGCTTATACTAATTTGGTCAGGGGAACATAAAAGACAATTTTTGCTCTTTGCCCCTCTAGGTCAACTAAGATCCAGGGGACTATGAACATCTCTCAAAATGTCCTGTAACTGTAGTGAGTCACCTGTCCTAATGAGCAAGGAGGCCGTGGAGACCCCACCAAATGGACCTAAACCAATGTCCAGTCTACAAAAGAGAAGGGTCAACACAGAGGAAACATTTCCTCCATGCTTCCAAGTGAAGCCAGCTATGGTCGAGCAGGACCTTTGACTTATCTTCACATAGATTGAAACGGGAAAAAAAAAAAAAAAAAAAGGAGCCAGGGGCCCCCCCCAAGTCCATTTTACCCCTGAGGAACAGATCCTCAAATGACCTTAAGAGTAAAAATAAATTGTTTTATCTTGGCCAACTGTAGGGTCTTAAACACCAAAAAGGAAAGTATAACAAAAGATTAATGGGCTCAATATAATTTTTAAGACTCCATATGTATAGCTAAAGGCTACACAACAAGAAACAATGCCAGACAGGAGAAACTTTCCTTTGAGTTCTTGGCTAAGGTGGCACAAAAGACTCCCAGACAGTAACCCAGCATAGAACTAAGAAAATGAACAGCTGACCCCAATCTTATCTAAAGGAATATTGACAACTGATTGCTGCTAGATGAGGAACAGCTGATGTTCCTAAAACAAGGATCTCTAGATAGGCTGACTAGATTCATCAGATGGACAAGCACTGGAAAATGGCTGGGGTCTCGACAACACAGTGGACAGTCACAGGGATGACAGAGGATATGGGCTCCAGTATGTGGGAAGGGGGAGGCTATGGGAGGGTGCCATTTGGGAAGTGGGTATATAGATGAATAAGATTGTGTGGGATGGTCTTTATGATATACACACAGAAAAATCAACAAATTAAAAAAAAAGACATATATTTGAGGAGGGAGCATAAAAATTTACTTCATGTTAAATAGTAGAGGTGATAAATATTACCATTGAAATCTACCTGATGAGTTTATATCCATATTCAGGAACTAAGGATCCAAGTGTACCAGACTGTGACTAGTAATCATCAGATATATAGAGATTAAAGACATATATGCAAACATCTAAGTGTTAGTAGCATTAAAAATGTAGGAAACAGCATATTTTAAAATGAAATGGAGATCTTCTTTAAAAGGTAAAAACTCATTCAGTTTTATATCTTACAGGGTTTATATTTAGCTCACTATTGTATAACTGTATTAATTCAGTTGTAAAACTAAAAATTTACAGCCATTTTTGAAAGAGATGTATGCTTGCTCTGGAGTATGTTATTGAATATATTAAAGCTGTAATGAAATGCTTCTTCTAATCACGTGGTTATTAAATTTTTAAAAATTAATGATCAGATGCCGAGGAGCTCAGAAGGTGGGCAACTGTGACCAGTGATAGTCATGTATATAAAGATTAGAAATGTATGTGAAAACATCTTAGTGTTAATTGCATTAAAAATAAATTTTTCTGTATGAAACTGTGTATATTAATAAGGAAATGGAGATCTTTTTAAATGTTAAACCTCATTTAATTATATATATTGTAGGGTTTATACTGAGTACAATATTTTATAACTCTATTAATTCAACTGTAAACCTAAAAATTTACAGCCAATTTTGAAAGAGATGCATCTTAGCATCAAAATTGTTATTGAATATGTCAATGCTGTTATAATGAAATGCTTCTTCTAATTATGTGGTTATTAAATAAATAATTTTCAAAAAGCCGAAGGAACTGTACAAGGATGGAAGAAAGCCCTTCCAGAAGTAATTGGTCTTTTGATTGTAAAGGGTCTTGCAGTTAAGTGATTTTCCTGATTTTTAGAAGACTTTGGACTGTGGACTTTCGAGTAGTGCTGAGACTGGTAAAGACTATGGGGATTTTAAGGTTGGATTAAATGCATTTTGCATTTTATATGGTCATGAGCCTATGGGGGCCTCAGGGTGGAATGTGGTGGTTTGAATGAAAATGTCCCCCATAGGCTCCAAGTATTTGGACATTTTGTCCCTAGTTGGTGGCACTGTTTTGGGAGGTCTTAGAAAGTGTGGCTATCCTGGAGGAAGCACATCACTGGGGAAGGCCTTAGATTGTGCTTAAGCCTTGCCAGATCTCCAGTTGCTCTCTTGCTTCCTATGCCTGCTTTAAGATGCAGAGCCTAGCCTCTGCTCCTCCTCCAGCCACCTCTGCCACCATGTCTCTATACCAGGATGAACTCTTTACCCTTGGTACCATAAGATTAAATAAACTCTTCCTTCTATTAGTTGCTTTGATCAGTGTTTCTATCACAGCCACAGAAAAGTAATTAATACATGACCCAAGCAACAAAGGATATACTTTCTATTCAGCTGTGCATTTTTTTTCTAAAATTGAGCACATACTAGGGCACAAAACAAACCTCAACAAATACAAAAAGTTGAAATAATTCCATGCATTCTACCAGACTACAACACAATAAAACTTAAACATCAAAAGAGGGTCTGGTAACTACACGAACTCATGGAGATTAAAGCTTTATTTCTTCCATTGGACTCTGGGTAATTTTATTTTTCTTGTCTAATTGCTCTGGACCAAATATCTTAAGGATAATATTGGACATAATTGTGAAGAACATACATTCGTTTTTTTTTTTTCCTGACCTTACGGGGAAAGTCTTTTTCCTTTCAATATTAAGTACGGCTTTGGTGGAGTTTTCACACATACTTCCAATATATTCCAAGTAAAGTTGTTAGTGTTTGAATCATCAAATGAATTGTTTTCAAATTCTTTTCCTGAATGTGTCAATATGATTACGTTGCTTTTTGCCCATGTGCTATAGATACAGTGTTTTACATTACTTGATTTCCAATGTCAAGCCAACCTTAAATATCTGAAGTAAATCCAACTAGTCTTTGTTAATGATTCCTTTTTATGTTTTTGATTTTTGCTTGTGTTTTGCTATTATATGTGCATTCATAAGAATTACTGTTTTGTTGAGTAATTATGAGTGATTTGAGTAATTATGACAACTGAATAATATTGACTAGAAAGAATGAACTTGTTTACCCTCTTCTATTTTGTGAAAGTATTTGTCAAGAACTGGCGATAGCTTCTAATTAGATATTTGGTAAAATACACCAAGGAAGTTGTGGACATTCTTTTTGAGACAGTTTTAGTATGTTTCCCTTTTTCCTTTTTCTTTTTTTCTTTCCTTCTTTCTTCTTTCTCTCTTTGTTCTCTCTCTCTTTTCCTCCCTTCCTCCCTACCTCCCTCCCTTTCTTCCCTTCCTTCCTTTCTTTTTCTTTTCTTAGGCCTTTGGGAAAACAGGGTCTCTTATAGCCCAGCCTGGCCTTGAACTCTCTATGTAGCTGAGGATAACCTTGAACTTCTGATCCTCTAGCCTCTACCTCCCGAACTTCTGGTGAGAGGCATGTAACAACATGCCCACATTATGTGGTGCTGGGTATCAAATCCAAGGTTTCAGGCAAGCACTTTATGAACTGATTCATACCTTCAGCCCCTTCACTCTGTAATTATCCATTTAATCTAGGTTACCTAATTTTACTAGTAGATATTGGTTCATAGATTATAACCTCTTGTAGTAATTGATAGAGATGTCCCCTCTTTCATTCCTAATACTTTAGTTTTGTATTCTCTATATCTCAAAATTTTTAGTCTTCCGTTCTTCCATACTGCTTTCCTTTAAATTAGTGAATATTTTCCAGTAAGTATTTTAACATTTAAAAATTTTTGTTTTTTGAGACTGGGTCTCACTCTCGTCCCAGCTGACCTGAAAATCTCCATGTAGAACAGGCTGGCCTTGAACTCATACAGATCTGCCTGCCTCTGCCTCACAAGTACTGAACTTTATGTTTTGAATCCTCATGCCCAGCTCTTCAATGATTTTTAAAATTATTTTTAGAGATTTTCTTAGATCTTAGATTACACCTCTTAGTCTATCAGAATCCTCCTTAGATTTGTAACAATTCCACTGAGATATGGGGGTGTTACTCCCATGCAAGCACCCTCCTTTCTCTTAATTTTATGCTATTATTCCTGTAAGCATGTATTTATCTATGGTACACACATCAAAGTATATTCATCTTACTTTACATGTTATTCATAATAATGGTAATTTTGTAAAAACAAAAGAACTTTAAAGAGAGGAAAGGAGAACTAGAATATTTTTAGAGCAGAATTTGTTTCAGTCCCTTATTATTTCTGGTTGTTTCATTTAGTCTTCTGGAGTTTTGCTTAGATGAAGAGCAGAAAATTGTACTACATATTTTAAAGTAAATGTATATATATATATATGTATGTATATATGTATATCATTATGCAGTATGATTTAGGAATCTCAAAGTATATTTCTATTGGTCACTCTCCTTAAGCTATTGTTACTGTACGCTTTGCTTCAGATATTTCTCTCTGAAGAGCAGGAATAGACACACAATTATGAAAATAATTTACCTTCATGAAAACTCCTGAGAAATGAGTTATAATTTCTACAATATATTTAAGCATAATTTTGAGTTTAACCAACTTGTACTGTAGGATACTCCCAAACTGAAATGCTTCAGCCTCCCAAACACAGACCTTGCAAGTGTGTGACACCATGTGCTGCTTAGTCAAAATTTAATGTTATTTTCCATGATTATTCTTAAATTTTTATTTTTTTATGTGTGTGAGCATATTGCCTGCATGTATGTAATGCATCCATGTCATACAGTGCCTCCAGAAACTGAATCCCCTGGAATTGAAGTTATGGATGATTGTTACCTGCCATGTAGGGGCTGGGTCCTATGCAAGAGCACCCAGTGCTCTTTACTGCTTAGCCATCTCTCCAGCCCCCATATTTTATCATTTGTGTGAGAAAATGACAAGCATTTGTATTCTGACATTGAGAAGTACGCATTTGGCTTTAATGGCTATCTTCTCAGCAAGAGGAAACTTCATGTACCTATTAGAGGTTCCCAGTAAAAGATCTCTTTCTGCAGCATTTGCTTTGATCTCATCCCTTGAACTCTAAACCATTTATTGATGTTCATTATTCTGATTATTTATTTTGTAAATCAGAGGTGAGATTTTCCACTGGAAGAAAGAAGACTCTACAGATTAGAACAATACAGAATTAAAAATGCCACTTTTGACCAGGTGTGATGGTACACACCTTTAATACCAGTCCTTGGGAAGCAGAGGCAGGTGGATCTCTGTGAGTTCAAGGCCAACCTGTTCTACACAGCAAATTCTAGATCAGTCACCAGACAAGGTATGTAGTAAGCCTCTTCCTCTCCTCTCTCTGTCTCTCTGTCTCTGTCTCTATCTCTCTCTTACACACACACAAACAGACACACAATCATCAATTTATTTCAATACTTGATAGACTACATAAATCATTTAGATTTATGTTGAAGACTTACTTTAAACACTGCTAATTACATTGACTTTAATGTCATTTACAAAACACCCTAAAACCATCAGATTTCTAATATATAGCCAATCACTTGAGAATAGACCATACTAATTTGTACATGCTGAGGAATGACAGTAAGGAAAGTTTTTTCTTCCCACAATTAAGCCATTTTGTTTCTATAAGAGCAGGAAAGTTCTTGTATGTAGTACCAATACTGCAGTTCATGTCATACAGGAACCTCAGATCTGAGGTAAGATGTTTCAGACAGCTTTCATTGCCTTTGACTGTTGTGAATAGTGTGGTGCAAGTACTGTGAGTTCATATCAAGGCTCCATGGAAATCACATGGTGCGACATGGCTGAGGTGTGCCAGAAAATCTTAGTTTTTAACTTTATCTAGTTTTTAACTTTACCTTTAAATACATTTGATTTCACTTAGATTCTGTCTTGGAACTTTTATTATTTGACATCATAAAAAACTGCCTGATTTGGATACCCTAAACCTCATATCATTGAGTAGTTTTCTACAAACTTATAATTTAGACAAATTATTCATGCGTCAAAGGGGGTAAAAACAAAGCCTTGATTTTGATTGTGAAGTTCTTCCTGCTAACATTTTCAAATCAGGAAAATAATGGTCTTATGATATTACTTTTTTAACACATTATACCCTAGGAGATACAGACTTTGATTAAAACAACTTGACATTTAAAAACTTTATTAAATTTACTATCAGTCAGGACACCCTTTAGAACAGAACATTTTCATTGGTCTGTGGCAAACTATTTTGGTTTGGCATTTAGGACTCAATGACTTTGGAAGGACATTGACCACAGAAGTCAATTGCTTCCTTCATATCTGTATCCAGAAATACAGTGGCTTAAAAGAATGAGCTCCAAAAGAATGAACTCTTTGATATTAAAAAAAAATGTTCTTCATTAGTAAACATATTTCTGAAACAATAACTTCCTTTTGAGATTACTTTTTGCTCTAGAAAGATAGCAGATACTAATGTACTTAATTAAAGTTAAATTAGTGGCATCATGGGGACTCTTTTAGTATCCATTAAGTCTTAGGAAATATTCAAGCACCCTTACTAAAATAATTAGTCACTTGGTTCCATATGGTCTATTTGTAATTAGCTTGGTTTTTATTATGATTTCCATGACAGGAACTTAAACTGATGGAAAAAAAAGGAGTCAAAGAACAAGAGCCTAATACATACAGGGTATATAATTTGGAATTTTTTTTCCATATCAGATTTTTGAACATGTTACTGGATTTTCTGAACACAATAACCTTTGAATTTCAATTTTCCTTAAGGGAAGTCCAAATATTCTATGGTGGCTTTT
This sequence comes from Nannospalax galili, assembly GCF_000622305.1. Classification (NCBI taxonomy): domain Eukaryota; kingdom Metazoa; phylum Chordata; class Mammalia; order Rodentia; family Spalacidae; genus Nannospalax; species Nannospalax galili. The sequence goes on from NW_008328586.1 coordinate 14,489, forward strand.
TGTCAAAAATGAAAAACAACATCACTTAAATCAAACTTTGTGGGAGGAACAGAGATGATGTCAAAACTGAAAGAACAACCCAATACTAAAATTTCCTTTCCTGTGGTATGTACATTCCTGCTCTGCACTGACCTCCATAGGCTCCCCTTCCCTCTGAGGGCTACATAATGTGTCACCTGTTCAAACGCCCCTTGCCCTGATCTGGCATAGAGCTATGCACTGACTCCAAGAGCCCTGGATGTCTGATCTGTCTCCTTCCTCTGAGTTTTTATGTCTTTGACCCTCCCCATATCAGTGTTTATGAAGGGAAATAGTTTTTATTTTTTATGAAGTTTTTATTTTTTATCATCCCAGTATCATATTTACATATTTTCAATGAGATATATTTTTTAACATGTTCATGTACTGTGGAGTATTTGGAAGTCTAGGAAACGTAAGTATTCCTTATGAGACTTTTGTTGATACACTTGGTAAGATAATTAGAAAATATTTTTATTTAAATGTTAGAGTAGTAAAGTCTATCTATCTATCTATCTATCTATCTATCTATCTATCTATCTATCTATCATCTATCTATCTATCTATCTATCATCTGTCTATCATCTATCTATCTATCTATCTATCTATCTATCTATCTATCTA
>NW_008328586.1:15147-50139 GCF_000622305.1 Nannospalax galili
CAGATAGGCCCCTGTTTACAAATTGCTCATTATATAATAGAGGATATGGTACTTAGAACTTTAAAGATATATGTGACATTAGGTGAATCATATACCTTCCTCAAACCTCACTTTCCTCATCTGAAAATACTAAATTACCAATATATAATAATTGTGATGTTTAAATGAGTGAACATGTATAAAGAGTTCAGAATAGTGTTTATACCAAATAAGCAAACACTGGCTAGGAGTGACATTTGTAATTGCTTTGCTCAGAATTACTGCCTTGAATACGTGGAAGTAGTAGAGCTCCGGGATTTCCTTATGTCCAGATGCTTCTGTGCCTAATGACACATTATAGCATCTGCTTTCTACAGTGGTTATACATTTCATTTCTCTTCGATTTGGGAATTTATATGCAATGTTTTCATCTTGGACCTGGTAAAATTTTCCAAGTCTAATTCTAGTATTTTTATCTGCTATAGCCCATTCTAACTAATGACTTACCTTTTTCAGTAAACTGTCTATTTCACAACTTTTTAAATATATATGGAGATTTAGATACAAATGTAGCTCTCACAGCTGATCAAAGAAGCTTCTTTTTGAAACAGATGCAGACTACTACAAAGTTCCAAAACTGGTCAAAATGCAGAGAATAAGTGACTGTGGGGTGCCAAACCTTAACTGACACATATACAATGCAACTTCTGCACCTTATGTCGAGGGAATATTGAGGAGAAGGGGGTGGAAAGATTGTAAGAGCCAGAGAACAAGAAACCTGCGGCTGGATAGTGGATTTCAGACATGAGGGGGAAGCTGCACCTTTGAAATCACCACAGTATGGTAGCCTAACAAGATCTGTATGACCTCAAAACCAATTCACATGCCAATATGGAGGGGGAAATCTCTAGGGTTCCCACCTCAAGATCAAGGGCTACAGACAATCAGCCTATGTTGATAGAGAGAGAGAATCAGTTTTTTTCCAGAGAGAGACATGTTCATTCTTATTGAAATGGGTGTGGAGGGAAATCCTAGGAGGTCTCCAGTAGGTGAGGAATGATAAATGAGACACAAATGCATAGCCCCTGTTACTATTGGCTTTACTTAAGGATACAGAGAATACAGTGTCTACAGAGGGCTATGTAAATATCTGAAAAATGTATATTTGCATGGATTACATAATAGAGTAACATCACTAAGATCTAGATACCCATCAGTCCCCCCCAGCCTCCACATAATCAGCCTGTCACAGACTGTCACAGCCTGTCAGACCTACGGATAACACCTGGGACAGAACTACATATGGTCAATTTTACTGTGACCTGGATAGTAGTGGCTGTCTGAAACCTGAAACTCAAAGACCTACTGTATCTTACAAATATGACACATTTTTTCCTACCAATTTTCTTCTTTCGTCTTTCTCCCTAACAGTAGAATTCTTTAAAAAGTGTTGTTAGAGGCTGGAGAGATGGTTCAGCAGTTAAGAGCACTGGCTGCTCTTGGAGAGGACCCAGGTTCAATTGCCAGCACCTACACATTGGCTAACAACTAGCCATAACTCAAGTTCCAGGAGATTTGATGTCCTCTTTGGACCTCCATGAACATTGTATGACACAAGTGCACATACACACATGCAGGCAATATACTCATACACACAAAATAAAAATAATAAAATATTTTTAAACATAAAGTTGTTGCATAATAAACATTGTTTCATCCACATCGTCTACTGAGTGTTTTGCTAATCCCTTGAATGGATTATCTGACTTAATCTCAAAAACACCTTATGAAATATGATCTTATTTTGATCATTATTTCTACTTGTTTCATATGCAACGTATTTAAAATAGACATGCCTTAGTTTCTTTTCCTGATGCTGTGCTTAAGTACTCTGACAAAAACAACTTAAAAGACAAACGGTTTATTCTGGCCCACATTCCGGGTTATCGTTCATCCTAGTGGGGTAGTCAAGGCAGCAAGAACTTGAACGTGCTAACCACTTCACCTCCACTCAGAAAGCGGAGCAGCAATGCATGCTGCTGCTCAGTTTCTCCATATGTCAGTCCAGGATCGCAGTCAGTGATGATGTCTTCCACAATAGGAGGTTCCTTCCATCTCAATTAATCTAACCAAGATAATCTGGCACAGACAGGTCCTGAAGGCTGTCTCCCAGGTGAATCTACATTGCATCAAGTTGACAAATGAGGTTAGCCATCACATCACGACATGCATCTTTTCTTTACAAAGATGTAGTGGAATTTGACTTAAACTCATACCAGGTGAATCTACATTGCATCAAGATGACAAATGAGGTTAGCCATCACATCATGACATGCATCTTTTCTTTACAAAGATGTAGTGGAATTTGACTTAAACTCATGTGTGTTCACTTTTGTTCTAGTATATTCTTACGGGTATAAAAACGGCCCCCATTATTCCTTGAGGATAGGGTTTGGGTTAATCTTCCCAATAGTTCTTTCCCCATCTTGGCCTCAAAACTTATGGAGACTTCATCTTTCTAAAATCAAAGAAAAATAGTTCAAGATTTTTAGAATAATTATCTTTAGAAAAAAAGGAGAAAATAATTTCTAAATGGCAGAAGATAGCTGAGTGGCACATAACTATATGCACTTCATTTGGAGAAAAATTCATATTATGTAGCACATAAGTTTTCCTTTGGGAAAGAGATTTATGTGATATTTCACCTGGAATTTCTCAATATCCCATATGCCATGACAAATGGTTTTATAAAATGAATTGCTAGAAATTTAGTGCCTGCTTATGTAGGCTTGCTGAAGTGTGTTGACTCAGGTAAGTCTTATCCACTTGCATATGTATTTCATATGTATGTCTCTTTCAGACAATATGAAACTGAATATACAGGTACCGTAGAAGGAAGGTTTACTGATTATTTGGATAATTTATATTTCATTGTAAGATGACTTTAGATCCTATGTTCTTGGAGACTATTTTTGATGCTATACAAATATTTACTTGAACTACAGGATATTTTTATACTCTGTAGAGTGCATGTGAACATTTTCAGGGAGGAAATCGATGGTAACAACTACACATCACAATTTCGTTATAAACACTGGCAAATGCTGACATTACATTCCAATATTATAGAACTGAGAGAGACCTGATACAATCTTTCATCTCTGTTTTATATTGTTTTTTTCTTTTTTAAAATAACAACTATTCCATCAATTAAATTATAAGACTGCACACAAACAAAATATAGCTAAATGAAATGAGAATAATGAAGAAAAATTTGCATGTAAAAGATGGGTGTTGATTTCCACATAACAAAAAATATATTTTAGTTCTATTATGATTTCTAGACATTATGAATCATCCATACACTTTCTGCATAAGTGTATTTTTATCTATTTCTGATTTGTTGTAGCAATAATATAAAATAGTTGAAAATGTAGGCTCTTGACCTCCAAATTTCCCAAGGTTTTTATTTTCTCTACTTTACTAGTTAGTTTTGTAATCATTGTAAATATATCCCACTGATATGCTTAACTTTACCAATGTGTAGTCTTTTCCATGAAACTGTAAATATTAGTATCCATAAAGTACTGAGAATAGTACAGATTAATTGCTGTCAGGATATTAATGTTTATCTTTTAGGAAATGAGTTAGTTTCATGAAATATGAAATTTTAACATAATTTTTAAGAAGTAAAACATTCAGAGAAGTATCCAAAGTGTGTGTGTTAAGTTCAATGATTCATCTCAAGTCAAATATCTCTGACTCCAGAGGAAGCTATACCTTCCCTCCCAGCACTACTATCTCATCCCTTGTACTTTAAAACAATTCTTACCCTAAGACATGTGCAATGTGTTTTAGATATTTTATTTATATACCTACACAGCTGTAACAATGAATGGGAATATATACTGAAATCTCCTTATAATGTTCACATTTGTGAATATTGTTTTAATCTGTATTCTCTGGATAATTTTGCATGCAATTTGGCTTGGTGGTGAGTAACCACATCATTTTCCTTATAAATTTATGTATTTTGACTCTTATTTATTGTATTTCTACAGCAAAGCATGCTTTGTCTTTCAACATTGTTTAACAGCTTCTTTTTAAAGTTAAAAAAATGAATGCCTTGATATTTTCAATGAATTAAATAATGCTTTATATGCAAAGAGATAAACTCTGCTAGGATATCTTAGAAAAATCATATTCCCCTGTAGACACATCAATGTCTTCGTATGCACATATATTAAAGTGCATAGTATTTAAAAAACTCTAAAACACAAATTGATATGTCACTTAGTATATTTCCAAAGTGCTTCTATTTCTGCATAAACAGAAGTAGTTTATTTGAAATGGCATCATGCTTACATGATGTTTATGTTTATAGCCCCTTTTCTAGCGTCAGTAGCTTTGGTATTCTTAGAGCAATTCAGTATCTGCTTTCTAAAGTACTACTTGTAAAGGTTTCTAAATGGCTGGCAGATGCTGAATATGATCCCCCACTTTTTATGTCATTTAAGTCAAAGGTGCAGCAATGTTTGAAATTGCTCACAGTGTGGAATCATGGTTTTTTGAAACTCTTCTCCTCTTGCTCTAAAAATTTATTTCTTCATCCAATTCTCCCATTCCTAGCTTATTATTTTATGCTTTTCTTTCTCAAGAAGACTGAGTCTGTTTTATTTGAACTTTTCCTGCTTTAGGAGAGACAGATAAATCCCCTCAGGGAGATCCAAGCACAGAAATGACAACTAAGTGTGTTGAAAATGGAGGTCGGTGCCCTGAGATAGGAATGAGATACACCTCTGTGGCTCACAATTTCAATTTCTTTTTCTATAGGAAGGTTTTGAAATTATATTTAACCCCATAGAGTTGATGTGAATATTTATTGAAATAGGTTCATAAAGAGTTTGATGTAGATTAAAGTTATCACTAAATAAGAATTTTAACTGATTGCCTATTATGATAGTCATAGTCATAAATATCCAAGTGGTGGATTGATAAGTTTCAAATTCACCCAATACACTTCTGCTAAGTTTTTCTGTTGTATATGTTTTATCATACTTTCATTCACTAACAAATGTCTTATTCTTCATTGGTACTTCATATGACTGGGGAATTAAGAACACAAAGGCAAGAGAAATTTCTTGGTTATGAATGATTTAGAATCTACCCCTCATTTTAAGACTCTTTCACTATTCCCTGAATGCATTAGAAACAAATTCTAAGGCTTTCCATTTTAAGGCTTTCTGTATTACTCCCACTCACTAGAAATCTGACTTCATTTTTTGCGACTACCTCTATGAGACAATCAAATAGACTTTTATTGATTCTAAAAAGAATTTTTAAAGCTTTCTGCCTTTTGGATTGGTGCATGTTTTTTTTTTTTTTTTGCTGGCTCTTCTATCTCTGTACTAATATTCATAACCCACTCTTGAAGTGCTCTTTTATATTCTATCCTAAAGCTAAAGGAAAAGTTTGGGGTTTTCTCCTGAAACCACTGAAAGATTATTTTGTTCCCCACTGTGGTGGCTTGAATGAGAATATTCACAGGCTCCAAGTATTTGGACATTTTGTTGCCAGTTGGTGGTGCTGTTTTGGATGGTCTTGGAAGGCATGGCCTTGCAGGAGGAAACAAGTCAGTGGCAGTGGGCTTAGAGAGTTCTTAAGCCTTGCTGGATTTCTAGTCACACTCTGTTTCTGGTGCCTGTGTCAAGATGTAAACACTTAGCTTTCTCCTCCGGCTACCTCCTGACACCATGCCTCCTGCCATAATAAACCTGGAACTGCAAACTCCATTGAACTCTTCTTCCTATAAGTTCCCTTGGTCATGGTGTATTATAACAACAACAAAAAAGTTACTAATACAAAAGTTGGTACCAGGAGTGGGATATTGCTGTGACAAACCTGACCATGTGGGTTTTGAGAAGAATGTGGGAGACTTTGAAAGTCTGAACTGGAAAAGCCATTGAGTGCTGTAAGTAGACTGTTCTTAAAGGAGCTTGGAAGAAAGTAGTGTTGAGAGCAAAGTACTTCCAGAGAAAAATAAGGACTTAAGCAGAATCTGGGATGTTTTGGCAAAGAGCCTGGCTGCTGTCTACCCACAGCCTAAGAATCTGCATGAGGCTAAGTTGAAAGCAATGAACCAATTTCTTTGGTGACGGAAAATTCAAGACAGGCCAGTGTAGAAGTGGTGGCATGGCTATTAATGGTGAATAATATGCAGATCTACAGTGAAAAAGAGCAAACAAGGCAGAAAGAAATGCAGAATGTAAAGTTTGGATTGAAAACACAGTATAGAAAAGTTGCTGGCAACGTGATTGAAGCAGGCCAGAATCCACCCAGGCCAGTAGTTGAACTTGGTAGTGTTGTGCATGTAGTACTGACCTTAACTGCATGAAAGATGCATGAGTGAAGATATCATAGGTTCTTTTTCCACAGTTTCAGAGAATCATTGAGACTGGGCAGCTTGAAGCAGGTATGTCCCTGCATTAAAAAAAAAAAAAAAAGCCCTGATAGGTCAAGAGGCCCTGATATGCCACTGCATGAAACTGTGAAGGTAAAGCCTTGTTGGCAGTGGAAACCCCAAGAAGACGTTTGAGATACCAAGCTGCTAGACATCTGCCAAGAAGAGTGGCATATAAGGAGTGGTACCAGCCCAAGAGAGTGATACATGTTGCATGCAAGAAAGATGGAAGGGCTGAGCCATGTAAGCCCTTTGGAAGTAGAGTCTCAGATGTTAGTCATGGAGCTACTGAACTTACTGTTTCCTTTGCTGGTCCAGCATTTACCCATTATGCCCCCATTTCTCCCATTTGGAATAGGAATGTGTGTTTGGTTCCACTATATGTTGGACGTATGTAATTTGTCTTTTGATTTTACAAGGACTCGCAGTTAAGAGATTACCTTGCTTCTCAGAAGGGACTTTAGACTGTGGACTTTTGAATAGTACTAAGACTTGCAAAGATTTTGGGGAGTTTTTGAAGGTGAACTAAATGGTGTTTTACATTTTATATGGTCATGAGCCTATGGGGGCCAGGAAGTGGAATGTGGTGGCTTGAATGAAAATATCCCCCATAGGATCCAAATATTTGGACATTTTGTTCTCCATTGGTTGCACTGTTTGGGGAGATCTTAGTGTGGCTTTGTTGAAGAAAGCACATCTCTGGGAGTAGGCTTAGAGAATTCTTAAGCCTTGTAATGCCAGTGCCAGCCAGCCAAGATGGACAGTACCTGAAAGGGGGAGTGAGGATTGAAAGAAAAAATAAGAGACAGAAAAGATGCTTGGGAGGGCTGACAGTAGTGCCTGCTGCCTCGGTTTATTTCAGCTCTGCCTTTTTATCCAGAAGAAGTCAATTAGTTTCAACAGCTGTTTTTCCCCACCTGTATCTGATGGTCAAGGAGCGGTCAAATACTTCAAAGGCTTCTTTGATCTTTTTGTTTACCACTATTGCCTCCAGGTCAGGTATTGTGAGGCTCTCCATATAAACACATTCCTCCTGATTAGGCAGGTTAGGTACTGGTGTGCATAACACAAATTCAGTAAACAAGCCTGCCACAGCTCAACGTACATAATAGACTAGCAGCTCCCAACATTGTAATACCCACAGTCACCCTCTGCTCCTGTGCCTGCGTGATGATATGAGTGCTTAACTTTCTGCTTCTGCTCTGGTGATCTCACCATGCCTCCCTGCCATGATGCATTCTGGAATGATAAGCTCAGATAAACTCTTCCTCCTATATGTTTTTGTGGTCATAGTGTTTTATCACAGCAACAGAAAGCAGCTAATACACTCACCATAACTCATTTTTTCCTGACTGAGGTAAATAACTCCTACCATACACTACTGTCACCTTGCCTTCGGCCCAAAGCAAAGTCCAGCTGACATTGAACTGAAAGCTGTGAAACACTGATCCAAAGTAAAACTGTCCTCCTCTAAGTTGCTTTACTCAGGTATTTATTTCAGTGATTTTTTTTTAAAGCCTAAATAACATGGAAAACTCGAATGAGGGAAGTGAATTCATTGATGTGACTGCTTGACAAAGACTTTCCGAAGCCTTTGGAAGTGGTTTTTGGGAGGCACTTGAATTGTTAGAATGTGTGGCAGAGAAGCCCCACAATGCTGTAAACAGAACTTAATGGATATCTTTGTTTGATCGGAAAAGAAACCCAATAGACATGCAATGCAGACAGAAAAGGCCTCATGGAATTCAAATGGGAATCATGACCGTGGGCAAGTGAGCTAGAGGCAATTCATGTTATATCCTGTAAAACAGCCTTGTTACATTTTTTTCTCATGCCTTAGACTTTTACATGAAGCTGAGTTTAAAGTTTTTATAAACTTATAGTTTTCCCAGAAAGAAGCACAATATTTTTGCTTGGTTATGGTAGTTAAGTTGGGACCTTGGTAAATGAATGATGAACAGTTAAATTCTAGCTAGCTAGTGTGCACAGTGGTAATAGCAAAGATGTCTTGAGGGCATTTTAGGAATAGGCCAGATTACAACTTCTTGGGCTCATGTAAAGGTTTTAACTAACTTGAATGACAGCTTTGAGAAGAGAACAGTAGGTCTACCTACTTACACATGGATGGCTAGGGAACTTTTGCAAAGTTTGTCCATCTTGCCACTCAAAGACATGTTCTGAGGAACCTGCCTTTTGGTTACTGGTAGGCTACAGGAGTAAGGATTCCCAGGACTGTTGGTGCACACATAAATGACTATGGATTTTAAGGATTTCACAGATGTTGTTCCTCTACATCCTTATTCTTTCTTTTTCCAAGGAAATGTTGGAAAAATATTCTCTGTCATTGTACATTAGAAGTACCTAGCTTGTTTTTAAAAATTTATAAGGGGAGTAGAGAGATGGCTCAGTAGTTAAGAGCACTGGCTGCTCTTGTAGAGGACTCAGGTTTGGTTCTTAGCACCTACATGGAAGTTAACAAACATCCATAATTCCAGTTCCAAGTGATCTTATACCCTTTTCTGATCTCAGTGGGTACTTCATTGATATGGGTGTGCTTAAATACATGCAGGTAATGCACTCATATACTTAAGAAATAAAGGGGCTAGAGAGATGGTTTGTGGTTAATAGCAGTGGCTGCTCTTGCAGAGGACCCAGGTTTGGTCCCCAGAACCCACATGGTATCTAACAACCATTCCTAATTCCAGGTCCAGGGGATCCAACACCCTCTTCTGACCTCTGTGGGTATTGCATGACATGGGTGCACTTACATACATGCAGGCAATACACTCATACACATAAAATTAAAAAATACATATTTTTAAAATTTATAGGGTTGGGGCTAGAGAGATGGCTCAGTGGTTAAGAGCACTGGCTGCTCTTGCAAAAGTCCTGGTTTTGGTTCCCAGCACCCACATGGGGGTTAACAACTGCCTGTAACCCCAATTACATGGAATCCAATGCCCTCTCCTGGCCTCTGCAGGCATTACACACGTGGTACATTTATCTACATTCAGGCAAAACACTCATATACATAAAATAAAATAAATTTTTAAAAAATTTACAAGGGCTCACAGGTAAGAGTTCTTCACTCTCAGAAGAGATTACTCTTTGGACTTATGAACAATGTGGAAACTGCTAACGCAATAGAGACTTTTGGGAATGAACTGGGTGCATTTTGATTTATTAGATAGGTCTGCACTTTTTAGCGTTAGTACAAAGTTTTATTTGGATATAAAGCATTCCTCCCACAGTTTCATGTTTGAAGATTTTTGTCCCCAGTGTGCATATAGTAGTGTTGGGAGAAGGATCATAGATCATAGCCTGGATGGTCTTTTAATGATAGCATTGTTGGAAGGTGATGAAAGGTAAGACATGCTGTCTCCATGCAGGAAGTGGGTCACTGGAGCCATGCATGGAAAGATGTATATTGTTCCCTGTGCAGTCTCTCTCTCTCTCTCTTCTCTTCTCTTCTTTGTCTCCTCTCTCCTCCCCCCTCTCTCTCCTCTTCTCTTGGTCTCTTCCCTCCTTCCCTCTCTTTCAATTGCCACAGGATGTCTCATCGACTGTCAGAATGCTATTATGCCTCATGGTAAGCGCACAGCAATGGAGCAGGTCTGTTATGAACTGGAAACTCTGAAATCAAGAGCTTCAACAAATCTTTCTTCCTTTAACTTGTTTTTATTTGGGGAAGGACCAGTGCAGTGCAGCAACGGGATGCTAACCAACACAATCTTCAAATCGGGCGTTGTCTCCTCCCTCCTCCCCCCTCTCTCTCCTCTTCTCTTGGTCTCCTCCCTCCTTCCCTCTCTTTCAATTGCCACAGGATGTCTCATCGACTGTCAGAATGCTATTATGCCTCATGGTAAGCGCACAGCAATGGAGCAGGTCTGTTATGAACTGGAAACTCTGAAACCAAGAGCTTCAACAAATCTTTCTTCCTTTAACTTGTTTTATTTGGGGAAGGGCCAGTGCAGTGCAGCAACGGGATGCTAACCAACACAATCTTCAAATCGGGCGACTAGCATCTATTTATAATCACTTTTACTAATATTCTTCTCAGAGACAAAACAAGTAAGCAATTTAAAAATATTTAGCTCCTGTGTTCCTTTATTCTGTATTCTTGTCTTTAAACTCTGGTATGTGGGACTTTCTTGGCAACTATTGGGAAAGAATAGGTTAATATTTTTTTCTCATAATTAAAGTGAATTTATTATTCTCATAATAGCATTAAATTCTTTCATTTATAATTGGAAGCTCAATCTTCTAGTAATTCAACACACTCCATTGTTCAGCTGTGATTGATTTCCCTAACTTACATAGCATTACAATAACACGTTACTATTGAGCAAGCATACCAAAGTAGTTTTCTTTGCTACATTTTTTTATATTCTGCATGATCTAATTTTGTTTCATTTTTTCCTGATCAATCAACTTTAAAAAATGCGTCCCTAATTTATTTCCTAGAGTTTTATGATACAAATAAGCAATTTCCTATATTTATTTCTGCTTGAACTTTTTCTTCATACATTTACTATTTATATACATAACAGTAAAGGAATCTTGTATTATTCCATTCATAGTTTGATGAAGAAAGAGACAATTTGCATGTTTTCCCTTAATAAAGCACCGAACCTGGAGCAGAGACCATTCACTTCTTCAGAATCTGATTTTAACCTTGGAAACAATCTGAAATTTATGATAAATTTAAGAAACATAATACTGCTTCTAAAATATATTATACATTTTTCCTACTTATACTATGATTTGGAGTCAATATTTAGAATTCTCTATTTTATTGCTTAAATATTCAGTGTAGTTATATATAATCCACAATTTGTTGGAGTGTGTGCATATATATTTGTGTTTTTAATTTACTCATGTTTTGTAGCAATTGATACCTGGTTTTCCAGAGCCTTTCTGTGAATATGGCAATGATTAATTCTCTATTCTGCCTTTGCTTATTCTATACCATTTGACTCCCAATATGAACTATAACTTGTTTCTAACAACCTAATATTCTCTTTCTCCAGATACATAGTAAAAGTTCACCAGTTTATTTGGCCATGCTACTTTCAGCTGTATCTCTTGTTCTGTTTTTTAGTATTCAGAGTGTATTTATTTTTATAAATTGATATTGAAGCATGAATGCATAAAATAAATGAAAGATTCTTTGGAAAGATATGGAATAGCCCATGAAATTAAATAAACATATAAAGAAGTAGGCTAGCAATAAATTTAAGAGCAGCCCTGGGTTTCCAAGTATTGAGAACTAATAAATACATTATTGTTTGGATAAATCAAGTTCAACCTGTTTTCTGCTGTTTATTTGTTGATAGTCAAAATCTTGAAATGGGTGTTTAATTTCCCTAGCTTAAGTCATATTCCTATTCTTTGCTCACTTCATACCGTCACTCATTTATGCTTAAGTATAAAGCGTAACATTATTAAAGACAGCATTTGATTGAAAGATCCAACGAGGTGAGAAACAATAGGAAAAGTGTTTCTAAACAAAATATGATGTTAGAATAAAAGTAATGGGAAATGAATACAAGATGGCTGAGTTATTATGAGCAAAATGACTTATACCAAAGTAATTGTAAGTTGATGGTAAATATGTATTCCTGTTTTGAATTATTTTTCAAAATTTTGAATGCAAAACTTAGAGAGTAAATGATGATTTTGTTAATGATTGAAACAGATTAAAAGTGATATGAAAAAGATGAAAATATGACAGTTTTTTCTCTCTTATTATATTAAGGATTTATATTTTTTGAGGGGGGCGATGGGGGCTCCCTATAGCCCTAATTGGCCTAGAACTCACTATGTAGATCAAGCTCCCCTGGATCTAACAGAGATCTTCCTGCTTCTGCTTCCAGAGTGCGGGGATTTGGGATTAATGGTGTGTGTCAACATATTCAGCAGGATTTGTTCCCCCTTTCATCACTGATATTTTTCATTGAAATTTTGCGATTTTCATACACTATAATTGGATGGTACTTAGATCCATTCTCCTATACACACATCCCTTTATTGACTCTTCCCAACTTAATGTACTCTGTTTTATTTATAATAAGGCCTACAGAGTTTAATTTGTGTTCCGAAATGTCCTTTAGTGTGGGCCCAGCCACTGGGTTAATCTTCCCAGACCCATCCCTAAAAGAGATTCTCTGTCCCTCCCAGTAGCCATTGAATGTGATAATTTTAAGGATTCATTTTTAAGATTCTATTTAAGTGTGTATTATATATTGATTATAACCTACTTATGTCCTCCTACCATGCCTTTCTCTACCCTCCCCTACCAATTACTCCTAAAAATGTGCTTTTCTAAGGATATTGATCTGCTCTTAGTAATATTTACAAAAAATGGCTTGAAGATCAAAGATTTTATGTTTTATCAAGATAATTACTTGTTTTTTCTAACTTTGTTAGACTTTTAAGTACTTGAAATTTGAGTCTTAACAAAATCAACATTTCTTCAAAATATGCCTGTTTTAAAAGTTACCTGAGTGTTACAAAATAGTCAAAACCAAACCCACTACTTCTTATTCAAGACAAGTGACACTGACCTTTCAGGTTTTCAGCAACCAAAGTTTTGAGGCCAAAGCCAGAAGGGAGAGGAGAATAAAGGACAGCCAATATTTTGATCCTTGCTCCATAAGGTCAGTCAGGATCTGGGGGGGGGGTGATGTGATATCTCTAAATGGACCTTATAACTCTGATAAGTCACTTGTCCTCTTGAAAAGAGAGGTCTTGGATACTCCAGGGGTTGGACGGTAACCAGTGTGCATCTTACTAGGAGGAACATCATTACAGGGGAAGGGACATGCAAACTATTCTTATAAGGGAAGTCATATTGTCAGAAGATTCTGACCCACCCTAGCAAAACAGGTATGGGGAAAATTAAAGGAGCCAAGGGGCTTCTCATAAGTCCCTAAGAATAATCCTTAGAGAGACATGACTGACCTTAACTGCAGAAAAATAAGTCATTTTTTTGCCACTTACATAGTCTTAAACACTCAGCAGGAAAGCATAGCTAAAAAGTAAAAGAATTAATATTACAAAACAAGATACTAGTAGCCTGCAACAAAGATTCCTATGTTGGTCTAGTTCATCTGGGGCATCTGGTAGTCTTACAGATTTTCAAAGAAAGATTCCAATCACCATCTTCAGCACATTTAAAAGAGTATTGGCCAAGTCTTGTTGAATACGCCAATGATTGTCAAACTCCTGGAAATCTAGAGTTCAAATGTCTAAGATGAAACCCTATTTTTCAGAAAGTGTTCAAATTAGAAATAAAATATTCCCACGGGAACAGTGAGCCAACCCAACTTAGATTTTCTCCAGGAATTTCTCCTTTATAGGCCAACTTCAGATAAATAAATCCTAGAGCAATTATCCGTAGCTCCTGTTTGGGGAATTATTGTCTTGGAGAGAATCTTGATAGTATTTATTCTCACTTTACCTTTGTCTTACCAGGAAAACTCTTTTTTGACTGCCACAAAAATTCTGCTGGTATAGTCTATTCTTCTGTCAAAACTAATTTGTATAGCTCTGAATGAATAAAACTCTAACTCTGTGTTTAATGTTCTCTCTCTTATTGGTGTGGTAAACCTGTATTGTAATTGGATCTGTCACAATCATCCTTAAAGAGCTAAACTGCTAATATTTTATCCTGGTCTTCAAATCATATCCTGTAACTCCTCCCAGAAGTTTCAGACCCTAGAAGACCCCAAAGGCATCACTAGGCACAACAGTTGATAATTGGTCATGTATCTCCTGTTTTGACTCTTTTATTTATGAGAGCTTAGAGGAAAAGACAAAGAACAAAACCCTCCTTCCCCTGATAGCATCACAGGATTTCTTATCTGCTTTCTCTTTCCTAATGGGTAGAATGTCTCTGTAATGCCAGGCCTATTGCTGTGTTCTTCTCACTGCCTGTTTCCTTGTTTGGAAGGACATGGCGGTGGTTGGCTCCTCTTATCCCTGCAGGTAGAGTACTTTTTTCTTATTCTTAATATTTTCAACCTCTTGCCCTTTTCAATGACTAATCATGTTTATTTCTTCTAGAACTCGACAGATTCGGTTTAAATGATTATAAAAGAAAGATGTCCCACCTTCTTCCAAACCAGATCTTAAAATATACTCTGACACTGGATCATGTGTGACAAAATGTCTGTAGGACCTTCCGGTCAATAAAATCAATAGTTATTTATACCCAAATGGTCCCATCCTCAATCAGAGTAATCTTGGTTTCCATGCCAACACAAATAACAAAGATAGTGGACTTCTAAGCAGCGATATACATAATGTCTGTTTTCAGCCTGCTACAGAAGAGATTTCTTCCTTTCCTCCCTTATTCTTTGAAGGAGAAATGAAACCAAGAGGCAAACAGTTATGAGATAACCAAAGAAAACTCCAGTTGTTTGTAGCTGTATTTTGATGTGATGTAGGGAATAGCATGTGAGGGAACCAAGGAATGTGCAAATGTATCTAGGTACCTACATCAGAATGTGTTTAACCTTGAGGGTAAAACCCTGTTGATGAAGGCATGAGCAATCTCAGACACAAGACTTGGAGCAGTGGAGCTGGAATGGACCAGGAAGCCTCCTGCCTGAAGACCACCTCTCATGTTATCAGGGGACACTCTGCAAGCTGCCAAGGGAGGAAACCAATCAATGATCCTACCCAGCTTTAAAGCCCATGAACCTCAATGACCAGTCCAGCAAACTATCTCAATTGGTACAGTGGTGGAAATTTTATCTTGCATGTAATCAACAGCTGACTAATTGTACTCAAGACCTACTCAATGGGAGGGAACTCGTGTGTGGTATTGTAAACCTACCCAAGTACACATGATTGGAGCGATCATAGATCCTAGAGAAAAATCTACCTTATGTCACTTCCCTACAATGTTTTATTTATTTATTTATTTTACTATATTATAGATACTAATCATTATATTTACAGAGAGCAGTGGGAGAGATGGCAGGTGGTCCCAAATGTGCATCTCACCACTCATCAAAAAAGCTTCATTTTGAAACAGATGAAACTATTACAAAGTTCCACAACTGGTCAAAATGCAGAGAGTAAGTGACTTTGAGGTGCCCATCCCTAAGTGACAGATCTACAGTGTAATATCTACACCTAAGGCTCCAGGAAACATGGTCCAAAGAATGTAAGAGCCAGAGGGACAAGACACCTGTTTTTAGTTGATGTATTCTAGACATGATAGGGAAGCTGCACCATGAAATTACCACAGCATGGTAGTCTAATGAGACCTGCATAATCATAATGACAAAACCAGTTGACATGCCAAGATGAATGGGGGAAATGTCACAGGTTCTCACCTCATGATGGAGAGTTACAGGTAATCAATGGATGCTGAGGGAGGGAGAATCAGCTTTCTCCAGGGACTATCTCACTGAGAGGTTATCTAATCCCAAGTGGGAAAGCCCTAAACAACACAGATGTACACAAGCAACACTAAATGGACTCAATGCATTATATATATATATATATATAAAAAAAAAAAATCCTGAAGCTGCAGTTAAGGTTTTCTCACTACATCAGACATTAAACTGGGAAAATACTTTTCCAATTGGCACTCAGGATCTAAACCCTCAAAAGACCCAGCCTCATTTACACTGTGTTTTTGACCCTTTCTTGACTTTTTAACAAAATTGTGGGAAGAATTACCCTAAAAGGGAGATCTAGTCCACCACGATTTAGGAGAGAAAAAGAATCACCTTACCCTCATGAATATGCTACTCATACCATAAATATCTATAAAATCTATAATATCTATATATCTAAAATCTAAATATCTATAAAATATCTATAAAATATCTGAAAAATCCATGGGCTGCTATACCCATTTTGGAACAGCTCACTGAAATTTCATTTTGGTGTGCAAGCCTTGCTTCGCTTTGCTAAGTAAATGTTTGCTTAAATTGTCTGTGCTCCTCAATGACGTATTCTCTTCAGGAAGACAGAAATGGAGGGGAAAACGTCACCTAGTGACCTTTAATTAAAGTGGATGCAGGGAGAAGGAGAAGCAGTTTTCCTTAGCAGTGTGACCTCTCCTAGGTTGAATGGCACTACATTCATGCACATACAGACAGCACTGATGGACTTTTTAAGTTATAAAGAAAAGAAATAAGATATGAAATTGGGAGGGGAAGGTATGGGTTATCTGGGAAAAGTTAAAGGTGACAGGTGAGGAGTGGATATAACCAAAGTAAGTTGCACATATTTTACTGTGAAATTTTTGAAAACTAGATACATAGAATAAAATAAATAAAATAAAATAAAAACACTCTTCAACCAATAGAATATTTGGCTTTACAGCTACATGAGCAATTAAACTGATGTCTAGATTTAAATTTTTATATTTTTAATTGTGCGTGCATGTGTGTGTGTGTGTGTGTGTGTGTGTGTGTGTGCGCGCGTGTGTCTGTCTGTCTGTATGTGTACATGAGTGTCGGTCCCTGTGCAGGCCGGAAGAGGGCATCACATCTCCTGGTACTGCAGCTACAGGAAGTTGTGAGCTGCCTGTGGGTGCTGGGAACAGAACCCTATCCTCTACAAGAGCAGCAAGTATGTGTGTAGCTGCTGAGTCATCTCTCCAGCCCTCAAAATCATTTCTAGGAAGAACTGAAAACACTTCACAAGTTTCTCAACTACAAATTTAGTAAAGATTTTCAACTATAAGTTTCTGAATAGTGTCATAATTTCTAATAATTTACTCAAGGAAAAGAGTTGTTTAAGACACTTATTGTTTCTATATGTCATTCTTTTCTCTAGAGTTCTACATTATATTTAGAGAAACAGGTATTTTATTGATTATTAGCCATGATTACAAAAGTTAGGCTTAAAATATTTCTTATTTTAATTTGGATTAAATCTTTGTTATTAAAAGAAAATTAAATTATCCACTTAATAAACTGAATTATAATGCACTTAACATCGTTCTAGCTAGCAAATCATATTAGGTCAAAATAACAATTTCTATGATGCTATTGTCTTGGTTTACATTTACCTAAAATTTGTATGTTTAAGTTTAATACACAATGCAGTACTATTAGAAATTGAGATCTTTGGAAGGTTCTTGGATCATGAGTGTACAGTCCTCGTGAATGTGATTAGTGCCTTTAAAAAGAGATGAAGAAGCCAGAGTGAAAAGTCACCACCTATGAATCAGAAGGCATACCCTCATCAGACAATAAATTTGCTCTCACCTTAATCTTAGACTTCCTACCTTATAGAACTGTGAGAAACAGATGTTTGCTGTTTATAATGTGTCGAGTTCATAATATCTTATTATAGTAGCATCAAAAGAACAAAATAGAATATAGAATTTGTCTGTGACACATAATCATAGACTCTTTTGTAAGTATTTCCAGTGGAATTATTACAACAATATCCTTAATGTAATATTTAAAAAGAGAAGTATAGTATGGGAAGCTTTTAATGTATTTATTGATGTTATGCCAAAAATGCATTTCTCAGTCTTACTTCTTAAAGTACATCTTTTCAAGCATTCAAAGCATATCAAAATAATCATGTTTCAAGATCTTGCTTACAATCTATTTAATCTATTAATCCACTTCAAATATAGCTAGACAAACAGAAGTCATCCACCACAGTTTCTTGTCTATGAATCCATGTTTTAACATCTGAGAGGGATGATGGATGAAAAAATTACAAGCATTGAAAGATCAGAGATTCAGAAACTGCCTTCAGAACAGCCTCAGGGGTTTTATATGCATTTTATTTTCTTACAAGGATCTTGGGATTTTTCCCTTTCTGTTAATACTGTCTGCTGCCCCAAAACATTTGTCCTATCAATCTAGGTCACTAAAGCAAGGTCCCATCTTCTCCCCTGCATCCAGTCTCTGATACAAGGATGAATTACTTTGTAAATTTTCTATATTTTATTTGGAAGCTGTACAGATAAAGAGAAAATGGACATTCCCTTGCCACTCTGTGGCATTCTCTTTCTTCGTGAAAGAAAAATATGAATAGTAGAAAAAATGACATATTATTACATACTCAAAAGACTGAGGCAGATTTGATCCACACAGGTTATCTGCATGTATGGAATTCTCAAACAATAAAAAGAAAGCACTGAGTCTACACCCCACACTCCACACCACCCCACACCTCTCATTCCACACCCCACACCCCACAGCCCATACCCCTCACTCCACACCTCACACCCACCCCACACTCCATATCGCCCCACACCCCACACTTCACTCTCCACACGCCCGACTCCACACTCCACAGCAACATCATACTCAGAGGGAGGGAGATAATTACCTTCACTGAACATAGCACACATGAACTTTTATGTTAAACTTGGAGACACTATATTTTTTAACTTTAATTTTTATTTTATTTTTAAAATAGTTTTCATTGAGTTTTTACACATTTAATATAATAGATCTTAATTAAATTTAGACATCCTTCCCCATCCACACACACCCCAAGACCACCAACCAGATTTCATGTATTCTGTAATATTTGTTATGTTCCTTTCACTCAAGCATTTGTACTCAGAAGTCCCTTGGTGCAAGTTCATCCACTAGCATCTGGCCAGTCTATCTGGAATCACTCCTTTAAAAAAAGATCTGCTCTCTCTCTTACTCCTCAATAATCAGTTGCCAAAAGATCATTGGCTAGGATTAGGGCCTGCTGCCAATTTCTCCACTTCTATGCTGGGTTTTTGTCTGTCTGAGTCAGCATGCTGTCACCATTGTTGCAAGTTCATATGAGAAAGTTCTCAGAGACCAGAAAGCCTCTGTTTCCTTATGTTCATACACCAACCCTGGCTCTTACAATCTTTCTGTCCCCTCTTCCTCAATGGTCCCTGAGCCGTAGGTTGGAGAATGTGCTGGATAGCTTTACTTGTCAACTTGACACACTTGGTTAGAATGAGCTTCAGCTGGTGAATTGTTTCCATTGGACTGGCTTGTTCAGGTCTGTGGGGCTTCTTCTTGATTAATAAGTGATGTGGGAGGGCCTAGCCCACTGTGGGTGGTGCCACCCCTGGGCAGGTGGGGCTATGTTGTATAAGAAAGCAGATTGAGCAGGGGCCAAAGGAGCTGCTACTCAGTAAACAGTGTTCCTCCATGCCCAGTGCTTCAGCTTCTGCCTCCAAGTTCCTGCCGAGTTCCTACCTTGGGCTCCCTCAGTGATGAACTGTGACCAGGGAAATGTAAGTTGAATAAACCCTTTCCTCCCCAAGTTGATATTGGTCAGAATGTTTTGTCACAGCAATGGAGAAACAAACTAGCAGAGGGAGGTTTAATATAGGAATCCTATCCAGGCTCAGAATAGAAAACCCAAACATGAGTTCACGCAATTTCAGTCACCTGATATTTTACAAAGGTTACAAGATCACACACTAGAGGAAAGACAACATTTTCAACAAATGTTGCTGGCAAGCCTTAATCTCCACCAGAAGATGAAATTGGACCCTTAACTTTCACCCTGCACAAAAATCAACTCCAAATGGATCAAAGACCTCAATAGGAAACCTGAAACTCTGAAACTGCTAGAAGAAAACATAGTACCCTATAGCTATAAAAATATGGCAGAGATAGGGATTTCTCTAGGATCTATGACCTCTTCAGCCATGTGTATTTGGCTATATTTACAGTGCCACCCATGAGTTCCCTCCCATCGAGAGGGTTTTAAGTCCAATTAGATAGCTGTTGATTACACCCTAGATAAAAGTACCACTACTGCACTGATAGAGATGGTTTGCTTTGCCATGCATTTTGGTGCAAATGTAATTTTTTACCATATGTAAAATATGGATCCCTATATTTGCAGACAAGTATAGCATACACCACTCATTGATGAAGATTTATTTTGCAACAGATGGAGGGATACTATCTTTTAATAAATATGCTAACAAATTTGAAAAAGAAGCAGCTGCTTTTTGAATCCTGAAATGCGGAGGTATTGTGTGTTTGAGATCTTGCCTATTATCCAAATTCAGCAGGATATAATGTAAAATGAACTCCACTTGGAGTTAAGAGCTTCATTCTGCATCTATCTTATACCTCAATATGTCTTAGATCAGTACCTTAAATGTGTATAAGGCAAAGAGTTGACTCACCATCCAAAATGCTGCTTTGATAGTTTTTTTGTAATAACTATCTGGATTAACATTCTTGGTCTGTCAGCCATATTTGTAAAGGAATATTAGAAACAATGCTAGGTAGTGACTATTCAAATTATTATTATGGTGAACCCCAAAGAAACACGATGCTTTGTTACTGTGAGTGCTCTCAGACTGTGGGTACTGCCAGATGTGAAACTTTTTTCTGGATTTTTTTCCAAAAAAAACCAAAGCAAGGTCATGAACAAAATTAAAAGTGCAGATACAAGATAAAGTTTGACTGCTTAGAAGCCAGCAATGAAAATTAAACCATGAATCAATTGTCAAGAGAACATTTCAAAAAAAAATCTCTATAGCATAATAGAAAACTTTTAAGTCTGCATTCAGTATCACTGAAAATACTGCTTCTTTGAATTATCCTACAGCTGTGGATGTTGCTCTAAATGTGATACACAAAGATATTTGACATCTATTTAAATATCCTAATACATTGGGCTACTTTAGAAATTTAAAGTAAAAAAAAAAATCCAAAAGCAACATTTTGAGAGTTGATTGCGATTAGATTTCTGGACATAAATTAGGTTGCTGGCTTAGGATGTTTATAATGGTATGCTATACTACAGAGACAGGAGTTTCTCCAGGGAGCAGTGTTCCTGCCTCCAGCCCCACAGGGGCAGCGAAATAGTGATGAGACACACTTAGTATTCTAATATCTAGTCCACAGTATGTAAGTTTCAATGGACACTGATGGTCTGGCATCTGCCTCATCATTATTTTTTGAAATCAAGATTTAAACTATTGTTGTGAGATTCTTCAGTTCCAAGTTGCTCCAAGCATTACTTCAGCCTCTCATAAGTCTAACTGTGTCTCAGACATTCTTTTCCTGGAAGATCAAGTCTGCATAGCTGTTCTGTTGATCCCATAAGCTTGGAAATGTTTGTATTAAAACTGTTCCTGGGCTTTGGTTGTGTTTCTCTTAACAAAATCCAACACCAGGATTCATACCCAATAATTGGTTAAGAACAGGCAGGAGCCTGCATGGTAGTGCACATCTTTGATCCCAGCACTTGGCAAGCAGAGGCAAGAAGATCTCTGTGAGTTCAAGGCCAGCCTGGTCTACATGGTAAGTTCCAGGCCAACTGGGGCTACAAGGAGACATATAGAAGGTTAGGAAGGCAAGGAAGGGGCAAAGCTCAGGCTAAGTCCCGCTCAGGTCAGTTTGACCATGACTCCTTGTGGGTTCTCACAGGATAACTTACTCTCTGATCTTTCTTCTTCCAGCACAAAAGATGTGGGTTTGTATGATGGGGCTTAACAGCAATGATTTTCCCTAAGGGGAAGTTTCTTGCACTTCTTCTGTGGACAGAGGTCTCCACTGTCCTATCACATGGCTGAAAATTGTTGCTGATTTGTTCCTTGAAAGTATGACACCTACAATGACAGAGTAAGAACTGGTAAAATGGATTTGGATGAAGCATTGGTATTAGCTGCACAGTTTACTGGGTTGTCTGAGACACACCTACTCCCATACACAGTTCTTCAAAACGGTGAGTGGTCACAAATTGTAAGAAAACATGCAAGAGCAGGATTAATAGAAAAATCAAAAGAGTCTGGGACTTGAGAGATAGCTCAGCAACTAAATAACTGCTGTTATTTCAGAGAAATGGATTTGGCTCCCAGCATGTGTCAGGCAGCTCACAGCCACCTCTAACCCCAGTTCCAGGGGACCTGACATCCCCTTCTGGCCTCCACAGACACCTACATACACTCAAGCACACACACTACACATAGAAGAAAAATCAATAGATTTAAAAAATAAAACAATTTGCTTCATAATTGACCCCAAGGCTTTGATTTCCTGTGAATGCTTTCAGACATCCTATCTAGAGGGAAATCATACACCTTTGCACCTTCATGCTTGTGCTGCTCTGGGTTATTTGACAAATGAGGAGGTCAAATCTGTGTTCTTGAACTGGGAGTGTGGGTGTGGCTCAGAGGTAAGGGCAGTTACCTATTATGTTTATGGTCCTGGGTCTAATTCCCAGCAAAATACGAGTGAGAGAAAGAGAGAGGAGAGAGGAGAGAGAGAGAGAGAGAGAGAGAGAGAGAGAGAGAGAGAGAGAGAAGAGGAGAGGGGAGAGAGAGAGGAGAGAGAGAGATAGGAGAGAGAGAGAAATTTGTATTCTAGAGAGGTGCAATCTATGGTGATCATACCTATGATACCTTTTCACCAAAATGTCCCCACTGGCTCCTGAGTTCTTAGCATAGTCCTCCTCCTTTTTACCCTCATCAAGCAGCAAACCTACTTCTTGATGTTGACCACGTGAATTACTTCCACCAGCTTTTTAAGCTCTTTCATTTACAACTCTTCTATGGCACAAAAGCTGCAAGGGATCTGGTAGTATCACTAAGTTTAGGGTAAGAGGAGCTTTGACAATTCCTTAGTCAATGTGTTGCTTTCTTAGAAAGAAGGACCCCAAGAACTACAGAAAATATCACACAGGAGGTCAGTGCGGCATTGGTAGAAATACAGAGTAAAAGCAATCCTTAACTCATAGGCCCCTGCATTCTGCCATGTGGTAACAAATGGCAATATAAAGCTATGGGCTCAAAATAAATAATGAAAATACTAATAAAATTCCATATTAATAACCCCTCTGTGTTTTTCTGTACATTTGTGTGAGTTGTATGCAAGGATATCCAACCTTTTAATATCATGACATGATGTTTCCAATCTGCAAATGTGTTGGGCCACATACATAGCTATCTTGATATGCATGGTACCTGCAGGCCATCAGTTGAACATGCCTGGGTGTCTATTACAGTGCACATTCATGTTTGAAAATACAAGATGCATTTTCTTCTATAAACATCACATTTTACTGCTACAGTCACGAAATTATTGCTTCCTAAATATCTGTATTTTATTTATAAAGTGTATATAAATCACCAAAGAAAATGTATTTGTATACATCTATCTATATCTATATATCTGTATGAGTGGATGCACTTGTTTTTGCACATGGGTGTGTGCTTTAGTGCACTTCGGCACACAGAACTCATAAGAGGGAGTCAGGTGCCCTCCTCTATACAGCTCTGTTTATGCCTTTGAGACAGGATCTTGCCTTGAACCTGTAACTCATGTCTTTTCTAGGACAAAGGCTTCCAAACCCCAGTGATTCTCATGTTTCCACCTCACTTGAGGCCTGGATTCCCGTCATTTGTGGCAATGCCTGGATTGTTACATGGGTCCTGGAGAAAGCACTCTTAACTGCTGAACCATCTCTCCAACCTTATCATCTATGTATTTTGACTAGGAGAAAATAAAATGAAACAGTGATGTAAAGTTATATGAAGAAGAAAGCTGAGTGTAAATGGTAGTTTAGAGTTAATTACCACAGAAGAGTCTGCCCTCTTAGGATATTTCTCTTCTCTCAAATTTCAATACTTATTAAAATGTTGATTGCAGGAATTGCAGGCGTGTAGTAGTAAGCTAAATCATGATTCTCAAAGTTTTAGAAACTCAAAAATGTATATTTTCAGCTATAGTACAAGAATAACTTAAAACAATTTGTTAGAAGGATGTGTTCCTATAGCTTTGGTTCTGTTATTTTCTATAGTATGTATGTTTATAGATATTATGCATATCTGTATGTGCATACATGTATGCATTTGTACAAAATACTATAAGTTAACTTTATGTACTTATAGGGAGAATGTTACATAAAGTCTAAATTTAGCATGTCAGCATCACTGTGCAGTGCTGCTGGATGTTTTTAAACACATTTGTGGCCCTACGACTGTGTTCTGAAGCACTGCACAGGAAAGAATTATCTACTTGGGAAAAGTCTGTCACTAGAAAATATCTACTATGTGAGACTGTAATAAAGCTTCACAAGAGAGACTAATACAAAGTAGAGAAATACAGATATAAAAGTTTGCAGAACTAGGAAACAGAATGCTTGAAAAAGATGTCCTTTAGTGCTAGCAAAGCATCTTAGTCAAAAAGTAAAATATTATAGGTCTAATTCCAGAAACAGCATCAACATGAGGATGTTAAACCATTATGCAATGTTTCATGGACAGGCGTTTCAAGATCATTTGACTAGCATTTTTACTATAAAAATTGAAGACAATTACTAAAGAATTTTGAGCTCATTAACTGGACAATGATTGAAACAATCTAATGACTTCATTACATTGACTATCTGAATGTCAGAACTGTTAAAGCATGACCTCCTAAAAATAAATAAATATATCTTTTTTTATGAAGACAAAAGTATGATCCTGGTTTTGATTTCATATATATCATAAATTTGAGGATCTTTCTCTTCTTTAGCTATCACTTATATAAAACTTACAAGCTTATTACTAACCAATTCTAAGGTAAATTTCAATTATTTGGGGATTGTCTACCCATGCCATTTTTTATTCCTATTTTCATGAATGGAACTTAGAGTACATTATTTAATTATCAAATGAATTAAAGAATAGTCAATATTGTGTAATTGAGCATATATATTTGACTAGGTCTCACTATATACTCTAAGTCAGTCTGGAACTTACATAGACCAGTTTGGCCTCAAACTTGAGATGTTCCTCCTGCCTCTGCCTTATAGGTGCTAGGATTAGAGTGGTATGCTATCACATCTGGATTTTTTAAATGTTTTATTTTATGTATACGAGCGTATTGCCTGCATGCATTTAAGTGCACCCGTGTTATGCAATACCCTCGGACTTCCCTGGTAGTGGATTTTAAGATAGGTGTTAGCCACCATGTGGGTGCTGGGAATCAAACCTGGATCCTCTCTACATGAACAGTCAGTGCTCTTAACTGCTGAGACATCTCTCCAGCCCCCACCACCTGGATTTTTAAATGTACATTTTTAAATGCTGATTTTTTTCTGACAGAGTTTTCAAAAATTAAGTAAACCAGTATACATTCTTCAGATAGTTTCCTACATGTGATTTTTTTTCCTGTGTCTTTTTGTATGCTTTGAGAATTCACCATTTTTCTATAATCTCTTCAGCCTTTCTGTAAAAATAACCATACGCATTTTAGTCAAGTTTAATCATAACAATAACTCAAAGTAATATTAGATCTTTTCAGTCTGCTTTTACCTGTTGGATTTTCCCAAGCCATATCACTGTTAATCTGAGGAAAACAGGCCATTTCTATGATGAGGACTGAGGCAGCTCTGAATATAGTGCTTATGACTGAAGAACTGTGACTAAAAATCAGACTGTGTGGTCATATTTATTTCCTTTATAACAGACACACTTTCTTAATTCACTGTTTGCAAATCGTCAACTACAATCATATGTATTTTTTATAATATAGTATTTGGAGTGAAATAGATGAGTTTCTGTACTTGTACATTTTGGCAGCATGTAAACTCTCTTATTTTTGTTTCCCGTTTTTGTTTTTGTTTTGTTTTTATCAAGGATTGTGCTAATTTGTGTGTGCTTACCATCTGTTTGCTTCATATCTTATGCTAGACTGTATTTCCTCAAGATGTCCCCAATAATCTCTCTCATCTGACATGCTTTCTTTAACTTTGACATTGAAATTGATTCCACAGAAAGGTGGCTTTTCCGTGGCCTCTCCTTGAATCTAGGCAGACTTGACAACAGTGACGTGGCGCTCTGTGACTTTTCCAGTTTCATCTTAAAAGTGATACAGCTTCTAGGGGATCACTTCAAGTACTTGTTCTTGCAACCCAACCACTTGTGCTTTGGAGAAATCTAAGCAGCTGCATGGAGAGGCCATTTGTAAGCCTGTCCTACAGTAAACCTCAGTCATGAGAGAGGAGGGAGGAGGTGCTCAGACCTTTCAGAATAGGTGTAAGTCACTTCTAGACTTCCAGTCTTTTCCACTGAAATTCCTCATGTGTATCTGAGGCTAGCCATCTCTGTTCTGCTCAAATCCTAACCATAGCATCTTCTAGTATCACAAATGGCTGTTTTGATATCGGCAAGACTACAGTGGCTTGTTTCATAGAAACAGATCATCTGAGTACATCAAACAAGCTAGTACTCTCTTTAGAATGTGATTTATTTACTTCTTCAAATATTCAAGAAAAACTTTACACCACAACAGACCTTTCGTCACAGGGTTTGATGATTTTTATCACTGACTTTAAGGCTTTTATCGCAAGGGATATAATGAAGAGGAAAAAACAAAGTTTGCAAGTGATTTCATAAGTTGGTAGTATGTTAGAAATACATTTTATATAACTAAAATTCAACTAAATAAAATATTTTTCTTATTTGTGATACAGAGCATTTAAAGAGCTAGTAAAAACACCTCAACTCCGCTTATTGTTGAGATGTTCAGATAAATACCTGAACAAGTTTTCTGTTTGAACCTTGCCTTGATAATATATGAAGAAAAAGTATTATATACAGAATCTACTGCACTCTGACAACACACATCTCCCCAAACAGCACTACAAACCACTCCACGCATTTCTAAGCTTCATTCACGTTTAATAATGGGCTCTGGAGTTCTCTTTTGGCTTGGAGAAATCATGTAGCTT
Organism: Nannospalax galili; assembly: GCF_000622305.1. Taxonomy (NCBI): domain Eukaryota; kingdom Metazoa; phylum Chordata; class Mammalia; order Rodentia; family Spalacidae; genus Nannospalax; species Nannospalax galili. Next base: position 42,257 of record NW_008328586.1, read on the forward strand.
GTCCTTCAAAACAGAACTCAGCTGTATGAAGTCTTCTTATATCTGAGGTCACAGACACCATTTACTGTAATTGTTTTTACTATCCATTAACGCTTGACTTTTGATTCAGCTTGTCCCCTCCATGAATTTTACTGATGGCTATAAAGCGCTTGTCTGTTCTTGATCCACCATTAATGACAATTCCACTTCTTAAGTTTCTTCAGTGCTGTGACTGTCATTTTTTCTGCATTGCCATGTAACACAGTCATCAATCAGTCAGGACACCTAATTAGAGATAAAGCAAGGAAATTAAATATCAGCCTTGTCAACAAACCATAAAGACACATTAGAAGCTATAGTTTTTTTCCATGTCACAGATTCATAGTCCATTTCCATTTGCCTTAATATAGGCACAACACAGAAATAAAAAGCTGTATGGCAATTAAATAAACGATGACAGCTCCTTTATACAGCTCTGCATGGGAAATGAAGCTTGCCGATATCAGATAAATTTGAATGCTGTTTCACAGAGACTGCCAGCCCTACCCCAGGGTGACTGCAGGCTCCATAATGGAATTTTATTGAATTAACAAGGAACAATAACTTTCAATGAACAAATCATCAGCAACATTTAAACAGGAAGATGGTATGACAAGTCTTAAGAGTTTGGATGTGATGTCATGAGGTCACCCTGATTCAAAATCCTTATCTGTAGTAGTTCCCATGTCACAGGATTTCTGTAAGATTTAAATTGTAAAAATCGTGAAAAGTACTCTAAGCATCTTTGGCACGTAGAAACATTTTTAATAATATGGCTTCTGTTAGTTCAGGGAATGGAAACAAAGGAACTTTGAAGAAGAGTCATTTGAACAGTGTCTTACCTGACTGAGAGCACACATCCCATCTAGCAGAAGCTGGGGTCTGACTGCCTGACTCATTGGTTCTTCTTGTTGAGACAAACCCATTCTTTCATTCTCTTTGTGAAGTTAGTTTCTTTCTTCTCCTGAGATGTGCTTTGAAGTTCTACACTATGGCACTAACAGCTTTACATCCATTCCTTTCTCTTGATTGTTCATATTTTTCCTAACTAGAAACACATTGTGTATATTCGTCTTAAAAGATATGTTCACTATAGAGATCCAGCAAAACATGAGAAAGTTCAAAATAGAAAAAAAATAATAAAGCAGATAGAACTGGAAAGATGGCGCAACAGGTAAAGCACTTGCCACCAAGTCTGATAACCCAAGTTCAATTCCTAGGACCCACATGGTGGGAAGGCGAGACCAGACTCCAACAAGCTGTCTTCTGACCTTTACATATGTGCCATGGCATGCTCTAAGTAAACAAATGTAATAAAAATTACATAAAACAGTTCGTATTATTTCAATTTGTCTCCACTGCAGGCTCTTTTTCCTCATGTAGTTTTTTAAAGAAATTTGACAGAAACTGTATCTACAGTTAAGTAAATGTGGTAATATGCTATTTGCTTGTTTGCCTGGAAGTAGCACATTCAGTTTCCCCCAACGTCAAATAATATCTTTACTGACTTCGCTTGTTTCTCTTATATCATCTGAAGAGAACACTGCCTGGACCGCAACTGCTTTGAATTCATGGCTTTTACTTACTTCGATGCCAATGTAGTTTACTGCTCCCATACATTGGAAAACAACCACACACTTTCAGATCAAAACATGTCCAGGTTGTTGCTCGTTCTAAGACTGATATTTACTGTGCCTCTGTCACCAGTCACATATCTTTTTTTGATTTTGCTTTTTAAAATTTTTTTATTTATTTATATTTTTTTCTATTCACCTCAATTTTTTTTAATTTGGCACTTTCATGTGTTTTTAAAAATTATTTATTTAATAACCCTGTAAGACATAAAATTGAATAGAGCTTTAACCTTTAAAAAAGATCTCCATTTCATTTTAAAATATACTGTTTCATACAGAAAAAAAATTTATTTTGGTCTTTTTGAGACAGGGTCTCCTTGTAGCCCCAGCTGTCCTAGAACTCACTATGTAGACCAGGCTGGCCTTGAACTCACAGAGATCGGCCTGCTTCTGCCTCCTGAGTGCTGGGATTAAAGGCATGTGCCACCATGACTGGCGAAAAACTTATTTTTAATGCTTCTAACACTTAGATGTTTGTACATGTGTTTCTATTCTCTATGTATTTGATTTTTACTAGTCACAGTCCATTACTTTCTGAGATTCACCTGAGCATGGATATAAAATCATCGAGTGGATTTCAATGGTAATGTGTTTCACCTCTACTAATTAACATGGAACAAATTTTTATGCTTCTTCCTCAAATATAACTCATTTAAAAAAATTTTTTTGTGTGTGTGTATTTCATACAGAACATCCCATGCAATCTTATTCATCTATATACTCACATCCCAAATGGCACCCTCCCATAGTCTCCCCCCTCCCCACTGGAGCCCATATACTCTATAATCCCTGTTACTGACCACTGTGTTGTCAGCGCTCCGAGTTGTTCTCCAGTGCTTGTCCATCTGCTGAATCTAGTCAGCCTATCTAGAGTTCCTTGTTTTGGAAAGATCAGCTCTTCAGCATCTGGCAGCAATCAGTTGCTTATATCCCTTTAGGTAAGATTGGGGTCTGCTTTGATTTTCCCATTTCTCTGCTGGGTTACTGTCTGGGAGTCTTTTGGGCTACCCTGGCCAACAACTCAAAGGAAGATATCTTCTGTCTGGCATTGTTTCTTGTTACGTAGCTTTTAGCAATGCATATGGACTCTTAAAGAGTTATATTGATACCTTTAATCTTTGGTTACACTTTCCTTTTGGGTGTTTAAGACCATAGAGTTGGCCCAGATAACCCAATTTATTTTTATGCTTAAGGTCCTTTGAGCATCTGTTCCTCAGGGGTCATAAGGGCTTTGGAGGAGCCCCTGGCTCCTTTCTTTTACCAGGTCCATCTATGTGAAGATAAGTCAAAGGTCCTACTGAAACGTGGCTGGCTTCACTTGGAAACATTGAGGAAACGTTTCCTCTGTGTTGACCCTCCAATTTGTAGACTGGACACTGGTTCAAGTCCATTCAGTGGGGTCTCCATGGCCTTCTTGGTCAAGAGTACAGGTGATTCACCACAGTTGTAGGATATTTTGAGAGATGCTCATAGTCCCCTGGAGCTTAGTGGACTTAGAAGGGCAAGGAGAAAATACTGTCCTTTATGTACCTCTGACCAAATTAGCATAGGCATCAAAGTATGGCTGTTAGACATCCAAGAAGTTAGTTCCACCAGTCTGTACTTATAATTAATTACTGTGTGCTATATAGGTAAAGCTCGGGCAAAGACCAAACGTTCTCAGATAAACCTTGCCTAGATATTAATTATATTCCTTGAGCTAGTTGCATGTATAATCTGTCAGTAGATTGTTCAATTAATATGGTTTCCTCTGGTTTTCTAAAACTAGCTACACATTATTTATCTCCAGCATTGTCTAACACTTCCACCATGGTTTCCCCATTTAACGTGCCCCCATTTTTCCCATTTCTCCCATAAAAATACCCTTCTCCTATGGTCCCACATCTCTTGAGACCCTCATTTCCCTTTATTCCCAATATTCCTTGTATAAACCTCCGCCCCCCAAAAAACCCACATTTTTATCCCTGTCTCCCTTATTAACGCCTGTTTCCTACTGTTCTTCTCTTTCAGATTCTTTCTTTTCCTTTACCTCCCTGGTTTCTTTTTATTATCCTGGTTCCCGTAGTTATGTCTGGATACATGCTCACTTATAAGGATGTGGTGCTAGGATCCACATATGAGTGAGAACATATGTCAGATTTTTTTCCATGTCTGTATTACATCATTTAGGATAATAGTTTCTAGCTCCATCCATTTACCTGCAAATTCATGATTTCATCTTTCTCTAATGCTGAGTAAAAATCCATCATATAAATAAACCACATTTTCATTATCCACTCATCAATTGAGGGACATTTAGGTTGCTTCCATCTCTTGGCTTTTGTGAAAAAATCAGCAACAAACATGGATGTACAAGTGTCTCTGCAATAGGATCACTTCTTTGGGTATATGTCAAGGAGTGGTATAACTGGGTCAAATGGTAGGTTCATTTGTAGGTTTTTAAGAGTTCTCTTCACTGCTTTCCATAGGAGTTGAACAAAATTGCAGTCCCACCAGCAGTGGATGAGTGTTCCCCTTTCCCTACATCCTCTCCGACACTTGGTATCATTTGTTCTCTTGATCTTAGCCAGTCTGACTGGGGTAAGATGAAATCTTAAAGTGGTTTTAATTTGCACTTCCCTAATTACTAATGATGTTGAACACCTTTTAAGATGCTTCTTAGCCATCTTTATTTCTTCTTTTGAGAACTCTCTTTTCAGCTCCTTACCCCATCTTTTAATTGGCTTGCTTCCATTCTTCATTCTTTGTTTTTTGAGTTCATTGTATATTCTGGATGTTAAACCTCTTTCAGATATGTTGCTTGTGAAGATTTTCTTCCATTCTGTAGGTTTTCTCTTCACATCCTTAGTTGCTTCTTTTAATGTGCAGAAGCTTTTTAGTTTAATGACGTCCCACTTGTGGATTCTTGACCTTGTTTCCTGAGCAATTGATGTCAGGTTTAGAAAATCCTTTCCTATACTTATATCTTTTAGGTTATTGGCAATGTTTTCTTCTAACAATTTCACAGTTTCAGGCTTCACATGAAGGTCTTTGATCAATTTGGAGTTGACTTTTGTGCAAGGTGAAAGATAGGAGTTTAGTTTCATTCTTCTACAGGTGGAGATCCAGTTTTGCCAGCACCATTTGCTGAACATGCTGTTTTTCTTGTAGTGAATGTTCTTGGCCCCTTTGTCAAATATCAGGTGGCTGAAATTGCATTTACTCATATTTCGGTCTTCAATTTTGTTCCATTACTCTATGGGTCTCTTTTTGTGCCAGTACCATGTTGTTTTTATAACTATAGCTCTGTAATACAGTTTAAAGTTTGGTATAATAATCCCCAAAGCATTGCTTATACTGTTCATGGTTGCTTTGGCTATCTGAGGTCTTTTGTGCTTCCATATGAATCTTAGGATGGTTTTTCCCAACTGTGTGAAGAATGTCATGGGGATTTTGATTGGCATTGCATTGAATCTATAAATGGCTTTTGGTAGGATGGGCATTTTTACAATTTCTTCGAATCCATGAGCATGAGAGGTCCTTCCATCTTCTGATGTCTTCCTCAGGTTGCTTTGGCTATCTGAGGTCTTTTGTGCTTCCATATGAATCTTAGGATGGTTTTTCCCAACTGTGTGAAGAATGTCATGGGGATTTTGATTGGCATTGCATTGAATCTATAAATGGCTTTTGGTAGGATGGGCATTTTTACAATTTCTTCGAATCCATGAGCATGAGAGGTCCTTCCATCTTCTGATGTCTTCCTCAATCTCTTTCTTTAAAGGTTTAAAATTTTCATTACAGAGTTCTTTAATGTCTTTGGTCAGGGTTATTCTGAGATATTTTATTTTATTTTTTGTGACTATTGTGAATGGGAGGGTCCCTGTACTCTTTCTCTGACTGCTTGTCATTGGTATATAGTAAGGCTATAGACTTTTGTAGGTTAATTTTGTAACCTGCCACTTTACTGAATGTGTTAATAATTTCTAGGAGTTTGCACATGGAATTTTTGCACCCCTTAGATATAATATCATATCATCTGCAAAAAGGGATAATTTGAGCTCTTCTTTTCCAGTTATTACTCCTTTAATTTCCTTCTCTTGTCTTATTGCTCTTGCAAGAGTTTCAAGTACTATGTTAAAGAGAAGTGGGGATAGTGGGCAGCCTCGTCTGGTTCCTGATTTCAATGGGAATGCTTCCACTTTTCAATTCCCTTTAGAACTTTTATCATGACTGCATGCTGTATTTTGTCAAAGGCCTTTGCTGCATCTATTGAGATAGCATGTGGTTTTTGTCTTTGAGCCCATTTATATGATTTATGTCGTGTATTGACTTATGTATATTGAAACATTCCTACATCTCTGGAATAAAGCTGACTTGTTCATGGTGGATGACCTTTTTGATGTGTGTCTGTATGTAGTTTGCAAGTATTTTGTTGAGAATTTTTGCATCTATGTTCATTAAGGATATGGGTCTATAGTTTTCTTTTTTGGTTGTATCTTTACCAGGCTTTGGTATGAGAGTGATGCTGGCTTCATAGAAGGAATTTGGAAGTTTTCCCTCCATTTCTGTCTTTTTGAATAAATTAAGTAGTGTTGGCAGTAGATCTTTAAATGTCTGGTAGAATTCTGGTGTAACTCCATCTGGTCCTGAACTTTTTATTTAGCTGGGAGGATTTGTATTACTTTTTGATTTCCTCATGTGTTATGTGTCTGTTTAAGGTGTTGATCTCTTCTTGGTTTACTTTTGGTGGTTCCCATGTTTTTAAATACCTGTCATTTCTTTCAGGTTTTCAAATTTAGTAGTGTAAAGGTTTTTAAAATATTCCCTTATAGTGTTCTGGATCTTTTTGGTGTCTGTTGTGATGTTTCCCCTTTTATTTCTGATTTTGTTGATTTGGAGGTTCTCTTTCTTTTGGTTGACTGGGCTAGCAGTCTGTCGATGTTGTTTATCTTTTCAAAGAACTAGCACTTGGATTTATTGATTCTTTGTATTGTTTTTTTTGTTTCTATTTTATTAATTTTTGCTGTGATTTTTTTTTTATTTTTTTCTTGTCTGCTGGGTTTGGGCTTCATCTGCTGTTGCTTTGCAAGTGTCTTGAGTTGCAATGTTAAGTCATTTATTTGTGTTCTTTCTGATTTTTTTATGTAGGTACTTAGAGCTATAAATTTCCCTCTAAGGACTGCTTTAAATGTTTCCCCCAGAGGTTTTGTTGTGTTGTATTGCCCTTTTCATTTAGTTCCAGGAATACTTTTCTTTTTTAATTTCTCCCTTGACCCATTCATCATTCAGGAGCATGTTGTTTAATCTCCTTTGTTCATGTAGTTACAAGGGTTTCTTCTGGTGTTGATTTTAAGCTTTATTGCATTGTGGTCTGATAGAATGCATAGAAGTATTTCAATCTTTTTGTATTTGCTGAGTTTTTTTTTTTTTGTGACCCCGTATAGGGTCAATTTTGGGGAAAGTTCCCTGGGGCACTGAATTGAAAGTACATTCTTTGGTGCTTGGGTGGAATATTTGGTAGATGTCTATTAGGCCCATTTGATATATGGTACTGTTTAATTCAGATGTCTCTCTATTAATTCACTGTCCTGTTGACCTATCTAATGGAGACAATGGGTATTGAAGTCCCCCACTATTAATGAGTTGGGATTAATCTGGGTCTTAAAGTCCTGTAGTACTGTTTTTATGAAGTTTGGTGCACCAGAGCTTGGTGAATATATGTTCATGGTTGTAATATCTTCTTGGTTAATTGTTCCTTTGATCAGAATGAAGTGGCCCTCTTTATCTCTTCTGATTAGTTTTAGTTTAAAGTTTATTTTGTCAGATATTAGAATTGCTACACCTGCTTTTTTCTTAGTACCATTCCGTTGGTATATATTTTTTCCATCTTTTCACCTTAAGGTTATGCTTGTGCTTGAAAGTGAGATGAGTTTCTTGCAGACAACTAAAAGATGGGTTTTGTTTCTTAATCCATTCAACTATTCTGTTTCTTTTGACTGGGGAGTTCAGACCATTGATATTTAAAGTTATTAATGAAAGATTTGTTTTGATTCCTGTCATTTTTATTTTTGTTCACATTCTTGGTGTAGCTGTGCATTTCCATAGTTATACCTTCATTGTATTTCTTCCAGTAACCACTTGGATATAGTCTTTCCTTTCTTCAGTTCTTTGTATTGCTTCAAGAACTCTCTGAAGGGCTGGTTTTGTGGACATGAATTCTTTCAGCCTATTTATGTCATGCAAGATTTTTCC
>NW_008328586.1:50153-51258 GCF_000622305.1 Nannospalax galili
AGTAGACATTTTGACTGGGTATGGTAATCTGGGTTGGCATCTGTCATCATTTAATATTGGGAATACTTTGGTCCAGGCTCTTCTGGCTTTGACACTTTGCACTGAAAGGTCAGCTGTAATCCTAATGGGTTTTCCTTTATATGTGACTTGTTTTTCTTTTGCAGCTTTCAGTATTGTCTCTTTGTTCTGTACATTTAGTATTTTTACTATGATGTGTCATGACGAATTTCTTTTCTGGTCCTGTCTGTTTGGTGTTCTATATGCTTTTTGTATTTTTATAGGCATGTCTTTCTTTAATTTGGGGAAATTTTCTTCTACAATCCTGTTGAACGTCTGGTCCATATCATTACCTGAGATTCTTCTCCTTCCTGTATGCCTATGATTCGTAAGTTTGGTCTTTTTATGGCATCACACAATTCTCGCATATTCCATTCTTGTGTTTTCTTAAATGTTTCATAATCGTTGCTCGTGTGGTCTAATTCGTCCACTTTTTCTTCCAGTCTTGATATTCTGTTTTCCATTTCATTCATCCTATTGGTGAGGCTTCTGAATTCATTCAGCAGTTTATTCCTATCTTCTTTCAGTTCTTTGATTTCTTTCTTTCTTTCTTTCTTTTAAATTTACTGAATTCTTTTATCATGTTTATAATTGTTCTTTTAAGTTCCATGGCCTGTGTTATTTCAAGGGGGTTATCATTTTACTCCTCTAGAGGACTGATGGTACTTGGTGGGGATATATTCTTTGGATTTTTCATGTTCTAATTTTTACTCTGTGACTTTGATATGTGGATTTCTTTTCTTGATTTTGTTTCTTGTGTGAGACTCAAGCCTTCGTTTGTTGAGATTTGGTCTGCTTCTTTTTGTAAACTTTATGTAACTTTGTGGTTTACTTGTTGGGCATGAAAAGCTGGTTGGTCTAGGCTTCAGTTTCTTATTCAAAAAAATAGAAATGGAGGGAGAACTTCCAAATTCCTTCTATGAAGGCAGCATCACTCTAATACCAAAGGCAGGTAAAGATACAACCAAACAAGAAAACTGTAGACCCATATCCTTAATGAACATAGATGCAAAAATTCTCAACAAGATACTTGCAAACCGCATACAGA
>NW_008328586.1:51422-84276 GCF_000622305.1 Nannospalax galili
CTAGCAGGAATTGAACTGAAGGGAACAAACCTCAACATAATTAAAGCTATAGATAACAAACCCACAGCCAACATCATTCTAAATGGAAAAAAACTGGAAGCATTCCCATTGAAATCAGGAACCAGACAAGGCTGCCCACTATCCCCACTTCTCTTTAACATAGTACTTGAAACTCTTGCAAGAGCAACAAGACAAGAGAAGGAAATTAAAGGAGTAATAATTGGAAAAGAAGAGCTCAAATTATCCCTTTTTGCAGATGATATGATAATATATCTAAGGGACGCCAAAAATTCCACGCTCAAACTCCTAGAAATTATTAACACATTCAGTAAAGTGTAAGGTTACAAAATTAACCTACAAAAGTCTATATTCTTTCTATACACCAATGACAAGCAGTCAGAGAAAGAGCACAGGGAAACCCTCCCATTCACAATGAACAAAAAAATTTACTTTGGAATAAACCTGACCAAAGACATTAAGGAGCTCTATAAGGAAAATTTTAACACTTTAAAGAAAGAACTTGAGGAGGACATCAGAAGATGGAAGGACCTCCCATGCTCATGGATTGGAAGAATTAATATTGTGAAAATGACCATCCTACCAAGAGTCATATATAGATTCAATGCAATTCCAATCAAAATTCCCACGACGTTTTTCACAGAATTGGAAAAAACTATCCCAAGACTCATATGGAAGCACAAGAGACCGCAGATAGCCAAAACAACCTTGAGAACTAAGAGCAATGCTGGGGGGATTACTCAGATCACTAAGAGCAATGCTGGGGGGATTACTATACCAGATTTCAAGATGTATTACACAGCTATAGTCATAAAAACAACATGGTACTGGCACAAAAATAGACCCATAGACCAATGGAACAAAATTGAAGACCCAAATATGAGCAAATGCAATTTCAGCCAAGTGATATTTGACAAAGGGGCCAAGAATATTAACTGGAGGAAAGACAGCATGTTCAGCAAATGGTGCTGGCAAAACTGGATCTCCACTTGTAGAAGAATGAAACTAAACCCTTATCTTTCACCCTGCACAAAAGTCAATTCCAAATGGCTCAAAGACCTCAATGATTTTATATTGGAGAGGCCAAATTGCTTATGTCTTGCTGCTCAGGAGTTCCCACAGAGGTCCAAATTGGATGAGGATCAGTTGCTCTCAGGCTTTCTCCTAAGTACTGAATTCTTCCAGGAAAGATGTTGGCCTCAGGTACTTGAGGGCTGAGCTGGTCTGGGAGCAGGGCCCAAGGAAGATATCTGCCCCCAGGGATGCAAAGGGAGGTGGGGACAAGCAGAGGCATGCAGGCACCTGCTGACTACAGGGAGGGATTGGGTTGGTCTGAATGCAAAAGATCAGGAAGCAGTGGCAATTCTGGGCTAAGAGGTCAGTCCATGGGTCTGGGGTGTCACGACAAGAGATGCTCCAGTGCCCCTGCTAGGAGGAGAGATGGGGTGGGGGAGCTGGGAGGGTGAATGAGGCTGGGGGAGTCAAGGTGCAGTGGGTGCAGCAGTGAAACTTACCCAGGCAAGCTGTTGGCTCCAGGAATATGAGGGGCTGGGTCTCCCAGAGATGCATAGGGAGGTCGGGACTATAAGGAGGAATTGGTTTGGTCTGGATACAAAGGGTCAGGAAGCAGTGGGGAGTTTGGGTCAAAATTTCAGTCCAGAGGTCTGGGGTGTCAAGACAGGAAATGTGCCAGCCCCCCTACTAGGAGGAGAGATTGGGTGGGGGAGCTGGGAGGGGGAATGACCCCATATCTTTTTTTAGCATAAAGTTGATATTTGGAGATTTATTTATGCACAAGTAAAAAGGGATTTTCTTAAGCAACCATCTACTTAGATGTTATGTTTGTTGTTTTTCTCATTACTGTAACCAAGTACCTAAATAAAGCAGCTTATGAGAGGAAGAATTTATTTTGGCTCACAGTTTGAGGAGATGGTCATCAAGGCAGGAAGGCATGGGGGAGTTCATGGCAGGTGGAACTGTGGCTGGAATTCCTCTGATCAGAAAGCCAGGAACATTGATATTCAGCTTTGTGTCTTTTCCCTTTTTATTCAGTTTTGGGTCTCAATCCATGGATGGTGCCAGGCACATTCAAACTGCTCCTCCCTCAGCTAATGCTTTCTCTAGAAAAGCTCAAAAGCCATGCTTCATTAATACCCTATTTGTTGCTTAGTTCAATCAAGCGAATGATGAAAATAACCAACGACATAAACCAGCTCTTTTAGAAGTTTCTTGCATAAGATCCCTATGCAAAACATACAGAGCTGTTTTTTTTTTTCTTTCTTTTTAAGCGGGGAGGGGGGGTATGATGGTAAGGGAAAATGTTTACTTAGATATTAGGAATATAAACGATGATGTATTTTCCAAGCATTAATTTGCAAACATGTGAGATTACTTTCTCAGTGCTGGATTAATCAGTAACTTCTCTTTAACAGTGGTGGGCAGAGACAAACATTTGAATGTCAAGGAATCCCTCCCTTCTGACGCACATATGACCTCCTGACGCACATATGACCTCCTGAATTTGACATGAGAGCTGGCTGCTTCTCCCTTGTTTCTTTATGTGTATTTTTGTCACTAGCTGTAAACTATTGGAACTTTAGGAACTTTTATTTTCCACTCTCAGAAGGAAACAATATAATGTGGCCGACTTGGCTAGGGGCCTTAAAACGAAGCCAGTGGCTGCCAATCAGGTCCCACAGGCTTCCCCAACAGGATCCCTGAGTTGAGTGCAGATGTCTTCCATCCCATGCTCTCCGTTGGTCTTGGCCAAGCAGGCAGTTTCTAGGAATACTCTCTTCTGATTTTCTGTACTAGGAACTTCTTCTCCCAAAGCTCAGAGACTGAGGCTGCAACCAATCCCTTTCTTGCAAAGCAGCTGAGGGTCTGACCGCTGGAAAGCCAGGGCAAAACCGTGGGGATGCTCTCAGGCCTCAAGGTAGCAGAAACCAGATACACCGACGGAGCTATGGAGATGCCAGGCCCTGTGCACTGCAGATCTGTGCCCAGGAGCAAATAGCACTATGTTGATGCTACAGAGGGAATCTCAGGGGCTTCACTGCTCCCGATACCTCCTTTTCTTCCTGTGCCAGGTGCTGCATGATGGGTCTTCCCACTAAGGGCACCTTTCCCAGACTCTTGACAGCTACTGCTCTCTATCCTCTGAACCATTGTATATCTTCCTGTGCATGCTAATTCAGAAGTTGGCTGGCACCTAGGTCCTGGACCAGCCTCTGCTTTGCTTCCCCCTGGAGAATTTGTTGCCTGTATGCAGCCCAAGAAACTATTGGATGTTGTGATCAAACAGGTTCCAGTGACCAAGCTGGAAACTTTCCTAGAATCTCTTTAGGGGCCAAGCCTAGCACAGAAGCCTCAGGGTGGCACCTGACTGTGAAAGGGCCAAGCCTGTGGCCTATAAGCCACAGCCAACATACAATAATCTGGAGACTGAGCTGGGGTTTCAGGCAGTGTTCTTTGGTATGGTGGTGAGACCGCATGCAAAGTGCAAATACAACATGTTCAGAATAAAGGGTGCAGGGAAGTTCCTGGATACAACACAGGCCTGCACTGCTGGAAGTGCCTGGCACTAATTATGAGTTTCATTTTTAATTAATTTTCTATTGTTGTGCATCAGAAACCTTTAACTCTTGCCAAACTTTTGATGATACCCCTACATTCAGTTACAGGTTCTGACAATTCAAGATATTGCCCTATACAATGACTGATCTCCTTTATGTCATTTAAAAAATGTTGGGATTTATTGATTTTTACGTTATGGGTAGGACTATGTTTTTTAGATTTTTCCAATGAAAAGATCCACAAGCTTTACCAGTTTATTAAGGAGCCCAAAAGTTAGGAGATTTCAGGACCTGTCAGTCTAAGTAATAATTATTATTAAGAGAATAAAATTACTACTAAGGACTAGAAAAGTTTCTGTGTAGTAATGAAATATCAGATGAAGTAATGTATTAGAAAATAATTAATGTATAATCAATTCATAAAATGGAGTAGAAATTTGTTATTCTGGGATTAAAATGATCATATTATTTTATGAAGAACAAATTTGAATTTGATTCAACTGAAAAATACCCAAACCAGATACATTCGATAAATATGCACAGTATATATAAGAATGAGACAAACATTATGTAACTTTAAACGACCCACAGAGTAACACAGAAGACAGACAGATATACAACTAACCATTGTGTTGATTTATAGGTAGCACATGGCACAGCGTTTCCTTTGAGTTGAAAATTTCCTTCTTGAGGAAGGATTTAGGAAACAAAATTCCAAGGCCCAGGAAGCTCAGAAAATTTGAAGATTCACAAGCCCCGTGGACAGCTAAATAGCATGCTGCTTATTTTCTAAGTATTTATAGTGTAAGGCTTTCTTCTTGTTAATGATTTCTGATTTCACAGCGTCATGGTCAGAAGAGATACTTGGTATGGTGTCAGTCTATTAACTTAAGGATTTTTTTTTTTTTTTTGGTGTTCTTGAAGGCTGAGCTGACCTGGAAGTCACTATATAGACCAGGTTGGCCTTGATCTTACAGAGACCTGCCTGATTCTGCTATCCCCCGAGTGCTGGGATTAAAGGTGTGCATCACCATGCCCATCTACTAAGGCTTATACGTACCTTATTATAATCCAGCCTATGAAATGGTCCATGTGTGATTAAGAAGAATGTAGCTTTGCCACTGTTGGAGGAAATGTTCTGTATATGTCTGTTAGGTCACCTTTGCCTAAAGTGCAGTTCATATGAGTCCAGTGTTTCCTTGTAAATTTTATGTCTGGGAAATTGAAATGTTTTATTATTGTATCATTGCATCTCTATTGTCATCTCTATTAGTATTAGCTCTATGTGTTGCATATTCTAATACTGAGGACATATACATTTACTATCATATTATACTTCTATCGAACCAATTTCTTTATCATGTGCAGTGACTCTTTCTTGTGATTTTGACTGAAAGCTGTGTGATACAGCTATTGCTACTCTGTTCTTTTCCTTTCCATATGCTTTACTTACATTCAGCTTAGTTATATCCTCAAAACTGATGTAACTTCTAGCAAAGAATAAATACTTGAATCTTGCTTTGTTTATGACTATTTAATTTTTTATCGTGGTTGGAAATTTAATGCATTGAAAGTATTACATTTAACATACTTAATTCTATATATTTTTATTTTATTTGTTATTTTTATTTTATGTATAAGAGTGTAATGCCTGCATGTATGCAAGTGCACTTGTGTCATACAATGCCCATGGAGATCAGAAGATGGTGTCAGATCTCATGGAGCTGGAGTCACTGACAGTTGTTAGTGAGTGATAGGAATTGAACCTGGATCCTCTGAAAGCCACTGAGCCATCTCTCCAGACCCCAATGCAATATATTTAAGGTAATTATTGCTAGGGATATTATTACTTTTGTGTTCTGTTTGTCTTGCACTAACTTCTTAATGCTCTTGCTGTATTCCTTAGGGGTTGGATGAAATTTTTAAATTGTGTGTGTGTGTGTGTGTGTGTGTGTGTGTGTGTGTGTGTACGCAGGTAGGTAGGTATATATTTGAAAGGTGTTCATGTGGACATCAGAGGACAACCTCTACCTGTCCTCAGGTTTCTTCCATCTCTTGACACAGGATCACTCATTGCCTGGTCTTTACTGCTCTCTGTCCTGTGAGCTTCTAGGGATCTACCAGGCTCTGCCTCTCATCTGGCCATCACTGGGATTGCAGGAGCACACCACCATGCCTAGCTTTTTACTTGGATTCTGGAGTTCCAAATTCTGGGCCTCATGAGGCAAGCTCTTTACTGACCAAACCTTCTCCCTAACCCAGATAATATTTTATTTCTTTCTCTTTAGAACTTATCTGTGACAAAAAAAAAAAAGAAAAAAAGAAATTATCTATGTACAAGAGGTCTTTGATTTGTGGTTACCATGAGGCCTCCATAAAACATCTAATAATTATCACAAGAATTTGTCTGATAATTTATTTACATATAAAAGCTGTACGCTTTTCTCCCCTTCCACACATTGTATAATACACACACACACACACACAAACACAACCATATTTACATAGTATTTTATTGTTTATTAGTTTCATAGCTTTATGTGATGAATTTAGTCATTTTCACCCCTCAATTCTCTCCATCATCCCATTCCCTTTCCCTCTTGAGTCCTTCTTCCCAACAAGTGCCCCTTCTGCCTTCATTTCTTGTTTATATGTGTGGCCTGCTGAATTGAATAAGCATTATTTACCTGTGCATAGGTGGGAAGTTATTCAGTGGAATGAGTGCACCTTATCAGTGATTATATCACTGAAGAAAAGGACAGTCCACTTACAGCTTTTCATATGGTTCACCTTTCCTAAGGTATTTTAGTTTTATTTACTTTGAATGCTTTTGTAATTTTACACTGAGGATATAATTATATACCGTCATCATAGTATTAGAACATTTTGAATTAAATTATATATTTATCTTTAACATTATATTTTTCAGTTTCATGTTTTCATCTGATTGTTTATTCAACTTGAACAAGTTGGCTGATAGGGTGGGCTGGGGGAGTTCACAGGTCTGGTTCTTGGAGGGATCTGAGGAACTGGAGCAGGCTGGAGAGCTGAGATGGTAGGGCACAAGGAGGTCTTTGAATTTCTTGTAAAGCAAGTCTAATGGTAAAGAATACCCTTGTGTTTTATCAATTAATGTCTTTCACTCTTCATTCCTAAGCACAGCTTTGCAAAACATAGTCTGCTTAGGTGGCAAAATTATTTTCTAACTGCGTGGCATATGATCCTACTATTTTCTGACATGCAGATTTCATGTAGAGAAGGCCACTTCTAGCCTTATTGAAATTATTTTATATTTGAAGTCATTTGTCTTGCCATTTTCTAATTTGTCTGACTTTAAAAGTTATTTATTATTACCCTGTGTGTGTAATGAGGGGGTGCATACATGCCAAGGCCTGAGAGTGGATGTTAGAAGATTACTTCATGGAGTCAGTTCAATCCTTCCAACTTTATGCGGGTTTGGGATGAAAATTAGGATTGCCATAAAAATCTCTAAGAGAAAATGGTTTCCTTAGGACATGAAGGGGTAATATATGCGTTATAATAAAATAGTACATATGCTGTAAACCTCTGTAGGCCTTTCTGAATTCTCCAGTGGGAATAAGTGGAGGAAAGGAGCCAAGTCTTTGGGGGTCTTTGGTTTTTATCCCTAGGGTTGAGGGTAACAGGATGAAAAAGCAATTAAAACATGATGGGGGCAAACAAACAAACAAAACCAGAATTATCAGGGTTAATGGGGCTCTGAGTCCATTTTGCTGATTCTCCAGACCCTCAACAATCATGTTAAACTTCAGGAAGCACCACACAGAATCGATCAATCAATAAGCCAGAGAACTTGATTTGTTAAGTACCATCCATCCCTTTCCATCTGCCTCCAAGCATACTCCGTAGAGTGGTACAAACAGGGAACACCTAACTATTGGGCAGAATTCCTAGCACGTTTCCAGGGTAGAATTCTGGCTAGTCCTAAAAGGGGCAAAGTTGTGCTCATCTGGGTAACTGCTCTAGCTCCTTGTGAAATTGCTGTTTTTTTATTACTAGGCTCTCTGGAAGTCCCTCTGCATCACCAGAGGCTCCACAGTAACAGGCCAAAAAAATATGGTGAGCAAGAAGGAGCCTTCACTGCATCTGTCTAGAGCTTTCAGAGCAGGTGACTTCCCTGAGAACTCAACAATGCTTTTTCCTGAGGGCCTCGCTCGGTCATCTACAAAGACTACGGCCCTCTCCACCTGGCCAAACACAGAAAAGGCTTTATCCAACAGTTCGTTGACCGCATACTGAGCAAGGTTATGGATGTAAGGAACTGTGACAGGCAAAGTGTACAAACAGCTGTTTTCTCAGAGTGGGCATATCGCTCAGCCCCACTTTAGCAATTTCTACTAGGCTCCATGTTTCTCAGCAGATAAAGCCAAAGCCTTTAACCCCATAAATGAAAACTTTGCCTGTTTTCCCATATTTCTCAAAAAGTTTCCTCATTTCCTCCCACAAAAAATGGCTACATTGGGTGAAAGTCTTCTCTCTCCTTGTTCTTTAAACTCTTCGGGTCAATAGTCAAGTCTTCATTCTGGCTACTGGCCCGTTTGCAGGTACTGGCATCAGTGGTGACTGCTGCTGGTGGTGATGTTGATGTCTCCTTGGAGTATGATTCTGCTTCTCCAGGTTAAAGGTTTGCTGCTCTGTATTTTCACACCCTGCTGCCTACTGCTCTTCACTCAGATTAACAGTGATGCTGCACGACCTCCACCATCCTGAGAAAAGCAAGTTTCTATGTCTTTATTAAGCTTCTCACTTACTTATTCTTTATTTTTCACATTTCCTTGTCTTTCCTTATGTCTCCTTAATCTTCTATAATGTTATTTTAGATCATCTTTCACAAAATAATAAAGAGGGAGCTGTATTTTTCATTTGATAGTGTCATGTGTGCTGATCTTTGTTACCTATGGAGTCCTGCATTCATGTCTGCTCATTTGAAGGAGCAAATGCCTCATTCAGTCTTACTTCTTTTGGTAGGTTGCAGTCTTCTCCTAGATTCTCAAACTGTTAAAATTATCAGAAAATGGCGTTTGAGCTAAGTCACATGATGTTTCTGGGTCTGAAGTGGAGTCCACAATTAACAGGCTTTTCACCAGAAGCGCCATCCACTTAATTCTAGATCCAGTCAAGTTGACAGCCAAGATGATCCATCACAAGTCCACCCCTTGCCAACTTGACACCCAATTGCATCTTCTTATGTCATGTTTAATTTTCAAATGAAAACAATGTCAAGGTCATAATTCTGCTTAATGTGATACAACTATCCTGTGCACAACTTCAAACACATTGTATATCTTAGAGTATGTGGTAAGGTCCTTGAGGAATGCTTAGTCCTTTAGTATTGCATAACTTAGATATGATAATATTGATTTACAGCACTAAACCACAATGCTTATCTCATTTACACATTAAAAAATAAAATAAAGTTCAAATATCTGCTTAGTATGTGTGCATATATACACAAGCATATTCTAACAAAATAGGACAGAAACACTCATGTCATTTAAAATTCTTATTTTCTGTAACTGATTACGTGTCTTCAGCTGATATTTGTAACTTCATTCCTCTACCACCCATTCTGTATTTCCTCCACCCTCAGCTGCAACTTTGCAGGTCTTGGCTCTTTCCCTGAAAGAGTGATCCACACCTTCATCCCTGAAGAGTCTGGGCCATTTGTTGTCCTATCTGGATTGGGTTGTTGCAGTTTCCCATTGACCTTAATCACAGGACATGGTAACACCAAAGTTGCCCCAAAGAATCTCCTATCTTGCAGGCATAATCTTCTTCACCTCCACTGTGGAGAAAAAGTCCAATTTCTCCCTGGTATTTTGGATCAAACACCCTTTCTAATACTGTTATTCCTTCCTTAGCCTGTTGCCTTAAAAGAATCAGAACCCCAAAGTGGCCAAGGTGAAGCTTAGCTTCCCATTCAATGGAATGTTTGTTGTGTCTCTTAGCAGAAGCACTCCCTGGTCTGGAACCAAAACTTCTAGGCCAGCAGATCACAAAATCACAGATACATGAAGCAAAAATTTCCCTAGTGGGTCACTAGGGGTGATTTCCCACTTTCACCCCTTGATTCCTGGACCCATGAATCCTGGCTATAAAAGAAACAATACTATATATTGGACGGTGATCCAAAGCATATACTGCCTTCTAGAGGACCCTGCCCCAGCCCTCCAGGCTATTGCCACGTAATTAGTGCTGTAACTGTGTCTTTAAGAGGCCATTCCACCTTTCCTTTGAGCCAACTGCTTCAGGATGAGAGAG
Organism: Nannospalax galili; assembly: GCF_000622305.1. Classification (NCBI taxonomy): domain Eukaryota; kingdom Metazoa; phylum Chordata; class Mammalia; order Rodentia; family Spalacidae; genus Nannospalax; species Nannospalax galili. Next base: position 61,316 of record NW_008328586.1, read on the forward strand.
AACATGGTAAGACTAGTGGATTCCATGACCATGGGCCCATTGTCATACTTCTTTGGTTGTGAAGTGAGTTTCCTGGACAGAAGGAATGCTGTGTGAAATACCATGATGATGGGTAAGGCATTCCTTATTCCCTGGATGTTAGTTTTGGCAGAAACACTATGTGTAAGAAAAGCAAATCCATAACCAGAGTAAGAGTCTATTCCTCTAAGGACAAAGTGTTGTCCCCTCCATGATGGAAGTGGTCCAAGGTAGTCAACTTGCCACCAGGTTACCAGCTGGTCAACCCGGGAAAAAGTGCTGTAACAAGAGGTGAATGGCTTCTGCTGTAGGCTTACTGCCTACAGAATGAGTCATCTGATCTATTTGATCTCATCCTCTGTTGAAATCACCTTTTGATGAGCGTTTACATGAGACACAAGTATCTTCACATCTTTTGCCCACTTGGAGAGTCTAGCCACATATTTCTTTCCCAAATGTCTTTCTCACCAATTTTCCAGTGATGCTCCTTCCCTGTCCCTGACCATCCAGCCAAACCATTGGCTACAGCCCATGAATCAGTATATAATCACACTTCCGGCATTTCTCCTTCCACGCAAAATGCACCACTATGTGCACTGTTCACTGTGAAGACTTTACTTCACCAGCATCCTTCAGGGTTGTTTCAGAAATTGGCTATAATGCTGCAGCTCTCCATACCATGCATTTTCAATGTTCTCCATGCTACAAGTGGAGTCTTTAGTAACTGCAGGTCTCCATGAATTGGAAAGCCTGCTCCAGATACTACCAAACCCATTAAACAAATTCATCCTTTCAATTCTGTTTCTCTAGAACCACTCCTGGTACCACAATATGTATTAGTCAGGGTTCTCTAAAGAAACAGAACTGATGAAATGTATATATATATATATGATGAAGATTGGTAGAATTCATGTAGTATGAAAGTAAAAGAGGACATAATAAAGTAGAGGCGAAAAAATTTAAGCAGGGGCAAGGAGCAGGGAGAAGGGTTAGAGAAGGAGGGCCAGGATCAACAAACACTAAATTAAAAATGCTGTCAGGAAGACTGCTACTTTACAAGCTAAGTAAAAATAAAATAAAATAAAGAGCTTGAACAGGAGTACCCTTCATGAATGATAAAGCCATTTCTAGTAGCTCTAAGGTTATTAAATAAAAATTCTAATGCCAGAAGCAGGCTACCGCCCTATGAGTTTCTGGCCAAGGAATTTCCCAAGGCCCTCAAATGATAGAAGCTATTGCTACTACTGTTTATTACCCATTAGAACTAGGAAGTAAGGTCCTGTTGCTAAGGACACTTTGTTTGCAAGGCAGTAAAACCCAACTGGAGCTGATCTAGAAGCTTCCTCCATGTGGGTTAGCTTTCATAGTGACAGAACTTGCTATACAGGCCACTGGGGGAGAAAAGTCATCAACAGTCTTACCTGCATATTACATCACTGACCTGTCAGTGAAAATGGTGCTCACTGGTGCATGATGGGTATGGCATGTAACCAGCTACTCTCTGATTGGATCTGAGGCTCACGGACAGGAAGGGATTCATATCTGATGTTGTGTACCTAGTCCATAGCAGGCAAAGACATAGGTCTTTGTGGTGAAGCTAGTACTTTGCTAGACAGACAAAGTGTGTCTGCCAAATTGCCTCCTCCCTGCAATTTATAGTTGCTAGCAAGGAGTGACTCACTAGATCCCACCTGTTCCTGAGGATTTGCAGGCAGTTAAAGGTTGCTGGAAGAAAAGAGGTACTTTCTTCAGTGATAGGATCACTGGTAAATTCCCTGTGCACTTTTCGTTAACCCCTCGCTCCTGCTCATGCAAACAATCCTAAGTAAACTCACTGGGTCACCAAATCCCACCGCCCTCAAAAACATTAATTCGAAAGAGTACTGGTTGGGAAGAGGAAGGAAATCAGGAATGAGAAGGAAACAAGAGAGGGTGACAGAGGGTGGACATGATCAAAATGTGTTATAGACATGAATAAAATATCAGAATGAAATAATATAAAATTATGAAACAATTGCATATGATTAATATATGCTAATAAAAATTTAATACAACAGAAATTATAAATACAAATTATTATATCTGCCCTGTCGGATACTCTGAATATTCCAAAACTATATATCAATCTCCCAAATAATTTGTATCTGATAGTTTACTCAATTCCTCCTGGAACTAATTCATCACTACATGATGTACTGCTGCTGATTTCTTTTATTATGCTCATTGCTTTACAGAGATTACTCCAAGGAGAGTTTCATGCAAAGCAAAGAATAAAGGTTTGTTTACTTGTTTTTGACAATGACAGCAAAGACTTTTTTATTTCTTTGAATGTTTATGTACTATACTGAAAAACAATATTTTATTCCTTGTGCAGTTTTTCATGGTTGTCCACTAAAATTAGATCCTGATATTCAGAAGCAAATAGTCTTTATTAGTATTGATCTAGAAGATTTTGTTTTCCCCTAAAGTCTGGACTCTTTAATAGTATACTTGAAATCATTGTTATAATAATTTGCATTCCCATGAATAATATTTTAGATAGTTGTAGTATTAAGCATTTATGTGATGTTTTCTTTCAGAGCGGCCTCTCTTTGCCATTTCTTTGACCTGAGCCAATTTCTAAAACTGGATGAGTGCTATTGGTTCATTCTTGTTTTAAAAAAATGAAATCGGTGCATGCATATTAGGTGTGACAATTATGACATGTAAACTTGTAAGTGAAGCACCTTCAATTACGTCCTTCTAACCAAGTCATCAGTTTTCTCTCAGGTTTTGTTTTCCTCTTTCAGACTGCAGGTTCTTAGATGAAGAGGATCTGCTGAGTGCCTTGTCATTGTTTTTTACTGTTATACCTTTTTATGTCATTTATTTTATTTATTTTAATTTTATGTGTATGAGTGTTTTGCAGGCATGTATGTAAAGTACATCCATGCATGCAATGCCTGTGGAGGCCAGAAAAGGGTGTTGATTCCCTGCCACTGGAGTTAAAGGTGGGAGTTAGCCAACTTGTGGGTACTAGGTACCCAACCCCATGCTCTGAAAGAGCATCCAGTGCTGTTAACCACTGAGACACCTCTCTAGCCCCTTACTGTTATTTCTTACAGACAAAGTAACAGACACTTCAGATAAGTCACCTGAGAGCTTCTTCAGCTCAGTCATGCCCAGAAACCAGTACCAGTGTAGCCAGCTCAAATAAACCTGTATGTTTGCTGTTTCTTTTCTGTCTTTATCCTGTTGCTTTCCCTTAAGAACAAATTCCTGGAGCTGGAGAGAGGACTCAGTGGTTAAGAGCACTGGCTGTTTTTGCAGAGGACTCAGGTTTGATTCCCAGAACCCACGTGCTGGTTAGCAACTGTCACTAACTCCAGTTCCAGGGGAATCCAACACCCTCTTCTGACCTCCATGGGCATTGTGTGACACACGTGCACTTATATACATGCAAACAATACACACATACATACACATAAAATAAAAAATAATAAATTGTTTTCAAAAATAACAAGCTCCTAAGTAAATTTAAAAGTCGTGCTTCAGGTTCTGCTTTGGGGAGAACCTAGCAAAGAGAGTCATCTCTTAGGAAAATTTGATTTTCTTAGTATTACAACCAGGACTTATTACACAATACATTTCTAAAGAACAACATATAAAGGTAGTAATCTTAATTTTACTATTTTATTGAATTTCTGCACATTTCATACATCTTAATCATCTACAGACACCCTCCACTATCTGTACCCTCCCACAATGGCTCTGTCAGATGTCATGCGCTCTGTAATATACGTTAAAGTCTATCAAGTAAAGTTTATATCCCCAGATGTCCCTCAGTATGAGTTCATCCACTGGAGTCTGGTCAGCCTATCTAATGTCACTCCCTTAAAAAAGACCAACTCTCCCCCACCCAACAGCTATCAGCTCCCAATAGTTATTTGACTAAGGTTGGGGCTTCTTACTCATTTCCCTACTTCTATGCTGGGTTTTTATCTGGTTTGAGTTTTCATGGGTCTTGTGCATGCTGTCACCATTGCTATAAGTTCATATGAGCAACTTCCCAGAAGCTTGAAAGCTTCTGTTTCCTTATGACCATGCACCAACTTTAGCTCCTACAATATTTCTGCCTCCTCTTCTGCAATGGTTCCTGAGCTCTGGGGTGGCAGAGTTTTAATATCAGAGACCTACACAGGGACACACACTCAAAAGCAGAAATCGTACAGGGAGCCTAGAGAAAATCTTTCTCCCAGTTACAGAAAATAAAGGGGAAGCTCTTTTTGTTGCTTTAGCTCTCTCTGCATTTATGTATGAGTATGAGTTACTTGGAGTTGTTGGCATTACTAATGAACTCCTCTAGTAAGATGTGAACCATGAACAGCTGAGGGGTAATTCTTCTAGAATTAATAGGTCTTAGCTTATGTGCTAGGCTGACAAGCTTATAGATCTAAGCTCTAAGCTCTTTAGAACTAGACATGGCTCTCAGCTTAATAATCAGACACTTATACACAGCCCTATGTCCACAGGTTGAAAGTTTATTGTTCTGGGCTTTGTTGCCAGTGGCCCAGCACCTGTCAGCTAGTGAAACATTAACTTTCAGCAACAGCTTCTAACAGCAGCAATAGGCAGCAGTCAGTGCCAGATAGTGTTGTAACATATAAGCTTTCAGGAGCAGGACGCCTGCACTTTTAAGGCTTGACAACTTCTTAGAATTATTTCTGCAAATGGAATCTATAGTTCCTTGACCTCGAATTGTCACAGCTTTCTGTCTTTATATTTTCTCTGTCATTTTTCACTTCCTCCACTTCTGTTCTTTACCTTGTCTGCCTTTATCACCACTCTTTGGGAGTATTCACCTGTCTTCCTGCCACTGCTCTTGACGCTACTACTGTTGCAACTTGATGTCATTAAACTACCTTACCTTCATGTTGTAGCTTGGCTGCTCTATCATTGTGAGGATCACAAGTAAGCAAGAAAAGACCATGCATGAGAGGCCTTTTATTGGGCATAATGTAACACCAGGGGGTGGGAGAGAAGGGTATGTCCTTGGATACTACAAAAATCAGCCAAAAAGAGGTCTGATTGTATGTTCAGGAGAGGGTGCGCATGCAAATGAAGGGTTGTATGTGCACCAGTCGTTACACAGCTTCCAGTTCGATCAACATAGAAGCTCCACAGAGAGACCATATGTATCACTCACAAGTCAGTCATAATCACTGTGTTGAATTACTGAAGAGCTTCCTCCTGGTCCATATTGAGTGAGAAGAGCTGCAGGGTCATCTCACGTCTACCAAGGCTTGTCTTGCCTGAAGTGCTGACTTTCCAAGGCCGGCAGAAGTTATCTAGGGTGACTGTGATTAGGACAAGGCCTTGGGGAACAAGACTTGTATTTTACTTTGCAGCCGGCACGTCCTCTGCATGTTTGTAAAGGGTCCAAAACACTTGCATTTCCATGAGAGCAGTCCAGCACATTACCAAAACAGGGGCTCCTATACTGACCATTCCCTCTTCTAGGTTGCCACCCATAAGGGAAACATCTGCCTCCTGCCATTCAAAGGCCAAGATGACCTACTTCAAAATATTTCAGGAAACACTCACAGGATTAAAAGAAACCATCACAGGATATTGCCAATAAATTTTGAAGGAAAGCTCCAACACACCTAACATTTTAGAATTCACAATACTTAATAGTGCTTAACCCTTGCCTCAGTGCCCCAGAGAGAGTTGTATCATTGGATGAGTCCCACTCCCAGTTTCAATACCTAATTTTATGAATGTTGTGAGGATGGTGAAGTGAAAGAATAAAACAATCCAGGCCTTTTGTAACATCATTAAGCTATTTCATCATTCCAAAAACAATGTTTAAATAATGAACAAAAAAACCTACACATAGTTTGAAGTACATCATTCTGCTAGAAAGATAACTCAGTTCATAGTGCTTTCGGCATAAACATAAAGATAGAAATTGATCCCAAACACCCATGTAAGAAGTCATGCATGCATGATGACATATTCTTGTGATCCCAGCACTAGAGAGGCAGAAACAAGCGGATCTTTGGGATTTGCTTGTCAATCAGTCTAGTCTAATCATTGAGCACCAAGTCCCAGTGAGAGGCCCTCTCTCAAAAAAAAAAAAAAAGTGGACGCTTCCCAAGGAATGACACTCAGTGTTAACCTTTGGGTTTCACACACACACCATATACATACACATGCACATGCATATGCACATAAAATTATATGTGCATATGAAAACACAAATATTGCATTGTTATAATAGATGCTAAAAGCAAAATTGGTTATTATAGCAATCCTGTGCTTCTCTGTGAAGCAAAGCTTTCCTTTTTTTCCTTTTATCCAACTATGTCCTTGAGTTTGGCCTTACAAATATATAATTTTTCTTAACAAGTTGTCATCTAATGCTCTACATGACTGAATTCTATTAAAAATAAACAAATATGAGCCTGTCTTCAATGATGAATGATAATTTTATCCATGAAACTAGAATTTGTAAAAATTTTCTTTCATAAAGATAGGAAATATTCAATAAGAATAAGGCAGAAAGCTAGTTAAAATTTTTCACTGGTGAGTGACATCTTTCATTACAACAGCTTAAGGAGGGTTTTATATGAACAAAATGTTCAGAAGTTATGCAGGTTTCAAAAATCTAGATGCCTTGATTCTGTGTTGTAAGACAGCTCTCTCTCTCTCTCTCTCTCTCTCTCTCTCTCACTCATTTTCCCATGTGAGTTTAAATCTAACCTTGTTTTACTATGAAAGAGAAGAGAGTCACTTGACAGTCCATATTTAACTGATCTTTAGAGGTCATACTTCTAGAGAACCCATTTTTCACACTTAGGTTTTAAAATTTTTAAGTGAGCTCTGGTCCATTTTAGTCACATGCTCACCCTTGTACATATTAGATTTGCCTGGATTATACACTCGATGTGAAAGCTCACTGTATAGATAGGTGGGAGGAAGAAGTCAAACCACATATAACCTGTTCCCTAATAAAATTCAAATTCAAAATAAAACAAATAAATGAAACAAAACTTTATTGTAATTACTAGAAGAGAAGAATGGTTTCTAAAGAAACAAATATGACATTTCAAGTCATTCTCTGGTAGAATAAAGAGGAAATGGGAATAAGAAAACAGAGATATAGGCTAACAGACATTTTGCCACCTGCACACATCTAAGATATGATTTAGTTCCCTAAATGACTCAGACAATTGATCCATCAATGTAGAGCCCCAAGTGAGCCACGATTGGTCCCTGAAGAGAACATTCCATTCCATTACTTTACTGCAGTCCAAAGAAAGTCCCAGAAACCACATTGCAAGCAAAATGTTTATTGGAACAGAGTAGAGGATGGCAGATGGGATGAGCTTACTTAGAATGCCCTAAATTATCAACAGTGATGCAATAAATGTGTGAGCACATTGGCAGCTGGAATTACAAGTCTTCCTGAGAGTTGGGGAATTTAGAGAACATGCTGTTGCTACTTACTGCTTCTAGGCAGTAAAATTAATCAAAGGGCTCTATATCAACTCTGTAAATGAATGTGAGCAAGGCATTTTGGAAAGGACAGAGCTTTACTCAAGATCAGAGAAAAATAAATTTAAAAAGAGCTGTTGTTTTTTAGTAACTTTCTAGAAAAAGAATATCATCCAAACTGGGGAGGTGGTTCAGTGGTTAAACTCTTTCCCAGCGTGTACAAGACCCCAGGGTTCAATTACTAGAAATGAAAGGGGGGGGTCAGATCTGAATAAAGCTTAGTACTTATTTCCTGTTAATTGTTTCTGGCAGTGACCAAAGGTGCCCTTCACTAATTCCTTCTCCGAGATAACACCCCTATTTTCATATCCTCTTATAACTATCACAGAATCATCCACAAAGCTTAAATTTAGCATCACCACAACAGAAAGTTCAATTTAAAAGGATTGATCTAGGGTGTCACAACATTAAAATAAAAATCTGGAGGCTTTCCTGGTGAATCTATTCAGTACCTCTCTGTGCCGGTTTTCTCTGGATCTAGCTCCAGCAAGTAGCAGTGTGTCTGGGTTGGTAAGTCCCATTGAACTGGCCTCCTAATGTCCCTAGCCCCAGAATCTTACCTGAGTCCTTGCTCACACATCATTGGTGTTTATAAACTTCAATCCTGCTCTAACCCCTGTCCTGGGATCTCAGTCAGGCAATCTCATACAGCATTATCAAGGCCCCAATGACACCCCCCCCCGCCCGGTATATAATCCAGTGTAGCAACTGAATTGGAGTCATTCCAGCTTTTCACTCAAAATCAATGCTATCTGAAGGATTAAAGTCCTCTCATACCCGATCTGCCTCAACCAAGCTTGGACAACAGCAAAACCAGAACCAAGCTGTCATTCAACACAGGTAGGCTAGAAACTCATATAAAATACACAATCAACAAACTAACTCCAGATGCCCTGGTCCTATTGCAAAAACACAAACATTATGAAAAACCAAGATAATACGTTCCTAACAAAGATCACTAGTCCTATGGAAATATTCCTCAATGAGAATGACCTAGGTGAACTTTAAGACATAGACTTTAAAAGGGAAAATATAAGCATGATCAAAGATTTCAATGAGTCTAATAAAGGCAACAATAAACACTTGAATAAACTTAGAGGACAGAAATAAACTGCTGACTGACGTCTAAGAAAATACAAAAAAAATGGATGAATAAAATAAGACAATTCAGGATTTGAAATGTGAATTCAACAAATAGGAACAATTAAGAAAACAAAGCTGAAAATTAATAGGACAATGAGTTAACAGTGAAAGTTGATCCTGGCAGATAGATCAAGGAGAATAGAAGGACTTGAAGATAAGGTAGAGGACCATCCAATAAGAAAAAAATAAAAAACTGTGCAGAGACTTTTAGACACAATGAAAAGAGCAAGTGTACAAATTGCAGGCATAGAAGAAGGAAAAGAATTCTAGGTTAATAGCACAGAACTAATCTTTAGTAGAGTCATAGAATATAAGTTCTCCAAACAGGTCATGGCCACTCAGATACAGGAGGCATACAGAACAGTAAATAAACAGGATCACAAAGAAACTCACCATATCATATTACAGTCAAAACACTATATAGAACAAAGAAACAGTATTTAAAGCAGTAAGAAAAATCATGTCACATTTGAAGGCAAAATCATAAGAATAACAACTGACTTCTCAATACGAACTTTAAAAGCTGAAGTGCTTGTAGCCTGTACTCCCAAGTGCTAAAAGAGCACAATGCCAACCCAGACTACTTTACCTGGGAAAATCATCTGCTATTGTTCAAGAACATGGCTAAACTTTCTATGACATAAACACAATGAATAAATTCACATCATGTCCACCAAACCAGTTCTACAGAAAAATAGTGAAAGGAAACTTAAGACTGAAGTGAAGAGTGAGTGTAACTAAGAGGCTACAGAAAGAAAACAAGGGGCTGGAGAACTGGCTCAGTGGTTAGGAGCACTGGCTGCTCTTCCAGAGGGCCTGGGTATGGTTCCCAGCACCCACATGGTGGCTAACAAACACCCATAACTCCAGTTCCAGGAGATCCAACACCCTCTTCTGGCTTTCACAGGCATTGCATGACATGGATATACTTACATACATGAAGGCAAAACACTCATACACATAAAATAAAAATGATAAAAAATAATAAAGAAAACAAATCAGTCTACAATGTCTAAACTATAAAACAGGACTGAGAACACAAACAGCCAAAGCAACAAAATGACAGCAGTCATCATATACTTTCCAATAATAACTTTGAATTATAATAGTTTCAACTACCCAGTCAAAAGACATAGGCTACTTGAATGGACTAAGAAACATAATCCACCTTTTTGCTGTGAGAAACATACCTTACCTTCACACCACCAGAGTGTGAAAGGACTAAAAAATATTCCAAGGAAATAGGACCAAAGAAGTCATCACTCTCCTAATAGCTGACAAAATGGACTTCAAACCAAAACTACTCAGAAGACATTTTAAAAAGACAGTTTTTTCTGATCAAGGAGACAATCACCAAGAAAATAATAGACTCCTAAAAATATATGTTCCAAATGCAGTAGCACCCTATTTAACTAGACTTTGATCACAGATTAAGCATAGCATAGTAGTAATAGAGAATTTCAATAACCTAAATACTCCAATGGATAAGTCATCTAAGCAAAAAAATTTAATAAAATAAATATTGAAGTTAAATGACATCGTAAATCAAGTGGACCTAAAAAATAACTACAGAATATTTCACCAAAACACCATAGAATTCACATTCTTCTTAGTAGCCCATGCAGTTTCTCTAAAATAGACCACATATTAAGACATGAAACAAATTCAAAAAATGCAAGAATATTAAAATAATTCCATGTATTCTATCCAGCCACAATGGAATAAAGCTCAAAACGAATAGGAAAGGACATGCAGACTCATGAAAGTTAAACACCACACTACTGAATACAATGAATGGATGAAAGAAGAAATAAATACACAAACATATTCATGGAATTAGATGAAAATGAAACACAACAGTCAAAACTCCTGGGGCAAATTAAAGGCAATCCAAAGAGGAAAATATACAGCACACAGTGCCTACACTAAAAAAGTTAGAAGGATTGAAAATAACTTAATGATGTTTCTCAAGACTTTGGAAAAAAAAGGAAAACCAAACCCAAAAACCAATAAATGGAAAGAAAAAAAAAACCAGGGCAGAAATTAAAGAAAAAGAAATAAAGGACAACGACAAAAATATATTTTAAAAAATCAATGAAATTAAGAACTGGTTCTATAAGAAGTAAACAAAATTAATAAACTTTAATGCAATTTAACAAAAAAAGAAAACCCAAATTAATAAAATCAGAGATGAACAGGGACCATTACAATAAACACCAAAGGAATTATGAATATTATAAAGGACTACTTTAAAAACGTACTTTATTAATTTGGAAAACATTTTAAAAACCAGATTTCTAGATATATCAAAACTACCAAAGTCAAAGTTGGAAGAGATAAACAAACTTTACAGCCCATAAAAAATAAGGAGATGGATAATAAAAAGTCTTTCAAATAAAAAGAAGCCCATGTCCAGATGAATTCACAGCAAAATTCTTTCAGATTTTCAAAGAACTATAAATAATCTTTCTCCAATCATGTAAAAAGTTAGAAAAAGAAAGAACACTTCCAAATTGCTTTTCCAAAGCCAGTGTTACTCCAATACAAATGCCAGGTAAAGACACAACACAAAGAGAGCTATAGGTCCATATTCTTAATGAACATAGATGTATGGACATGAACATCTTAATAGATGCAGAAATGGCCTTTGACAAAACCCAACATGTGTCCATGATAAGAGTCCTAGAGAGAATAGGACTGGAGGGAACATGCTTCAATATAATAAAGGCTATAGAGGACAAAGCTATTATCAACACCATCCTAGATGGAGAAAAACTTGAAGCAATCACATTAAAATCAGGAATGATTTTAATGCCAAAAACTACACCAGAAAGCATCTACAAATTATCAGAACTTTCAGCAAAGTGGCAGGATAAAAAATTAACCTACAAAATCTGTAGCCCTTTTATATAGATTTAACAAGCATGTTGAGCAAGATAACATGGAAACTCCCATTCAAAAAAGCCTCAAAACACAAACAAACAAACAAACAACTCAGAATAAAAGTAGCTAAGGAGGTGAAAGATCTATACAATGAAAACTTTAAGTTCATGAAGAACAAAATCAAAACAGGTACTAGAAAATGGAAAGACCTTCCAATACTCATAGATTGGTAGAAGTAATACTGTGAAAATAACCATCTTACTAAAAGAAGTTCATAGATTCAATGAAGTCTTAATCAAAATCTGTGTGACAGTCTTCACGGATGTAGAAAATATTCTTAAAATTAATTTGGAAGTATAAAAGATCCCAGATATCTAAAACAATTCTTACCAAAAAAAGAATAATGTACAGATTACCATACCAGATCTTTAGACATACTACAGAGCCTTAGTAATAAGCACAGCAAAGTACTGGCAAATACAGACATGTCAATCAGTGGAATATAATGGAATAAAAGGACTTAATTCCACACAATAACAGCCATCTGATGCTTTTCAAATATATCAAAAATGCACACCGATGGAAATACAGCATTTTCAAAATGGTGTTAGAAAAACTGGATACCCGCATTGAAATTAGAACCATATAGCTCACCCTGCACAACAGTCACCTGTAAACGGGCCTATGACCTCAATGTGAAATCTGAAACTCTGAAACTTCTAAAAGAAAATATGGAGTATATAACTTATAAACACAGGGAAGAGCTTTCTAAACAGAAGTTATTTGCTTAGGGACTAATGCCAATAATTGACAAATGGGAAATCATGAAATTATAAAGCTTCTGTATAACAAAGGAAAAAATGAATTAAGAAAAGATGAAGCCCACAGTGTGGGAGAAAATCTTTGCCCTATCTATCATCTATCTATCTATCTATCTATCTATCTATCTATCTATTATCTATCTATCTATCTATCATTTATCTATCTATCATCTATCTATCATCTATCATCTATCTTTCATCTATCATCTATCTATCTATCATCTATCTATCTATCTATCTATCTATCTATCTATCTATCATCTGGTAGAGGACTGATATTCAGAACACATAAAAAATTCAAAAACAAAGCATCAAGAAAATTAACAACCCAATAAAAATGAGTTTTAGACCTGAACAGAGTTCCCAAAAGAAGAAATAAAAATGGATAAGATTTGCTTAAAATGTCTTCAATATTCTTGGCAGATGTCATTTTACTCTAGTCAAAAATTGCTAAAACTATGTTCAATATTCTTACAAGATGTCATCTTACTGATCAGAATGCCTGCAATTAAGAAAACAAATGACAAGTGTACCTCTCACCATTCATCAAAGAAACTTTTTGCAACAGATAGCAACTAATCCATGAGGATGCTACACATGTTTAAACATTTAAGTTACATTTGTAATAAAAAGTAAAAACTTTTTGAAACATAATAATTACTGACATTTTAGTATTTGAAATAAGATTTGAAAGTAGAATCCAGTGAAGGGATAACAAAGATGTATATTATTTAATTCTTCTCATCATACAAAAATTTTTTAAAAAGAGAAATCTGTTTGTATACTGAGGTTTTCATTATACACAAGCATAACAGAAGTGTTTAAAGAAAATATTTTATATATACCAGTGCACTTTGTGGTTAGGGGACTACCATATTTAACTATTCTTAAAGTTAAACAAAGAAAAGGAAAATTGCAAATAATATTTCAGTTTTTAGTCCAGAGTTCATTGGAAAAGGTATGTGCACATATTACACAGATCAGACGTGACCCATGAGAACATGGGTGTGTATGGTCTCTAATATCTGTCCAAGAGGATATAATGACCCTCAGCAGAGAAAATGAGGTAGACTGTTTCTGATTAGGTGGAGGACAAGAAAGGTGAGAGAAATCTCTAGGTAGACTAATTTGATTTAAGACTAAAGTTTAATCTTGCAGGAATCCCCAGCACTCAGGAACTCCCAGGAGTAGTCAGCTTTATAAATCCTCAAAGCAGAGAGCTCTACCACAGAGTAACCATAACAGAGTACAAATCATGCCCTTTGGCTCTTATTCCCTTTTCTTCCCCAGCGTTCCACCACAGGAGGTAAAAACGACAGGTAGTAAAACGAGGGCGAAAGAATAGCAGAGCAATTTGGAAGTGGAAAGGTGAGGCTGATGCTCCTTTCTCACTGTCAGTTTCCAGCTTGTGTAAAGGCTTTGGGGGAGTGGATAAGACTGGTTCAATCAGGACTCTGTTTTCTAGGAGACTTCTGTGTATGATATATGAGAAGAGTAATCCAATAGATAATTGATGACCAAACTGGCTTCCTAAGTTCTGGCAAATAGGATTTTTTCATCTTCTAGCATTCCCCTAATGCATTAGCTATTTCTTTCCTTGGTTAAGTAAGACAGTTTCCAGCTGTGTTTAACTCTTTGAGGTGTTTCTTGTCTCTATGATGTTAAATCAGTCCAGGTACCAAAGCTATTGTTTCAGATTCTTGTTGTTGTTGATGTTATTTGATGCTTTCTGGCATCCAGGGAAGATGGTATTGATGCTTATTTTAGTATTGTCCCTGAGTACATAAGGACAAAAAATAACAAGAAATAGACAAGTACAATGGTTGAGAGTCAACTAATTGAGCTAGTGAGTTGATCACAGACTTCTGACACATCGTGAACTTGACTGCCTATGTGGCCGCACACAGGTAGGTAAACATCCAATCTGTACATCATTAGGTAACAGTGACAAGGAAGTGAATTTAGGGGACTCTCTAGCATCTTCCTGACAATATAGTCTTCTTTATAGAAATATGTCATATTTTGATAAATCAAATGCATCCTCTTCTTAAATAGGATTAATTTTTGTTCTGAAATTATGCTTAGGACATCTAGTCCACTATAGAAAAGAAAGATAAATATTTTAATAATTAGCTTTCATATTCACAACTGACCAAAAAAGAAACATGTCTGTTCATGTTGGCATAATATTAAATGGTTTTTGCAAAATAAAACAGAGGGCTTATATCTGCAACAAAGCAATGCTCATCCCACTTCAAACCAAGGAAAACTTTTGGGCACATTTCATAATATGAATGTCAGACTGCTCATAGAATCTGAAGGATCTTTCATTATTAGTACTAAGAATGACTTCACCTTTAAGTGACCACTTCTAAAATTAGGTACAAAGTCAAATATTTGTTTCTACAAATAAACTCTTTGAAAACTTCATTGGTAAATAAGCAGAAAAGATCAAAAAATTTTCAAATTTAAATAGTTAAACTTACAGGGAATTACTTAAGTGGAACTCATAAGATATTGGATCTGTTACATCCTTAAGTTCTTTAATGGAAGGTCTTAAACATAATGTATCTTTTTTACATCCACTGCATTGCTGTGATGAAGGACAATCCTGCCTGAAAGCAGCAATTAATGTGATCTTGCAAAGTATGATACCATGAGATTTCTGTGGGTTTTTTCCTCCAAGTGTTTGCCATTTTTTTTGTCTTTTTGAGAGAGGGTCTCCCTGTGTCCCCAGCTAGCCTAGAACTCATTATGTAGACCAGGATGGCCTCAATCTCACACAGATTTTCCTATCTCTGCTGCCCAAGTGCTGAGATTAAAGGCATGCACCAACACATCCAGCTCCAATTTTTTTTAAATTTGTTTTTATTAAATTTTGTTATATTTCATACAGAATATCTCAAACAATCTCAATCATCTTTACAGCCCCACCTCCACTAGCACCCTCCTATAGCCCTTGACTGGAACCCTTATACTGTGTCCTGTGTGTTAAGGCCCACTGTGTCAAGTCAGTGTCCCCAGACATTCCCCAGTGCAAGTCACTCTACTTGCGGTTTAGTTGGATTCCTCTCATCTATCTAGACAAACATCTTTCATTTTCTTTTTCTTAACAGAGCATAGAGTGGGGATTTATTTACAGAGGAATGGGAGCCCCCATTTATGGCTGCACTGGAAAGTCCACACTCAAATATAGATCCAGTGACTTCCCAACAGCCACAGAAAGTGGTGAGAGAGGTGCCTCCTGGCATTCTTGGCTTATATATCCGTAGCCCTTCCCCCCACATGCAGCTAAGATCTGCTGTTTGGGTGGAAGGGGTAACCTACTCCCCCCTGTACTCCTTGATGCGCATGGGAAGGAAGTGTAACTATAGCTTGCTGGCACAGTGGTCAGAGTACACTTCCAGTTAACACTTCACCCCTTCCTCTGGCTCTTACATTCTTTCCGCCAACCTCTTCCACAAAAGTCCCTGAGCCTTGGAGGGGTGGTAGGTGTGGGATGATATTCCTCTTATTGCAACAAGGCACTGAACTTTTGGGTCTCTGCACCATCAGTTTTCCATGGGCTTTTGGCCCATTTTAATGGGATTCCATCTACTGTAAAAATACAAAGAGCAAGAAACAAGAACATCAAAACAGTGACTGCTCTAATAACCTACAGGTGTAAATACAATGCTTGAACAGTAGTACTTTAGTAGGTACATCACATCCATCTAACAAAACAATTGCAGTGGCTTCTCAATGGGGCCTATATTCTTCCCTGCCACAGGGGGTTGGCCTGGCATACAGTACCAGGTGTGTGTTCCACACCTAGGAGCAGGCATTTTATTCAAACAAAAATTTGATGGTGGTACACACCCTAGATGCTCCACTACTCCACCAAGAGGAACATCTTTTTGTATATGTTGATAGTGCAACACATGGAGTCTGTCCTTGAGCAGAATTATGGGGAACAATTCTTCTTCAGTCATCTGCATATCACCTTTTGGACACTCTGAATGCCTACCCATCCAGTGGCAGGGAGTTTCCAAGCTTGATTCCTCTGCCTCCTATACTCACATCAAGCAGTGTCTTCAGTAAAAGGGTCCCAATGTACACTTCCAGTGTAGAACCAACATTGTTAGCAATGTTAGCAATGTTAGCAATGTTTATTGATTTAGGGACATCCAGGGCCTCAGGCCAATGGCTTATAGGGGGCAACCCACTTCTGGTACTAGGATTTTCATTTAACAACATTTTGCTTCTGGAAGGTCTTTCTTCCATCCCCATAGGGTTCCTTCTGTGCTTAAGGCTTTTTTTTTTTTTAAACTGTGTATATGGGGTTTTCCCCCTTATTCCCACAGTTCTTTGCATAACCCTCTTTCCCGTCCCTCACCTTTAAGTACCCCCTTTTTACATATTTCTCCCTTAGTAACACATTTATCCTCCTATTCTTCTCTCTTGGGTTCCTTCTTTCCCTTTACCTCCATGTTTCCCTTCCATATTCTTGTTCCCTGTAGTTGCATCAGGATATGCACTCACTTATAAGGATTTGGGCTAGGATTCACAAATGAGGGAGAACATATGTCTTTTGTTTCTCTGAGTCTGTGTTACTTCACTTAGTATAGCAGTTTCTAGATCCATCCATTTACCTGCAAATTTGATTATTTCATCTTTCTTTACTGCTGAATACAACTCCATTACGTTAATGTACCACATTTTTGTTAACCACTTGTCAGTTAAGGGACATGGGATGCTTCCATATCTTAGCTATTGTGAAAAAAATAGCAACAAACATGATTGTACAAGTGTATCTACAATATCATGAGTCTTTTGGGTATATGCCAAGGAGTGATATAACCAGGTCATATGGTAGGTTCATTTTTAGTTTTTTAAGAGTTCTCCACACTGTTTTCCATAGAGGCTGCATGAGTTTGAAATCCCACCAGTAGTGAATGAGCATTCCCCTTTCTCCACATCGTTGCCAACATTTGGTATTGTCCCGCGCTATCGTCTCGCCAGCAAGAACGATGCGGCACACTCAGGATACCTTAAGATGGTTTTAATTTGCATTTCTCTAATTACTAATGATATTGAATACTTTTAAGGTATTTCTTAGCCATCCTTATTTCTTCCTTTGAGAACTCTGTTACTTGTGTTATTTTATTTTGCTTCTTGGTTTTTTGAGTTTTTGTATATTCTAGATTTTAAACCTCCGTCAGATGTGTCACTACTGAAGATTTTTTTTTCCCCAGTCTGTGGATTTTCTCTTCACCTTTTTGATTGTTACTTTTGCTCTACAGAAGGTTTTCAGTTTAATGAGGTCCCACTTCTTGATTGTTGACCTAATTCCTGAGCAACTTCTGTCCAATTTAGAAAATCCTTTCCTACACCCATATCTTATAGGTTACTGCCAATATTTTCTTCTAATAGTTTCAGGGTTTCCAGTTTCACATTGAGGTCTTTGATCCAATTAGGGTTGACTTTAGTGCATGGTGAAAGATCATGATCTAGTTTCATTCCTCTACAGGTGGAGATCCAGTTTTGCCCGCACCATTTGTTGAAGATGCTGTCTTTCCTCCATTGTGTGTTCTTGGGATCTTTGTCAAATATCAGGTGGCTGAAATAGTGTGTACTTGGGTTTTGGTCTTCAATGATGTTTTACTGACCTATGTGTCTATTTTTGTACCATTTTATTTTTATGCCTTTAGCTCTGTAGTGTACTTTGAGATCTGGTATAGTAATCCCCCCAGTATTGCTGTTTACGCTTAGGGTTGCTTTGTCTATCCAGGGTCTTTTGTGCTTCCATACAAATTTAAGGATGGATTTTTTTTGCAATTCTGTGAAGTACGTCATGGAGATTCTGATTGGGATTGCACTGAATGTATATGTTGTTTTTGATAGGATGGTCATTTTCACAATATTAATTCTTCCAAACCATGAACATGAGGGGGTCCTTCAACCTCCTGGTGTCTTCCTTAATTCCCTTATTTAAAGATTTAAAAATTTCATTGTAGAGACCTTTGACGTCTTTGGTCAGGTTTATTTCAAGTTACTTTATTTATTTATTTATTTATTTATTTATTTATTTATTTATTTATGTTTGCAGCTCTTGTGAATGAAAGTGATTCCCTGTATTCTTTTTCCAGTTACTTGTTATTACTTGTATATTGATTACTTTTTCCAATTACTTGTTATTAATTGTATATAGAAAGACTACTGATTTTTGTAGATTGATTTTATAACTTGCCACTTTACTGAAAGTATTGATCAGTTCTAGGAGTTTTTTGGTGGAACTTTTGGGATCTCTTAGGTATAGTATCATATCTTCTGCAAGTAGTGATAGTCTGACCTCTTCTCTTCCTATTGGCACTCCTTCAATTTCCTTCTCTTACTGCTCTAACAAGAGTTTCAAACAGTATATTAAAAAGGAGTGGAGATAGTGGACAGCCTTGTCTTGTTCCTGATTTTAATAAGAATGCTTCCAGGTTTTTGTTTTTTTTTTCCCCATTTAGATTGACATTGGCTGTAGTTTTGTTGTATATAGATTTAATTATCTTGAGGTATGCTCCCTCCAGTCCAATTCCCTTTAGAACTTTTATCATGTATGCATGTTGAATTTTGTCAAAAGCCTTTTCTACATCTATTCAAATGACAATGCGTTTTTTGTCTTTGAGTCCATTTATATGATTAATGTTTATTTGTTTGTGTATGTTGAACCATCCCTGCATTTCTGGAATAAAGCCTACTTAATCATGGTGAATGATATTTTTGATATACATCTGTATACAGTTTGCAAGGATTTTGTTGAGAATTTTTGCATCAACGTTCATTAAGGATTTGGGGTTAGGGTTTTCTTTTTTGGTCGTGTTGTCACCTGCTTTTGGTATTACAGTAATGTGGCTTCATAGAACGGATTAGGGAGTTCTCCCTCTGTTTCTATCATTTTGGGTAATTTAAATATTATTGGTTGGAGGTCTTTAAACATATGGTAGAATTCTACTATAAATTCATCTGGGCCTCGGCCTTTTTTTAGTCTGGAGGCTTTGTATTACTGTTTCGATTTCCTTATATGTCATGGGTCTGTTTAAACTTTTGATCTCTTCTTGTTGTAACTTTGGTAGGTCCCGTGATTTTAGATATTTAACCATTTCTTTTAGATTTTCAAATTTAGTAGAGTATAGGTTTTTAAAGTATTCCCTTCTAATGTTCTGGATCCTTTGAGTGTCTGTTGTGATGTTTTCCCTTCCATCTCTGATTTTGTTGACTTGGATTTTCTCTTTTTTTCTTTTATTAAACTGGGCTAACGGTCTGTCTGTCTTGTTTAGCTTTTCAAAGAACAAGTTCTTAGATTTACTGATTCTTTGTATTGTTTTCTTTGTTTCAATTCCATTGATTTCTACTTTAATTTCTATTATTTCTTCTCTTCTGCTGAGTTTGGGTTTCATTTGTTCTTGCCTTTCCAGCATCTTGAGTTGCAATGTTAGGTCATTTATTTGGGCTCCTTCTCCTTCTAATTTTTTTGTTTATTATTTATTTAATAACCACATACTTAGAAGAAGCATTTCATTACAACAGCATTGACATATTCAATAACAATTTTCTGAGCTAAGATGCATCTTTTTCAAAATTGGCTGTAAAATTTTAGGTTTACAGTTGAATTATTACAGTTATACAATATTTTACTCAGTATAAACCCTATAAGTAATAAAATTAAATGAGGTTTTAAGCTTTAAAAAAGATCTCCATTTACTTAATAAAATGCACAGTTTCATACAGAAAAATTCATTTTCAATGCAATTGACATTAAGATGTTAGCACATGCATTTCTAATCTCTATATATCTGATTATTACTAGTGACAATCAGTTAATTTTTGAGCTCCTTGGCATCTGAGCATGGATATAAAGTCATCGGGTAGATTTCAATGGTAATGCTTTTCACATCTACTAATTATTATTATTTTTTAAATTATTTGTTTCATAACCAGATGATTAGAAGAGGCATTTCATTACAACAGCATTGACATATTCAATAACAATTTCCAGAGCTAAGATGCTTCTCTTTCAAAATTGGCTGTAAATTATTAGGTTTACAGTTGAATTAATACAGTTATATAATATTGTACTCTGTATAAACCCTATAAGACATAAAATTAAATGTTTGAAAAAGATCTCCATTTCATTATTAAAATACACAGTTTTATACAGAAAAATTCATAATGTAGGTACTTGGAGTTACAAACTTTACTCTTAGGACTGCTTTTAAAGTGTCCAAGGGATTTTGTTGTGTTGTATTGCCCTTTTCGTTGAATTCCAGGAATTCTTTTATTTCTTTCTTAATTTCTCCTTTGACCTAGTCATTGTTTAGGACTGTGTTTTTTAATTGCCATGAGTTCGTGTCGTGACTAGGGCTTCTTCCAGTGTTCATTTTGAGCTTTATTGCATTGTGGTCTGAGAGAATGAATGGAATTATTTCAATTTTTTGTGTTTGTTGAGGGTTGTTTTGTGCCCCAGTAGTATGTGGTCAATTTTTGAGAAAGTTCCATGGGTGCTGAACAGAAGTGTATTCCTTGGTACTTTGGTGGAATATTCAGAATATGTCTGTTAGGTCCATTTGATGAATGGTATCATTTAATTCTGACATCTCTCTGTTTATTCTTTGTGCAGTTGACCTGTATAATGGAGACAGTGGGGTATTGAAGTTCCCTAGTATTACTGAGTTGGGGTTAATCTGTGTCTTAAAGTCCTGTACTGTTGTTTTTATGAATTTGGGTGCATGAGAGTTTGGTGCATGTATCAGGATTGTAATATACACTTGGTTAACTGTTGCTTTGATCAGAATGAAGTGACTCTCCTTATTCCTTCTGATAAGTTTTACTTTGAAGTCTATTTTTTCAGATGTTAGAATTACAACCCCTGCTTAATTCTTAGTGCCATTTGCTTGGAACATTCTTTTCCATCCTTTCACCTTAAGGTAGTACCTGTCCTTGAAGGTGAGATGAGTTTCTTACAGAAAGCAAAGAGACTCTTAATCCATTTGCTCAGGCTGTGTCTTTTGACTGGGGATTTCAGTCCACTGATATTTAAAGTTATTATTGAACGATGTGCATTGGTTGTCATCATTTTGATTGCTATTTGTGTTCTTTGTCTAATTTTGTGTTTCCTCAATTATACCTTTATTTTTTCCATTGCCCCAGGGTATAATTGTTCCTTTCTCTTTTCATTGTATTGCTTCAAGTATTGTTTGATGGGTTGGTTTCATGGACATGTATTCTTTCCGGCTATTCATGTCAAGGAAGATTTTTCTCCCTGCCCCCAGCTAAAATAAATATTTTTACAGGGTAAAGTATTCTGGGCTGGCATCTATTGTCATTTAGAACTGGAAATACCTTGGTCCAGGCTCTTCTGGTTTTCAAAGTTTACATTGATATATCAGCTGTGATTCTGATGGGCTTTCCTTTATATGTGATTTGTTTGTTTTTTTTTTTTCTTCAGCTTTCAGTATTCTCTCTGTTCTGTCCATTTAGTGTTTTTACTATGATAGGTCACAGGGAGTTTCTTTTCTGATCCTGTCGATTTGGTATTCTATGTGCTTCCTGTATTTGTATGGGGATATCTTTCCTTGATTTCGGAAAATTCTCTTTTACAATCCTGTTTATAATCTGCTCAACACCATTAACCTGAAATTCTTCTTCCTCTGTTCCTATGATCCATGGATTTGGTCTTTCATGGTGTCCCACATCTCCTGCATATTCCATTCCTGTGCTTTTTAAATTTTTCATAATGTTTGCTTGAGTAGTCCCATTCTCCAACTTTATCCTCCAGTGTTGATAGTTTGTTTTAAATTTCATTCATTCTTGCAGTGAGGCTTTCCCCTGCTGTTTCAAGTTATCTTATTGAGTTTGGCACCTCCTTCTTCATTTCAGCCTGAGTTTTCTTCAATGTGTTTATCTCTTTTAAAAAATATTTTTCCTCGGCACTACCATCCTCAGGCCTCTTGGGGTAAGTCTATAGGGCAGCTCTCTGCGCCGGGACTCCCTAAGCCACATTCACCCTTCCATCACCCCCGACATTCTATACTCCTAGTTTGGGCCCTGCGCAATTCCTAGTCTTGGGGCCCCAGACACCTGGGGAACCAAGACTGCTTCCTGACCCTTCTCATCCAGACCAACTCAGTGCCTTTCTTCAGCCCCAGGAGCAGCGCTTCTGGTCCCGGCCCTGCCCTCACCTCCCTCTACTTCTCTGGTCCTGCAACACCCGCCAGCCTCTTTCTGGGGCTCCGAGGCTTACCTTTCCTCTCCCTGATCCTTTGCATCCAGTACAACCCAGCTACTCAATCCACTCCCTGTGAAATCTTGGGGCTTCTTCCTGCCCCATATGCCTTTGCATCCCGCGTGGCGTGGCCATGGCCAGGGTCTCAGGTCAGTCCAACACCCAAGTTCCTGAGGCCAAAATCACTCTTAGCAGATTCCAGACCTAAGGAGAAAGTCTGAAAACTTCTCACCCACATTGGAATTGGGCCACCGTGGAACTCCTGAAGACAAAATCAATCCGGCCACGACAATATAAAATCAAAA
>NW_008328586.1:91025-98871 GCF_000622305.1 Nannospalax galili
ATTTTTTTAAATTTAAAAAAAAAAATTTTCCTCAATGTTTTCTGAATTCATTCAGAGGTTTATGCCTATCTTCTTTTAGTTCTTTGATTTGTGTGTTCTTTAAATTCTTTTAATTCATTGATCAACTTTATGATTATTCATTTGAGTTCTTTCCTCAATGTTTTCTGAATTCATTCAGAGGTTTATGCCTATCTTCTTTTAGTTCTTTGATTTGTGTGTTCTTTAAATTCTTTTAATTCATTGATCAACTTTATGATTATTCATTTGAGTTCTGTGACCTGGGTTCTCTCTAGAGTGTTCTCCTTGTAGAACTCTTCTACAGGACTGGTGGTGTTTGGTGGGGAGATATTGTTTTGGCTTTCCACTTTATTAATTTTTTGTTGTGATTTTGGCATGTGAATTTCTTTTGCTGTTTGTGATTCTGGTATGAAAATCAATTTGAAGTTTGCTTCTGTTTTTATTACTGGTGTGCTTTGGTCATCTTCTTAGTGGTTATGTATAGCTGGTTGGTCTATGTTTTCAGTTCTCTCAGGTTTTATTTTGGAGGGAACCGATTGTTTCAGATCAGTTACTCAGGAGCTCCCACTGAGGCCCAAGTCAGGTTTCAGTCAGGTACACTCAGCTTCCTTCTAAGGTTTTGACCCCTACTAGTGGGAACTCAGGGCAAAATTTGGGAAGTTCCCTAAGGGGAAACCTGATTTTTGGACTCTCAAGGTGGTCTGGTCTGCTGAGTTCTTAGCCCCTATACCAGGGGGAGGCCAGAACAGGTACTCTGAGGTGGTCTGCTGAGATCTCATCCCCTACACTGATGGAGGTCAAAACAGGCCCTCTCAGGCTGTCATCCCAGTTAGTCAGGTTGGGTATGTGTGATTTGGAGAAGCTCACCACCACGTGGAGGCCGGATCCAGGTGCTCTCAGGAGGCCTACTGAGTTCTCAGCCTCTATGCAGAGGGAAGCCAGAACAGACACCCTCAGGCAGTCTCCTGAGATCTCAGCCCCCACACCAATAGAGGTCAGAAAAGCCAGCTCCAATTTTTAATATAATATTTTAATTAATTCTTTGAGAATTTCATGCATGAATAGAATGCATTTTGATCATACTCACTCCTCAGGCCTTCCTCTAACTCCTCCCAGATCCACTCTCCACCTTCTCAATGCTTCTCCCAGTTTCACATCCTATTTTCTTTTTATAATCTACTGAGTTCAACTAGTTCTGCTGATAGTGCACACTAGTGCACTGGTGTGGAGTCACTTTGGAGCATCAGTGACTTACCAATAGTCACATGTTTAAGAAAGTTTGCTATCCCTCAGAAACCATAAACTGTCAATAGGTCCTCATCCAGGGGTGGAGGCTCATGGTTCCCTCACACACCCATGTTAGAGTGTTTACTGGCTTGCTCTTCTGCAGATCTTGTACAGTCAACTACAACTACTGTGAGTTGATGAGCACAGCAGTTTTGTCATGTCCAGCAGATACTGGTTTACTCTGGTCCTCTGTCATCTCTGGCTCTCATACTTTTCAGTGATGTTTTCTGAGCTTTGAGAGGAGGAAAATTTGACATAGATGTTCCATTTATGGCTGAACATTTCACAGACACTTATTATCTGCTCTTTGACCATGTGAGAGTTTGGCATTAGATAGTTCTGTGTTTTTAATTCTGTTGCCAGTTGTTTTATTTTCCCTGCTTTAAAATTATGAAGAAGAGCCAGTGATTAAAGGATGATACAGTTTATAGTGGAGGCATAAAAGTCATGTGGGATGAAAGGAATATGACTGCAATTTTTATATCATGTTATTAAAAAGGTGGCTCAGTACCTGATCTTTCAGGACTATTTCAGCTTTCTGTGGTTCACTTTCTTCAGATGTAAAATTGAACTCTAACAGTACAGCTCTAGTAAGAGTGTGGTGAAATGGAAACGAGCCAACAAAGGTATGTAGCATAGAGTCATATTGAACATTGTCCAATGCATGGTGTTATCTTAGATACCCAGAACACACACACACACACAGAGATCCTGGAGAGTATGTACTGCTCTTGTAGACAACCAAACTTCAATTTCCAGTATCCACAATGGGCTGCTCACAACTGCCTTTAACTCTAGCTTCTAGGATCTGGTGCCTCTGGACTCTACAGGCAACTACAAATCATGTGCACAGACACAAACAGAGAGGAACAAACATACAAATAATTAAAAATGAAATACTTTCTAAAATTAGAAAGAAAAAAACCAATCACAGGTACTTTTTTCTTTTGAGGATATCACAGCTAAGGTGCAGGAGAAAACTCATGGACTCAGCAGTGTCCTTGCTACACTGACCATAGAGAAGCACAAAGCGTTAAGATAAATAGTAGCAAATTTTTATTAAGATTTTTTTTTTCTCTGAGTCATCGAGAACATTTATTTAGAGAAATGCAGCATTCAGTTAGAAGAAAAATCATCAGCCATTTAATCCAAGGCCATCATTATGTTCCTACTCCAACCAAATTCAGTAACATGGACACTCTATTCCAGTTGGAACAGTTAAGAACACAGGGTTAAACTCTCCGAGTGGTACCACTTAGTTTGTCACACTGCTGAAAAACTTTTTAAGTGTAGTGAATGTGGGGAATCATTTAGGTCCAGACCCACCCCACATTCACTGCACTTAAAAGGTTTTTCAGCAGTGTGACAAACTAAGTGTTCCTTGAGATGAGAATTTTGGATAAAGGATTTTCTACATTCTTCACATTTATAATGCCTTTCTCCAGTGTGGCTTCTGTGATGTTGAATGAGTTTGCAGTGATACTTGAAACCCTGTCCACATTCACTGCATCTAAAAGGATTTTCTTCAGTATGGATGCTGCGGTGTTGAATGAAATCAGTATTGCAACCAAAGGATTTCTGACTTTTGGTACACTTGTGAGGCTTGTGAATTGTTTGGTGCACCAGAAGGTTAGATTTATGTTTAAATTGTTTCCCACATTCACTGCATTCGTAAGGCTTTTGTCCCATGTGTATTGTCTGGTGCTGAATAAGTACACAATTCTGACTAAAGGTTTTCCCACCATCACTACATTGGTAGTTCCTGTTCCCACTGTGACAGGCCTCTTTTCTTTCAGTTCCTGCTCGACTCCCTGACCCTGTGAGTCAGTTGATGCCCAAGAAGACCTGGACTGGTGAACACGTCCATCCCATTATTCCTACTTCGTAAATTCTTCAACTGGTGTTTTCTGCAGTTCTTCTTTGCAGAGATCCTGGCCTCTTCTATTTTTAAGGTTTCTTAGCACATCTCAGCTTTTTCTGTTGGTGAATGGTTGCACTGAGACCTTCATCAGTAGAAATACTTTTGACAGCAGGTGCATTTTCAGCCTTCATTCCATTCGAACAACCTGTCCACATAGCTGGAGTCATGATTCCCAGTGCACAGATAAAGGGATCTCCTCACAGCTCCAGATAACTGATTTCTTGGGTTCCAGACCCACAGAGGCCATGAGCAAGAAGTTCTCTAGCATCACACTGTGGTACAGCAGTCTCCGAGAGTCATTCAGCAGTGTTGATTCTGTCTTCGAGAAGTAAACAGCCATGTCCTTAAAGGTCATACAGCCCTGACTCAGGTCTCCCCTCACAACCTCTGCCATCTGACTCTGCCAGCCAACAGGACACAAGGGCTGTCCCTACCCCAGGCCTGCAGTGGGTCAAGGGGCGTCGCAGATCCGACTTGGTGCCACAGGACTAAGCCGTCCTTCTCGCTTGCATTCTTCCTCTGGCCAACTCTATTAAGATTTTCTTAACTAAGGAAATTTAAGTTTTTCTTTTTTTTTTTTTTTGGTCTTTTTGAGACAGGGTCTCCCAGTAGCCCCAGGCTGGCCTGGAACTCACTATGTAGACCAGGCTGGCCTTGAACTCACAGAGATTCGCCTGCCTCTGCCCCCTGACTGCTGGGATTAAAGGCATGTGCCACCACGCCTAGCTTAACTAAGGAAAATTTAAAACAAGCACATTATCTGAATAATATATCAAAAGATAAGTATAATAGATAAGCTTAATACTTGAAAATTAAAAAGCAAATTGAAAATTCTAAGATTTTTATATTGTCAGAAAAAGGATGGTACATGTTTTCAAATGATGTCACATAAAGAGTCCACAAGCATTACTTTAGAAAGTCAAGAATAGACTTGATAATTAGTGTTTAATAGTTAAATATTAGAATTTAAGGCAAATCAGAAAACATTATGCTCTATACATTAATCACTTTTTGCTGTCTAATGCAATCTCCCAAAATTCAGCAGCTTGTTTAAAAACATTAATCCACACTAGCTGTGAGTCAAGAATAGGCACAGCTTCTTTGAGAGGCTCAAGGTTCCCACCAGGTCCAGGAATCTTATCTGAAGTTTCAGTAGGAACAATCAAATGGTTGTTGGCAGGATTCCATTTCCTTTGGGCTAATGAACTAAGGAACTCACTTCTCTGGCCATTAGCTGGAGAGAGTCCTCAGTTCATCTCTACATGAACATCCATGTTCTCAATTTACAGCCTGATAGTTGCCTTCCCTCTAGGAAAGAGAGTAAAGAAAATGAGTAGGGCACCCAACGTGTAAGGCACAGACTTTTTATGTCCCAGTTCAGAAGTGACACATTATCAGAGTATTAGAATTCTACCTATGTGAAGTACATCCCTCTTATATGCCCTGAGAAGATTCTATAGAGGGGCACCAATGACAAGAGTCAGGGATCAGATCATCAGGAGTAAGGATAGATAGACTATAACATGTCTGATCTTTGAGGTTGACATGAAGGTTGACCATACTATCTTCTAGAATACATTTAGTTGCTTTCTAACAGAGGGAAAAGGAGATGACTGATCATGTGTTCCCAGAATTGTAACAAATATGTAATTATAAGCTATTGGAGCAGTCAATCAAGTCTTTGTTCATAATTTATATCTCTCTTTAGTTAATAAATTGTATTTGTCAAAAAGGTGCCATTAATAATTTATTACAGATACTGTATTTGTAGAATGGTATAATAACTTCCTATGTTTAAAAAAATCTATTTAAAGCAGAAGTTGATTAATAATTCTTAGTGATAACTACAGTTGAACACGAAACCATGCTTCCCTTTGGAAGCAGCAAATTAAATAAATTACAAGTTCTGATTTCATCATAAATCAGGGATTTCAGAAAGACCTGTTCTTCAGATGAAAAGCAATGGCAACACCAACCTCCAGCCATTTTAACTTAACTTGAAATCCAGAAAATTCATTGTAATGAAATGTACAGTGAACCAAATCACTCCTTCCCAAGCTTGAATGCCATTCTCTTCTGAATCCAAGGGTATTTATATGTGGTAGTCTTAGATTAAAAAAAAAGATTATATTTAGCCTTAGAAGTTAAAATATTCTGCAAAAGAATAATCTTAACGGTGTCTCTCTCTGCAAGCATATAAGAAACTTTTTTCATTGAACCACTACTTTGCACCCACATTCAGTGCTAGGAGTTCCGGATGCAAAGATGAATACAGATCAACTTCAAGAACCTAAAAAAATATAATAGATGAGGGTTCACTATTTTTAAAGTGAGCTATATATAGAGATAAAATTATGCTGGTTAAATGATAGAACACATATTCTTTTTTGATGTTTTAAGGACAATGGTACCCTAAGTTTTATGGGAAATTTTAATTTTAATTTTTCTTCCGTAGTCAGTGTGTAGTTTCAGGAGCAATTTCTTCAATGTACCTGATAGATACAGGGAGTAGAGGAAAGGCTCAATGGTTAAGCATGTTGGCTGTTCTTCAAGAAGACGAGTTCTGTTCCTAGCACCAACATTAGGTAGCTCATAACTGCTTGTAACACCAGGTCCTTGGGTTCTGATACCCTCTTATGCCCTTCATGGGAATGCACATACATGAGCACTTATACTCACACAGCCACAGAGGAACATTCACATAAATAATTATGAAAATTAATCTTTACTTAATAGATATGAAATTTTTCTTTGAGATGATTAGACACGTACTTCTCAAAATAACTAGTGGTTCTGAGAAAAGTTATATGTCCTTAAAATCTTACTGAATGAAATCCCATTTCACGTTGATACCATCTTTTCCTCTTTCATTCTTAAGATCTACAGAACGTAGATCCTGGATGTTTTTGATCTTTCACATTGTTACTGTCTAAGGGTCTTGAGCATGTGCATTTTCTCCAACGATTGAAGAATTTAAAAAGTAGGGATAAATCTCAGATACAGTAGATAGAAACAAGTAACATATTTCATTAAAACAAAGGATAGTGATTAACCCAGAAATCTATAACCGGCCAAAGTGCAGAGAATAAGAGACTGGAGAGTGGCTATTCCTGAATAGGATGCCTAAATCAAACCTCTGCTATCCAAGGCTCAGGGACCATTGTAGAAGAGGAGGCTGAAAGACTGTAAGAGCCAGGGGTGGTGGGTGACCACAAGGAAAGAGAGTTCCAGATAGCTGGGAAGTTACCCATATGAATTACAGCAATGGTAACACAAGACTCACATAAAATCTAATCAGACAAATATCCCAGCATAGAAATGGGAAAGTGAGTAAGAAGAAACAGCCATAGATGAGGAACTAATGGAAGCCAATAGCAACCAATGTTGGTTTTATCTAAGGTTGTGAAACTAGTAGATAGGTTAACCGTACTCCATTGGATAGAAGCACACTGAAGGACATCTGGGGACACAAACTTGGCTCAGTAGCCCTTAGCATATATGACAGAATACAGGAAATCTAGCAGGGGAATTATAAGAGGGATGCAGGAGAGGGTCTAAATATGATCTAATTATAATGTATGAAATTTGCAAAATTTCAATAAAAATAAAATTAAATAATTAATAAAAAACTGTATTCCTCCCAGAATGATTAATTTTAGTAAATTTTTTGCCTTCTTACAGTTAAAAGAAAATAGCAACCTATTCTGTTTACTTAGTGGGATGTATGTGTAAAGATTGGAAGTTAGTATAAAAATGAGTGCGATCAGGGAGAATTTAGGATTCAGTACTGCTCAAGACCTGGGTCTCCCTGCTGTGTTAAAGAAGGTATCCGAAAGACTACGAAGAAAGTGTAGATAGATAAGTCTCAATAAGAGGACCCACACGGGGGGGCGCTGGAGAGATGCCTCAGCAGTTAAGAACACTGGCTGTTCTTGCAGAAGACCCAGGTTCGAATCCCAGCACCCACATGGCAGCTAACAACTGTCCATAACTCCAATTCCAGAAGATCCTACATCCTCTCCTGTCCTCCACTGGCATTGCATGACACAGGTGCACTTACCTACATGGAGTCAACACATGCATACACATAAAAATAAAAGATAATAAATAAAATATTTAAAAAAATAAAAAAGAACCACAGGGGCATGAAGCCATGGCTTGCAGGTAGAAATCACTGTGTGAGCCAGGCCTTCTGTGGACAGGCAGCCTGGGGCTCCAGCCAGCTGGTGGGAGGGCTGTTTTGTCCCCCACCCACAACCCTTGCACTCCCCCCCTGCTGTGGGGTGATGGTGGGGATGATTTCCCAGCTCCCCCGCCCCAGATGCCAATGGCAGTGCATTCGGACCCTCTCCCCACACGGCCCCCCTCCTGCATTGCTTGAGCCAGTTTGCTTGCAATAAGATTTCTCACTACACTTAAAGGACATTCTTTCTGAGCTGCTGTGAATAAATTTGGAATGATACTGTGTATTTCCAACTAAGGGAGAATTAGCTGTGTCTTGAACAGGGATTACTGCACTGGCCTACTTCAGAACATTACTCACAATGTCCTCAAACAGGAGTCAGAATCCCCTTGGAATGAAGCAGATGAGATCTGGGATGACCTGAGCTGGAGTTCAGC
>NW_008328586.1:99351-107785 GCF_000622305.1 Nannospalax galili
CTTTTGATTCTTTTCTAGATTTTTCAGTTTTGTTCACTAATATATTGAAACTGCACATGACAGCTATGAGTAATAACTGTGAGCTGGGTGTGATGGCACAGGGTTGCTAGCTCAACATTCTGGAGGCTGAGTCATATGGCTTAGGGCAAATTCAAGGGTAGTCTAACGTACCTGATTAATTTTAGGCCAGTCAAGGCTAAAAGTAAATGTTAATGTCTTGTCTCAGAAGCAAAAGAAAATATGTGTAAATATTTTTTATTTATTCATTGTGAGAAACCAGCAGATGTTTATTTTCTTGGCTATGAATAACAGAATTCCAAGATGAAGGTGCTGGTCAGCTTAGCTTTGGCTGTGGGACCTTTCCTTGGCTTGCAGGTAACATTCTTGCTAGGCCCATAGATTGTGTATGAGGCAGTAGAGTCAGAGCATTTCTGCCACAGAGCTATCTATTTATAACAATATTGCATTATTCTAGAACATAGTATCTATTCATTCTGATACTTCCCATTTGGTTGTAGCATTTTATACCTTCAGTCCTCTAAGATACTGACACATATTTTTCAAGTTGGCATATAGTCTGTCTTGTTCATTGTCCTAAATTCACACTAAAGAATATGTAATGGGACATTATTAGGTGCAGTGTGCAATGACAGCAAATTGATTAAGGGTTAATCCTTTTGTTCAGATTGCTGCTCTTCCTGAGAATGCAATTAGTAGTTGTTCTAGTGGTCATTGGGAGAATGGGGTGTATATAAGCATTGATAAGAAATTTTCTAGTTTAATTTTAGTTTAATCATGAAAATTTCACTTATGCATTTAAAATCTATACTGGGTGCATAATTATGTAAGATTTATCATTAGGACATAGACCCTTTGATCTGTCGCTACCTTTTTCTTTACCTGAAACAGGACCTATAACCTATCAGTTTCTTAAGCTTCCTATTTTTGTGGTATGTGATTTTTCTTTCCATTTTCTTTTTATTTAAAGTGTAATTATTGTAGGTTGTATATGGTAAGGTTTCTTTTATCCATCCTTAATCTCCGGCTTTGAAATGGAATGCGAGACCATTAATATTCAGCAAAGTCTTCGATTATTAGCTGTGTATTTACTATTGTGCTGCATGATTCTTCTGTTTTTGTCCTGTTTATGCTCTACTCTTTCCTTCCTTTTTAATATTTTAATGTTTTAGATTTATACCTTACAACTTTAACTGTTCCTGTAAGGGTTTCATTATGCATATTTAAAATTTCTTAATATTTTGGAGTGATGCTGCATTGCTGTTTCTGAATCATAGTAACCATGCAGCTTCTTTTAGCTAGCCCTCCTTCATCCCCTTTTGTGCCAAAATTACTGTGAATATCATGCCAACATACACTATAAACATTATGAAATGGTGCAATGCATTTCATTTTGTTTTTGCATTTAATGGATGAAAAAGCATTTTAATATGTATGTACAAATTTAGTGTTTCTGATGTGCTCTATTCTTTTCTAAAGATTCATTTTTTTAAATTTACTTTCATTATAAAGAATGCCTATTAGGTATTTTGTTGTATGTGTTAATCTAGGTCAGGAGACAGCACAATGCTGTTGCTTATTTTATTTCAAAGTATTTTTTTGCCATAATCATTAGTAAATCTATTTTTGCCAATATAAAATTTATACTCGGAATACAGGTGTATGTCTGTGCTGTGGAGTGAGACAGGGATAAAGGGTGGTGCTTTCTGAAAAAAGTGGTTATTAAACTGAAGATGAGTAATCAGTGACAGTCGGACATTACTGAGGAAAAATAATTCTGCGTTGAACAATAAAATGTTCTCATTTGTGAGACCAAACTTTCTGTTACTGTATTTTTTCACTAGCCAGCAAAACAGTCCTTCTTTTCCTTTTGCTGCTAATTTCTTTTTTTATGTTATATATTTTATTGATATTTTATACAATATATTCTAATTGTACTTAGACCCCTTACCTATCCACATCCCCTGTGTTCCCAACAGCCTGTTTCATCTGAGGGGCGGGGCCTGCTGAGGAGAATGGACTGTGAAGAGCTAGCCATGGGAGGAGGTGTTTGCTGGGTCATCTTGGGACTGGAGTGGACCAGAAGTCAGCCAGGCACTTGAGAATGAATGCCCTGTCATTTATCAACCTGGGGTGAGACTGAAGGCCCACAAAGCATGGGCAAAAGCTAGTAGTGACTATGGGCCAGCCTTGGGAGTGATCTGGAATGGCTGGCTCTGAGCCGCTGTGCAGAGCTGGGCACCAGGTGTATATCTATTTGTGAGTTACCCCTCCCCCACGGTATAAACTATAATAAATTCACATAAAAATATGTTATATAGTTTGTCTGATAGCACAAGCGACCCTGAGAGGACTCGGGCAACACCCCCTATATACTCTTCACCAGATTTTCCACATTCTGTCATATATGTCAGTGCCTATAGAGTGAAGCTTCTTTCTCCTTGAGGTGACTTCATCCACCGGAACCATCAACCCTCCACCCAGTAGTGATCTGCTGGCAGTAGTTCCTCAGCTAAGGTTGGGTCTTCTTACCCATTTCCCCACTTTTATGTTGTGTTTTCTAGTTTTTATGGGTCCTGTGCATGCTGCCACCATTGCTATAAGTTCATATGAGAACATTCTCAGCTGCCTGGAAAACTGTTTCCTTTTGTTTATCGACCAACCCTGGCTCTTACAGTCTTCCCACCCACTCTTCCACAATGGTCCCTGAGCTCTGAGAGGTAAAGTTTTAATATTACTGTCCTCTTCCAGGGGCATGGACTCTACGTCTCTTATTCTGTGCATTTTGGCCAGTTGTGACATTCTATGTTAATCACCCACAGTGGCGTGAGAAGTTTCATTGGTAAGAGTTAAGAGATGCATTAATAGTCTCTCTACTCCCTATTTCAATATGTTACATTAGCCTTAGATGTAGAGGTTCCATTGTAGATGTCTTACTGGTTAGGCATCTCACAGACACTTATTCTTTGTGCTTGACTAATTGTGAAACTGTAATAGCCTTCATCTATTGCAAAAAGAAGCTTCTTTGGTGAGAGATGAGAGGCATACTTTACTGTAAATATAAGAATACATATTTAGCATACAGTAAGAATTGATGTTTGCATAAAGATGTGACAAATGTAGGTTTTTCTCTTGGATCTATGATCTCTCCACCCATGTGTATTTGGTTATGTTTAAAGTACCACAACTGAGTTACCTTCTACTGAGTATACTTTAAGTTTAATTAGATGGCTGTTGAACACCCCAAGATAAAAGTGCCAATATTGCACAAATGCAGGGAGTTTGTAGAGTGCTGGTGATTGTTTTGCTTATTAGGCTTTAAAAGTGGGGTTGGATCATTGATTGATTCCCCCCCAGCAGCTTGAATACTATCCTCTGATGCTATGCACCGGTAGTCTTCCAGGAAGAGACCACCAGGTCAGTTCCAGATTCATTGGTCCTGTGTCCGAAGTATGTTCTGTCTTCAGCAATAGGGTCTTATCTTCAAGTTCTGATGGGAAATCAAATAGCCTGTGTTATTTTGGGAGTCTCTTGGAATGCATTGATCTACAATTCGAAGAGATATTTCTCTTATCTGGTACTGTGTTTCTGATTATATAGTCTTTGGCTGTACACATGCACCCATGTATGTATATCATATGGGTATTTTTCAGTAGGCTTTTGAGCTAATATATTTCCTTCTGGTTTTTCATACCACATAAGAACGTCTAGATCACCATCTGATTTTAAGTTTGTAGAGTACCTGAGATGTCATTCTTTCATGATTCGTTGGGTACTGGGATGTGCTTTGTGAACTTTTGTTTTTTGCTTGCTTTTTTAAAAATATTTTTATTAACTATTTTTATTTTATGTGTATGACTCTATTGCCTGCATGTATGTAAGTGCACCTGTATCGTGCAGGGCCCACAGAGGTCAAATCTCCTGGAACTGGAGTTACGGACAGTTGTTAGCCACCATGTGGGGGCTGGGAATCGAACCCGGGTCCTCTGCAAGAACAGTCAGTGCTCTTAAGCACTGAGCCATCTCTCCAGCACCCTTGCCTTTTATTTTTTTAAAGGCCCTTAGTGCTGCTGTCGGGTCCCCGAGTTTTGATGTCCTCATTTCCTTGTATCAGTGCAATGTGTTTATTTTTATCTTCTCGCCTTCCTGGCCTGAACCTTGTTTCTGAATCCCAGATCCTATTCACATATGAAATATTAAATGCAAAGCATACTTATAATCATGGTAGAAAATCTCAGATAATGAATCAGATTTGATTGCCAGTTGAAGGTATCATTCTCTATTTGATATTTCCAGCATGCTTTGCTGACTTCGTTTGGTTTTGTGACCAGCTGCTCTCTGTCTTTCCTTTAGCATTTCACACAGAACACTGGATTTGCTGTTTACAAGTTTCTGCTCTCCAAGGGACAATAATTTTTCACAGAATGGAAACAGTCTCTTTCATGGCTGAATTCTCAGCATTTAGTTCCGCAAGTACTGAAAAAGTTTAAGTGTATGCAAATTCACGTGGGAACTGCTTCTGTTTATTGTATATACATTGCATAGTTCTGTTGGAAGACACATGTTTTCAAGTCATCCTTATCTCCAGAGTGATGTTCTATTCCTATTGTTTTCCTATCAGAAAACAGACCCACAGAATAGTTAAAAATATCCCTCTTGGGCTGGGCATGGTGGTGCACGCTTTTAATTCCATCACTTGGGAGGCAGAGGTAGGTGGATCTCTGTGAGTTTGAGGCCGGCCTGGTCTACATAGTGAGTTCCAGGCCAGCTGGAGCTACAGGGAGACCCTATCTCAAAACAAAACAAGACAAACAAAAAACAAAAACCTGTCTTTTGGATCAGTGTTCTGTGAACTTAAATGTCTAGCAATAGTCTCTCAAAAACAAAGTTTTAAAATATTTCATAAGACATGGGGTACAATGATGAAATATTGTGTCAACTTGGTGCCCAGTTCATTGAACTTCCATTATTGTCTTTAGGGCAAAATATTCCATTGTGTGGTATCTTCCAATATGATGTGACAGACAGTACATATAATTACACGTTGGTTCACTTGCTTATTTCAAGGATTAGCAGTAACCACGTTAGCAGGCTATGATCATAGAAGATTGTATTTAGCCTTTTCTACAATAACTACTCTTTTTATTCTCTTCATGCAAGTCATGGGGAACCAATTATTAGAATGCTCCTTCTCTCAGAATAGTGAAAGGTCATATGCATTTGTTCAGCAGGCTAGAGCTGGTTTGTTATTTTCAGGAGTAGTACTTAAATTCAGTTTTGAGAGTGTCGAGTGTCATAAGTATGCCATGTGACCTGCTTGATCCCAAATCTATTTGTATGTTGACAACTTAAGTCAACCTATTCGTGGTCTCCTGAGGTCATGATGAAAGTTTGATGATTAGGGATGGGTATAAACTAGGCACACAAATAAATGAAACTCAGTTCCAGAACTGTTTTTTGAGTTGCTGAGAGAAGACATTCTCTTTCCAAAGGATGTAGACAAGAGGACATCTAACAAATGGAACTGCAGTAACTACTGTGCATATAGGTAAGCTGAGAACAGTGTCAGCCTCGGGAATTTGATGTACACTGAGTGCTGGTGGCATGTGCCTTTCTGTTTCAGTAATTTGAGACTTGCTTGTTATTATTCTTTGAAATTTTCTCTTCTGAACTAAAGTATTTTTTTCTTAAGTGATTATGATTATGGCATTTTTGTCATATGTAACAAAAAAGTACTTGTACAAAATTTTATTTTATACTGTAGTGTCTTAACATCTTAATCATGCCTCAGTGAAAGAGTGCAGTAATAGTAGAAACTTAAGTCTTGTGACCAAGGTCACTTTTGCTTGTATTTGAAAATCATGTCAACATTCTCTTGATTTTCATCAGCTAAGATAAAATAAAAAATCATAAGAAAGATGTGATCCATGCAATGATTACTGATAGTTATTCATGTTTTATGTCATTTCAGCTTGTGCCATAAAATATTGTTCTTTGTTTCTTACTAAGAAGAGGCTAAGATTTTTCTGAGAGGAAAAAGTTACAGTTTTCATTATTCTCTATTTTATTTCTCTTTAAGTTTTATGAATCTATGAGAAAAAACTTTTTTCCAATTAATAACTAGGTAGGGTTTGGAGTTTTTATTAATTTGCTTTCAAAGGAAAAATAAAAATAGTTTATGTTCATAAGGTACAGTGTGTTGGTTTGATATTTATTTTCAGAAAATTAACATATTGGCCACCTCACCAGCAAACCTTTTTGTAGTGAAGACGTTACAAACCCAGTTTCAGAAATTTTAAAATATACAGTATATTGTCATCAAATGTTGTCATGCAGTGCAATAGGACACTAAAGCTTATTCCTTCATGCAAATGGCAATTTTGACCCTATGAATGACATCAACCTTGCCTCATCTTCTACCATCATATCTCTAGAAATCACATTTCCTCCTCCTGCTTATATGTGATAATTTAGGTTCTTATATAAACTTACAACAATATTTATTTTGTTTGGTAAATGAACTTTTTAAATTTATCATAATGACCTCAGCATTTTGCATGGTGTCATGAATTACAAGATTTCTTTCTCTACAGACTGCATAGTATCCCATAGTGAGTACATACTATATTTATTCATGCATTGAACTCTTACTGGGAATACGGTTGCATAGATCACATTTTCACCAATAGCACTCAGGGCTTATTTTTCTACACATTGTTGTTAGTATTTTCTACCTATGGAACTTTTTTCAATAGCCACTCTAACAGGCAAAGTATTTTTTTTATTGTGATTTTAGTTTATCTTCCCTGGTGATCAGAGGGGCTAAATGTTTTATTTTTATTTTATAATATTTTATTAGCATTGCTTTCTTTAACAAGTAACATGATTGCATTGAAAGACTGTGTTCATGGAGAATTTGGAGAGGAAGTGCGTGGCAAACCTGCATTATAGGAACAGTAGCAAATTTCATATTATTGCAAAATCTTGAGTAGAGTTTTGTCAGTAAACTATCCAAAAATCATAGTAGACATGTAGAATTTTGACTTTATATCCTAACATCTAATTATACATTTTTAGGTTGAGATTATACCAGTTTAGTTATTATGGTACTTCCTGTTTATTTTGCTCCAACTTCCTAGACTATTTTTCATGTGCCTATTTGGATCTTTTGTATCTTTTTCCACTGAGATGTTTTGCTGCAGTGAGCTGGGTTCCTTAAATATTTTACTTATTAGCCCCTCATTAGGCACAAATGTCTTTCCCAAATTATGGACTAACTTTTCTCACAACACACTGACACTTATGTAATGTTAACAAATACAGGCGGAAAAAACACCCACATTATAAAAGAAGAAACATCTTAAACAAACAGCTTAGAATTGAATCTCAATGAACTAGAAAAGGAACAACAGTTATGAAGAAAGAAATACTCAAGAGTATTATACAAACATTCACCAAGGAGAGACCAGAAAACCATTTTTAAAAGGTCAATGAAGGCAGCAATATTTTATGTTTAATTTTTAATTCTATTTTTAATCGAATCTTACCAATTTTCATACAACATAATTTCGTGGTACTTAAATCTCCTCCCTTATCTGCATCACCACTTATTTCCCCTGACTAAATTTAATGTATACACACACATACACACACACATATATGGCCTATAGAGTCTAATTTGTGTCCCCCAATGTTCTTCAGTGCTGTTCCATCCACTGGAGCCTGGTTAATCTACCAATAGTCTCATTCTTGAAAGGGACTATCTTTCTTCTTCCCAGCAACCACCGTTTATCAAAATTTCCTTAGGGTGAATTGGGATTTCTTATCCATTTCCTGTCTATGCTGTCTATGCTGAGATTTTGTCTGATTTGAGCTTCCCTGGGACTTGTGTATAAGAAAACTTCTTTGGTGAGAGTTGAGAGATGAATTAATCTATGAATACAATAATAAGTCATTAGGAGTCAGTTTAATATAATAACTATTTAGGAGAAAACTAGTATTAGGCTCTCTCCTATGCCCCATGACCTGTCTAATCTCAGGTTCCTCCACCTGATATCAACATAAGTAATGGGCTCCATATGATGAAGAGGACCTTACTAGAGAGTGATTGATTCCTCCCATAGTATTCTTGCCACTATTGCACCAGTAGGTATATCTTGCTAAGCCATTTTGTGTTATAGTTCACAGGATCCACAGTTGGATAGGGTTGGTGATTCTGAGACAGAGAGAGAGAGAGAGAGAGAGAGAGAGAGAGAGAGAGAGAGAGAGAGAGAAAGTTGTAGAACAAACAAGGAGATATCAAGTTAGTGCTGACTTCAAAGCATCATCTCTAATGGCTAGTTCTAATTACGCCAAAAGGTGCTGTGCATGCTAATGGAAAGAAAAAATAATCATCAAATCATCAAATATATATATA
>NW_008328586.1:107806-115538 GCF_000622305.1 Nannospalax galili
TATATATATATATATGCCTCAGACATCAGGTCTTACCATCAAGTTTTGGTGACTAACCAAGACCAGGAGAAAAGACCGGTTGTGTTTGAAGGACCATGGGACTCCTGGTCAACACTTTCTAGAGAGGGAGTCTATTCCTGGCATTGAGGTTTTTTGTTGTTAGCCTTTAATGTCTAGAAGAGGTGATGTCTTCATTATAGGGAGATTCCTTTTAATCTCTTTCTATAATGTATATTTTTATACTTTAAGAAGCTCCTGTAGTAGTAGGTTTCCATATGGTTTTTTCTAAAAGCCTTTAGTGTTGGCTATCCCTCCTCATATTCTGTCCTCTTTTGTGCCCTTCCATTCCCTTGCTCATTTAACCTTTCCTACCCTAACCCTTTCTTCCTTCATATCATTACATCCTACCACCCTTCTTAAGAAGACCCCTGACCCACATGTCTATTTATTAGTTACTTGTGCTCTCTGGATTTTCATCTTGAAACATTCATATGTAGGATTTCAAACCTAGCATCCATCTGAGAGAGAAAATTCAGTGTTTTCTTCCCTGCATCCAGATTACCTCATTTTGGATGATTATTTGCATGTTCATACATTTACCTGCAAACTTCAATTTTTCACTTAAAACCATCTGAATAAGGGACTTGGGAAATGGCTTTGCAGTTAAGAGTACTAGCTGCTCTTGCAGAGGACCCTGATTCAGTTCTCAGCACCCACATGGAGCCTAACAACTATCTGTAACTCCAGTTCAGGGTATCTGATGCCCTCTTTTGACCTCTGGGCTTTACTTGAATCATATGGCAAATCAATTTCATGTTTTTTGAAGAATCTCCACAATGATTTCCATAGTGACTGCACCAGTGTGTACTAACATCAGCAGTGGAGAGGAGTTGCCCTTTTTCTACATTCTCTCCAGCATTTGTCATTTGCTTTCAGTATCTTAGCCATCATGGCTTGTGTTAGTTGAAATCTCGAAGTGGTTTTAATATGGATTTCCCTGATGGCTAAAGATGTTGCACATTTTTTAAAGTATTTCTCAGTCATCTGCATTTCATCTTTAGAAAATTCACTTTTCATCTCATTGTTCGACTTTTTACATTTTGTTTTTATTGCTGCTGTTTTTGATGCTTACCTTTTTGAGTCCTTTTTATATTCTAAATACTAACTTTCTGCCAGATGTTTAACTGGTATTTTTTTCTATTCTATAGGTTGCCTGTTTACTCAAATTATAATTGTCCTTTGACATACAGAAGCTTTTTATTTTCATGTAGTCCCATTTATAAATTTGTGAACTTAATGACTGCAGTATGGGAGTCCTGTTCAGAAAATCCTTTCTTATGCCTAATACCAATGTATTCCCTACTTTCTCCTCTGATTCATCTTGATTTATGTTGAGATTCT
Source organism: Nannospalax galili (assembly GCF_000622305.1). Lineage (NCBI taxonomy): Eukaryota > Metazoa > Chordata > Mammalia > Rodentia > Spalacidae > Nannospalax > Nannospalax galili. The sequence goes on from NW_008328586.1 coordinate 109,208, forward strand.
TGAGCCATTTGTAGCTGAGTTTTGTGCATGTTGAGAGATAGAGCTCTAGTTTCATTATTCTATGCGTCCTCATTCAGTTTGACCAGCATCATTTGTTGGACAGGCTGTCTTTCCTCCAGTGTGTATTTTTGGTTACTTTGTCAAAAATCAGGAGACTATAAATGTGTGGATGTAAGTCTGAATTTTTAATTCTATTCTACTGATCACTATGCCTATTTTTATGCTTGGGCCATGCTGTTTTTATTATTGTATTTATTGATAGTCTAGTGGGTAGTATAATTTGAGATCAGGGATTGTAACACCTCCAGATGTTCTTTTCATATTCAGGATTATTTTGGTTTCTTGTCTTTTTCAGGTTTCCATATGACATTTCAGATTATTCTTTCAATTTATGTGAAGAATGTTGTTGGACCTTTAATGAGTATTGCATTGAATTTGGGATGACTTTCGGTAGGATGGCCATTGCGTTAATTACTTCTGTTGCTTTGACAAAAACACTGACCAAGGCAGCTTATAGAATGAAATTTTTAATTAATTTAATTCCAAAGTAAGCGCTCATAATTGTAGCAAGTGTGGCTGGAAGAGAAAGCCAAGCAATCACATTTTGAAGCAGGCACAGGAAGCAGAGAGTGACTGGAAATCTGACAATTCTTAAGACCTCTCAAAGCCTGCCCTCAGTGATGTGCTTCCTTCAGCATGGCTATACCTTTTACAACCTCCCAAAACAGTACCAACAACCATGGGCAAAATGTCTAAATATTAGAGCCTGTAAGGGACATTCTCAATCAAACTACCACATCCATTTTCACAATATTAATCCTATCAATGCAAGAGTAGGAATGATCAATCCATCTTCTGGTAAAATCTTCAAATTCTTTCTCCAGTGTGTCAAAGTTTTTATTGTACAAGTCCTTCACTTGCTTTTTAATAATAATATTTATTTTTATTTTATATGTGTGAGCATATAGCCTGCACATGTGTAAGTGCACCCATATCATGCAATGCCCATGGAGGTCCAAAGAGGGTGTCAGACCCTCTGGAACTGGAGTTATGGTCAGTAGTTAACTGCCATTGTGGTGCTGGGACTCAAACCTGGGTCTTCTGCAAGAGCATCCAAGCTTTTAACCACTGAACCATCTCTCCAGCCCACTTCATTTGTTAGGTTTATTCCATGATATTTTATAGTTTTTGAAGTTATCATGAATGAGATTATTTCCTAGATTTCCTTATCAGTATGTTTTTTGGTGGTGTATAAGAATGCTACTGTTTAGGGGAGGATAATTTTATATCCTACTCTTCACTGAATGTATTGGTCAGCTCTAGGAGTGTTCTGGCAGAGTCTTTAGTGTTCTTTATGTATAGAATCACATCATCTTCAAATAAAGATACTTTGAGTTCTTTCTTTCCAATTTGAATTATCGCCTTTTTTGGTCTTATTGCTCTAGTTAAGACTTCAAGAACTATATTGAACTGGAATGGAGAGAGTGGACATCCTTGCCTTGTTCCTGATTTTCAGTTTTTCTCCATTCAGTATGATGTTGGCTTGAGGTATACTGCCTTTACTATGTTGAGATATGTCTCCTTTATGCCTAGGTTCTCCATAACGTTTTCAAGGAATGGATACTCGATTTTATATTTAGAAAAAAAACAAACCTTTCCTTTATATAATGAGATCATGTGGTTTCTGTACTGGAGTCAGTAACTGTTATTTTTAAAGAAAAACAAAACTGATAAAACTTTAGCTACAGAAACAGAATAATTAGAGACCACACTCAGATTCAGAAAAAAAAAAAAGAGACATTACAACAAACAGAGCAGAAGCAGAAATAATCACGAAACTACCATGAATACGCGCACCACGACCACGCTAGGATTCACTTCTGAATCTCACCAACTCTCTAAAGAAAAATTCATAGCATAGCATTTTGAATTTTTATTGGTAGAAAGAATACATGTTGTGATGTGAGATCAGTAAGTGAAGAATTAAACTTTTGCTGTTTTATTTTCACTCTTTCATTTATTGGCCTAAATATCGATGTAAATATGTGTATTGATCTGACTAAGAGAACTGTATTTGGGGACTTATGAATACTTGTCAGACAATTAAGTGTGGATGTATTTGTGTTCAGTACTCAGCCACAACACAGTGAATGAGGATTCAAAGGAATAAGAGAAACAGGATGTAGACGATGACCAGGATCAGGAGGTGTGTTCCCCAGGGTTTCTGGTTCCTCCTGGGGGTGGGGTCTGCTGCAGAGAAATGACTGTGGAGAGTTAGTTGCGAAAGGAAAGGCTTGTGGCACCATCTTGGGACTGGACTGGCTAGCTGCCAGGGATATGTGGCAGCAGGTGTGGGGAGTGTGCAGCAGCCAGGCGTACTCAAAGACAGAATGGTCTGGCACTTATAGACCTGGGGTGAGACTTCTGGCCCCTGAGGTGTGGGTGAAAGCTTTCTGTGACTATGGGTATGCCACGGGAGCAATCTGATATGGCAGACTCTGAGATGCAGTGCAGAGCTGCACAGTGTGGAGTTGCGTGGCACAGAGCTAGGCACTGGGTGCTTGTTTCTTTTTAAGTCACTCCCCCCCATAATAATAAATGCACATAAAGATATGTTATGGTGGTTTGCCTGATAGTGCAAGAGACCCAGAGAGAATTCTGGCAACAAAACTGGCATAGTCTGGCCCGGATAAATGAATCAGAGCCTTGGGGATGTGGGTCTGGGAGAGCAGTGCTGTTCCCACTTCCTTTGTGGCTGGTCAGCTGGGCTATGATTCCCAAATCCAGGAGCAGCTGTCAAGAACGTGGGGGGGGGGCAATCAAACTCCATATGCTTAATGGGGTTAGCAATAGTCACATGAGTTATACAATGGATTATAAAATCTGTAACTAAAAAGAGGCCAGCCAGGCAGAAACGTGGGCCACAGCTATGCTGTAAATGTGGGGTTATGTTGTGGATATGTGAAGATTTGTTAAGGTTATTCAGAGGTGAGAAAAACTTTTTACCCCAAAACAGAGTGCCCAGAGAGGAGACATGGCCACTTTGCATAATAAAAGATGTGCCCCAGGCAGGGGAAGCTGAAAAGGCTAGGAAAGTCCTGGCAGATCCAGTTGGAGAGCTTGACACTTTAACTTGTGTAAGGTCCAAGTACTCAGAGAAAGAGACAGATAATAGTAAAAAGGAAAATGACCTACAAATAAAAGTAGCTAAAGCTGCCCCTCCGTTCAACTGTTGATGCAAAAGGAAAAAAGAAAAAGAAAAAAAAAAACAAAAAACCAAAAAACTAAGAGTGCTGTAGCTAGGAAATATTCCATACTAGAACTGTTAAACCTAGAAAAAACTTACAAGCAAGCAAACAGAGAGCCCCTAGCCACGTGGCTTGTGAGAATATGGGATATGGGAGCAAATGATGTCAGTCTAAGTCCTTCAGAAGCTTCACAGCTGAGTTATATAACCACCCATCCATCCTTGCAATATAGGCTGTTCAACCTAGGCCAATGAGGGGGGAACAGTCCTCACTGGGATGGCTGGTTGAAGGCATTAAAGACACCTGGTCATCACCAAGGGACACAAACATGATTATCAGGGTCTGGAGTACTACAAAGGGGGGGGGGCAAGCATTACTGAGAGAACTAGGTATGAGAAAAGCAATATATGATGTCCAGTTCACTGGGCCAGATAAGACTGAGTTCACCAGAGATATGAAAGAAAGCCTAAATCAACTGGGACCTCGAGAATGGTATGGGGCTTTAATGGTTTTACTAAGCCGTTTGATGGGACAGGATCTTTGTAAAGTGACTCTGAAAATGTGTAAAACATGACTGTAAAATAACAGAACACCCTACAAGGGACATAGAAATGATCACACTGAAGAAATGGTCCACTTGGGTTACTCAAAGACAAATGTGTCAAGACTTAGGTCAAGCCCAAATTCCCAGAGAAAAAATTGATAGAAAACGAAATTCAGTACTAAGGCATTTCTGGAAGGCTTTAAAACCAGAAGAACAGTTTACAAGAGGCATTCAAAGAATAAAAACTGTCCCGGGGTGGTTAAGAATCCCCAAGGATTAAATAAGATGCATTTCTCTTCTGATAAAGGCTGTACTGGGGTGGAAGCAGGTTTTCCCACCAAGTTCTCCCCCCAGCAACCTGGTGTGGTCAATGGAAAGATGACAGATGTGGCTACAGTCAGGAGGCAGACCCAGGGCCTGCTTGACTCAGTGAACCAACAAGTGCAGTGGGGACAGGAGAACCCCCCAGTCTCCTTAGCCCAGTGCAGGGTCAGGCAACTGGAGCCAACACCTATAAGTGTATCAAGAATAAAAATGTACAAAGAAACTCCATGTAAAATCCCCCAAGTGCAAAATGACTCCAAAGGAATAACTAAAAATGGTAAAGAGCTAACCAAATTAATGCCTCGTACCTATGCTATAGTACCTAACAAGGATCTATGGAGAAAACAGTTAATACAAATGGACAAAACCTTTCCACACTATGTGAGACCTTATCTATGATTGATTTAATACATAATGTTAACCTTACTTCGAGTGTTTTACAGATGTAAAACCCATTCAAAAGATACCTGAAGAAGCAAAGGCCAGTTATAACTTTAAGATTCTTGGGAGTTTTATGATTGGGTAAGATGAAGACAGACACTCCTAAAAATATACAACTGTTAAGAAAATCTATGGTACCGGGGGTGGGTTGCCCCCTATGAGCTGTTGGTCAGAGAGATCCTAGAGATCCTCAAATTCATCAAGGCTATTGCCATTAATGTCAGTTGCACACTAGAAAGGTCAGTAAGGCCATGTTGCTGAAGACACTACATATTGTGAGCACAGGAGAAGAAGAAGAGATGGAACTGAGACTAAACTAAAAAACTCCATGCCACTGGATGGATGACATTCATATTGCCAGAAGGTACTATGCAGATGGTTGGGGAAGAAAGGATCCCCTGTGATTCTACTCAATGACAGACCCCACATGCTATACACTATGGACATGCCAGGCAATACCTACAAGTGCAATAATAGCTCGACCAACATACATACAACTGACAAATTTCTAATTGCATGAGGCCCACTCCTAGGGGTGGAACACACATCTGGTGCTGTAGACCACACCAACGCTGTGTGTCAAGAAAGGGTACAGGTCCTAGTGGGGAAGCCATCACAGGTACACTGTTTATTGAATATAGTACACCTACTGGGTGTACTATCTTCTAGGCATTTGTATTTACATTCATGTTTGTTTAAATGTGTCTCCTTCCATTTGTCTTTATAGTAGAAGAAACACCACTGAGAGATCAATGGCCATGGCTTAAAGACAAATAATAAGGAGGTCCAAGAAGTCACTATCTCACCACAATATAAGAGAGATCGCCCTACATTTGTCACCCCCTCTAAGGCTCAGGTACCTTAGTGGAAGATTGGTGGAAATATTGTAAGCATGGAGGAAAGTGGTGGAGTGTGTTCCCCAGGGGTTATGATTCCTCCAAGGGATAGGGTCTGCTGTGGAGAATTGACTGTGGAGAGTTAGCCATGAAAGGAGGGGCTTGTGGTACCATCTTGGTATGGGATTGGTGAGCCGCCAGGGACACGCATCGGCAAGTGGGGAACATGCAGCAGCCGGGCATACTGAAGGACAGAATATCCTTGCACTTATGGACCTGGGGTGAGACCACTGGCCCCTGAGCCATAGGCAAAAGCTAGCAGTGACTATGGGTGTGCCATGGGAGCAATCTGATATGGCAGGCTCTGTGCTGCGCAACGTGGAGCTGAGCGGCATGGAGCTAGGCACTGGGTGCTCATTTCTTTTTAAGTCACTCCTCTCCTCCCCCATGATAATAATAAATGCATATAAAGATATGTTACATGGTTTGCCTGATAGCACAAGAGACCCAGAGAGAACTCTGATGACAGGAGGGGAAAGAGAAGAAGGAGGAAGAGGAGGAAAAGGAGGAGGAGGAGCAGGAGGAGGAGGAGCAGAAGAGGAGGATAGGGAGGAAGATGAGGAGGAGGAAGAGGATGGGGGAGGGAGGAAAGTAGAATTTTTCTGACCCTAAAACCTGTAGCCACCAAGAATTTATTATTATGACATTTAATTCATAGAAATAAAAAGATACATTCAAATATTATAGCTGTCTGAGTGATTATAAGGTGCATTCTATGATGATTGAAGGATTCAATGTCAATGGAAATAATAGACACCTATGTCTTTTTAGCTTTTCTTAAAAATATTCACTATGTATACAACAGTAGAAATTTTGACAGTTTTATTAAAGGTTTTATATATTTTTAATGTTAGTACTATAAAATTATTTACATTATT
>NW_008328586.1:115559-123705 GCF_000622305.1 Nannospalax galili
CCTGACCTCAAATGGAATGTGATATTTTAAGAAGGCAGTATTCTTTTATCTAATTAAACCCACATTATTTTCTACAACTTCACAGTTTTTCTTTTATAACAATTTTCAGGGTTCACATTTCCATGTTATTACTTTGTCTATATTGTTATATTTTAACCAGAGAAACATGGAAATTATGTCTGTCTTTACTCTATCCATAGTGTACCTACAATGTTTTTCATAATAAGCTAATTTTTCATCCAATTAATGTATTACCTAGCCTCTGAAAGGTACTAGGATAATTGAAATACTAGATATTTAGTCCCATTTTAGTGGCAATCATGTATGGCATAGAAAGATGACATTGTTAAAACTGACCTGATCCTTTCTTTACAGCGTCTGCTTTGAGAATGAAGACTATCCTCAGCAATCAGACTGTAGACATTCCATAAAATGTCAATATAACCCTAAAGGGATGCACAATAACTGTGAAGGGTCCCAGAGGAATCCTCCAGAGGGACTTCAATCACATCAATGTAGTATTCAGTTTCTTGGGAAAGAAAACGAAGAGGATTTGGGTTGATAAATGGTGGGGGAAGAGAAAGGAGCTGGCCACTGTATGAACTATCTGTAGCCAAATCCACAACATGATCAAGGGTGTTACACTGGGCTTCCATTACAAGATGAGGTCTGTGGATGCTCACTTCCCCATCAACGTTGTTATTCAGGAAACCCTCTCATTGAAATCTGAAATTTCTTGGGTGAAAAATACATCCACAGGGTTCAGATGAGGACAAGTGTTACTTGTTCTGCTTCTCAAGCCCAGAAGGATGAATTAATCTTTTAAGGGAATGATATTAAACATGTTTCAAATTCAGTGGCTTTGATTCAGGAGGGCACAACAGCTAAAAACAAGGACATCAGAAAAGTTTTGGATGGTATCTATGTTACTGAAAAAGTAACAGTGCAGGAGGCTGGTGAATAAGAGCTCAGTCATCCAGCTCCAGAAACAAGACCTTGGATTATAAGAACTCTTTTGGCATAATGAGAGACTTCTATTGATTTGGGAAAAGAAATTGACCTGATATAAAAATTTCAGCCCAATTTATTTCCCTCAGAAATGGGTCTTGGCAAGGGACCAGAATAACAGCACTATGTATATTGTAGCTACTTCAAATTTTAGTTTGAGTGGGTTTTTAGCTAAAATTCCTTTTGGGAGGCACAAAGTCCGATCCCCCTCCTCCCTTGGTCCCTATGACAAACTGAGGTGTGATTTCACCAAATTGAAGTCTGGGAAGAGAGTGAGTTTATTGGGCTTATTTACAGGAATGTGGGTTCTACCCTCCTAAGGTTACTCTGGAAAGTCTCCATTCAAGCAGGTGACTGCCCACAGCTGTACAAAGGACAAGAGACCCTTCCCCATGGCTTCCCTAACTATACCCTTAGCCACACCCCCTCATGTAAATAGGGCCAACTTGTTAGTTGGGAGGTGTGACTGTCTCTCCCTGTCCCTCCTTTCTTGTGGAGCAAGACAGTCAACAAGCTTAGCTGTGATGATCCTAGGCAAGCAGGTACAACCAAGCTTGGGAGAAGGCATCTGCCTATCATCTGCAGTTGGAGAACAGCCCTATGCAACACTCCACCCCTTCCTCTGGTTCTTACATTCTTTCCACCATCCTCTTCTACAAGAGTCCCTGAGTCTTAGACAAAGATGTACGATGATCCTCCTCCCACTGTGGTGAGATACTCAATCCTTGGGCTTTTTATCATCTGTTTTCAGGACATAGCTGTTGATCAATTTCAGTGGTATTCCTCCTACTATCAAAATACAAATGGAAAGGAAGAAACTGGAGCATCTATGCAGACACTGGTTGTTATAATAACCTCTGCACCTAAACAAAAATGCTTGGAAGGCACCTTAGCAGGTTCATCACATCCATTTAACAAAACAATTGCAGTGGCTTCCCCACTGGGACCTATAACTTCTCCTGTCACCTGGGGTTGGCCTCTCTTGCAGTACCAGATATATGTTCCTCCCCTAGTAACAGGCCTTAAATTCAATTAGAAATTTCTTGGTTGTATTTATACTAGTCACACCACTATTATACCAAGCACATCTTGCTTGGCATGTCAGGAGTGCACCACATGGGGTCCATCACTAAGCTGGACTGTAGGGGACAATTCTTTCCCAGTGATCTGCATAGTGCCTTCTGGTACTATGACCACTAGCCATTTGGCTGGTGGGAAGTTTCCAGCTTAGTGATAGCTTGATTTCTCCCATTCTTGTGCACATATCATGCAATGTCTTTAGCAATAGGGTCTTACCATCTAGTTCTGGCATGCAACCAATATTATTAGCAATAGCCTTTATTATTTTGGAAGGCTCTGTGGCCTCTCTGGCAACAACTCATGGGGGTGGTCAGCCAATTCCTAGCACTGTGATTTTCATTTAACAAGTATACAGTATCTGAGAGACTCTGTTTCTCTTTGCATAATCTATCTTTTTTATTATTCAGCATCTACAGTCTCAGGCCGGTGTAGACATTGCTCAGCCATCCTGGTGGGTGACATTTGTGCCTTACCCAATGATGAAGTTCTCAAGAATTTCAAAACTGTACCAGGGCCATGCATGTCTTATGAATCTTTTTCACCCTTGTTACTTTAGGTGTTCTTGATATCTTTTAAATAGGTTTCCACATCTGCAAAATACTCAGAGGTTAACACTATGTACTAAATTAAACATAAACGAGTTCTAACACAGCACGGAAAGATTTTAGTCATTTGTATCATTTGTTTTCCCAACAGATCCACATTGGGTACAACAGCATGGATAAGAGACATTAATTTAGTTAGCTCTCTGGTATCTTCAGTCATTTTCACAGAGTCATTCTGTATCCTGGAGTTCTCACATCAACCCTCATTGCGTTTCTCCATATCTGATAAAATCATTGGGGCTGGCCCAAACTGCTCAGTCCCACACAGGGCCAAGGAAGAAGAGGACCCCTCTCACCCCTGCTGCACCTGTTAGTTCTCTGGTTTGAGAATACCCTGGGTCTGGTCCGTAGCTGTAGCCACAATTGATTGTCTCTCCATTGACCACATCTGGATGCTGTGGGACGTCCTCTCTGATTAAACGGTTGCTAACCCTGGCATAATCTTTTGCAGGAGAAAAATGTACACTGTTTAATCCAGGGGAATCATTCTACTCCTGGGACAATTTTTATCTTCTGCACCTGTATTGTTTTATGGATGCCGTCTGTGAACTTCTATTCAGGTTTTAAAATCATTCAGAAACTCCCTAGTACAGAATTTGACTTTTTGTCAGTTTTTTCTTTAGGAACTTGGACTCCATACAAATCTTGCTACATTTGCCTTAGAGTAACCCAAACAGACCTTTTTCTCTGCTTTGTCTATTTTCCTCTCTCTTTTAGGTTGCTCTACCATTTAATGCACACACTTTATATAGTGGTCTAAGTCACTTAGATCTTCCAAAGCCTCTTCTGCTTCATAAAGATCCTGCCCCACTGAGGAACTCATCAAAGTCACTAAAGCTTCATATCAATCTTGAGGTTCCTGCTGAATCAAGTTCTTTAAATCTCTCTGACCCAGTGAACTGGGCATGATACAATGCTTTCCTCATACCTAGTTCTCTCAGTAGTGCCTGTCCTTCTTCTATTGTCCTCCAGCATCTGATATCCATGGGAATCTTCACTTGTAATGACCAAGTATCTCTAAAGACTCATACAAGCCAGTCCAACCAGGATTGATTCCCCCCTGTACTGCCTCAGGTTATGCAGCCTGTGTCTCAAGGAGGGATTAATGATTATATTGCTCAGCTTTTCTGCTTCTGCCACACTTAAACTAATTCCACCTGTTCCTATGTCCCACAGCCTCACAAGCCAGGTGGTGAGGGGATCCTTCATTGCTTATTTGAAAATCTTCTCTAGTCCCAACAGCTCCAGTGCTAATAATTCTCTGATTACCATAGTCTCTCAATCCAGAACACTAAGGCCTCCATCAGCATGCTGACACATGGATTTTTTCCTTTCTTTATATTAAAGGTCAAACCCAAGGGGCATCTTCTGCTGTTTCAAGATAACTCCCTTCTTCATTACTGTCTGCCTTCTCCCATGTGTTCCAGGTTTTGGGGATACCAAGATGATCCTGTATTATTGATCTGATCTGGGATTATTTCCCCTTCTGGTCCCCTGGCCATTAAAAAATGGCAGACTAAAACCTCTACCTCTTTTTCTCATTTATCCAATTTACTGGAAAGGTCAGAGGCAAAAACTTCAGAGGGCAGTCTCATCTCTCTTGCTGTAATTCCTCTCTTACACCTTCAGTCTCCCCCCAGGCTTCTGACCCCACCTGGGACAGATCTCTTGCTACCCATAGGAGCAGTCAGGCTGCCTCTGCAGCTGCTTGCTCATATGTCAGCCCCTGGGGCACTACTTCTGGGGCTTGTAATGTCTGCTCTAGACCTTGAGCTGCTCTCAAAGCATCTCCATACTCTTGAGGCTGGCCCCACTGGTCAAACAGGTGTGCTACTCTATGCCACTGAGAAGCCTGCCATCCTGAGGTTTCTACTGTGTTGCCTACTCATATCATCTGTTTAGGTGACCTCACCCTAGTTACACATCTCAATACACACTGCACTACCCTTGCCACTGCCACTAACCCCACCAGGCCTATGGGGATAGTTCACCATGTCAAAATTTCCTCTGTCAACACTCTCTCCTCACCCAGCTTCCCTTTGGTTGTTGATCTCCTTCGCCATATCAGAGACAACACAATCACTCTTCCCAAATTCAGGCCTACTCTCCTCCCTTGGTCTCTACAACAAACTGAGGCTTGATTTCACCCAACTTTAGTCTGGGAAACCAGCGAGTTTATTGTGGTTACTTACAGAGCAATGGATGAGGGTTTGCTTACAGGAGTGTGGGTGCTCCCCTTCTAAGGCCACACTGGAAATTATCCATTCAGGCATGGATCATGACTTCCCCAGGGCCACACAAAATGGCAAGAGACCCTCTCCACAGCTTCAGCTTATATGCCTTTAGCCCCTCATGCAACTAGGGATGACTAACAAGTTGGGAAGTGTGGCTGACTCACCATGCCCCTTCTTTCTGACAGAGCATATGAGCCAACAAGCTTAGCTATGATGATTCTAGGCAAGCAGGCACAACCAAGCTTGGGAAGAAGCCATCTGTCTGTGTTCTTTTTGTCAAAGGACAGTCTTGTGCAAAAGGGCTGTTGTAGTAATGTCCTGTTGTTGGAGCGAGGGATATGAAAAGGCTAATGGTAGATAAAATAGACTCCAGTGGAAAAAACATTGCACTGTTACTTCTATCTTGTGTAATGATTAATGCTATGTGTCAGCCTGAATGAGACAAGAGTGCCTGGGCACTTGACCATACACTATTCTGAGTGTTTCTGCGAAGGTGCTTTGCTCCCAGCTTCATTTCATGTTCCATTACCACATATTAATCATGCAGAATAATGGGCTTCATTGTGATAAATTCATGCATGAATTAAATGATTTGATCATATCCATCTTCCAATTTCTTTCCTGTCTCCCCTTCTACTCCCGTTGATATCTTTTCTCTTCTCTGATATTGTCCTTTCTACTTTGTCATCTCTACTTCCTGAACCAAAACTACACATATGAATAAAAATTTGAAATATTTCTGTGTCTGGTTTATTTCACTAAACAAGATGGTCTCCAATTTTGTCCATTTTTTGCATATGTCATGACCTCATTTTAAAAAATTTTATTTATTATTTTTATTTTATGTGTATGTGTATATTGCCTGCATGTAAGTGCACCCGTGTAATGCAATGGACAGAAGAGGGCATCAGATCCCCTGGAACTGGAGCTACAGACAGCTGTTAGCTGCCATATGGTTCTGGGATTTGAACCCTGGATTTCTTCAAGGACAGCCAGTGTTTCCAACCACTGACCCATCTCTCCAGCCCCATGACCTCATATTTATAGCCAAGTAGCATTCCTTTAGTTAGATGATAGGTAGATGATAGATAGATGATAGATAGCTGATAGGTAGATAATAGATAGATAGATAGATAGATAGATAGATAGATAGATGGAAGATAGAAAGATAGGTTCATTATCCATTTCTGTTTGTCTACACTTAATCTCACTCTATAACTTAGGATCTTATGAAGCAGTACTGTAACCAACATAGATGCATAGATAATCTCTATTACATCCTGATTTTGGTTTCTTTGGGTGTATACCCAGGAGAGTTAGAGATATGTCACATAGTAGTTTTAGTTTTTGGTGAATTGAGACAGTTCCATATTAATTTCCACCACAACTGCACCATTTTGCATTTCCACTAATTTTATATAAGAAAATTTTCCCCATGTATGCTAATATTTTTCTTCATGATTATTGTTTTCTGACTTGGGTGAGATGTGATCTTAATGAAGTTTTGATTTATGTTTCCTTGAAGGCTAAAAATGTTGAACATTTATCATGAAAATATTGGCCTTTTTTATTTCTTTTGTGAAGGGTTTGTTTTGTTCAGTTGGCCATTTGATGATTGGATTACTTGTTCTCTTTGTGATATATTTACTTGAGTTTTTCATAGGTACTGAATAGTGATCTCTGCTGTATGGAAGTTCTGAGAGATTTTCTTTCATTTCATAGACTGTTGCTTTGCTTTCTTATTTGTTTGGTTTGCTGTGAAAAAGTTTTTCAATAAATTTAAATGTTTATTTGTGTTTTCTGTGCAATAAGGGCCCTATTCAGGAAGTCATTGCCTATTTTGATGTGCTTCTTCTTGGTGTTTCTCTAAAAGTTTCAGAGTTTGGCTCTAAATTGAGAGTTTGATACATTTTGAGTTGTTTTTTTTTATAGGGAGAGAAATAATCTAGTGTCAATCCTCTATGTATAGATATCCCAATTTTTCAGCACCATTTGTCGAAGAGACTATTTTCTCTTATATATTTTTTGACACCTGTGGTGGGAATCAGATGGCTGTAGATGTACATTGATTGTCAGAATTTCTGTCCTATTGAACTACGTTGAATGGTAACATCACAATTCCTGTCACTGTGACCTTAATAGTGAATTTTCAAAAGAGAAGTACCGTGATACCACCAGAATAGCTACAGTTTACTCAAGATTACATTCCCTTGTGCACAAGAAAACTCTTCCTCATGACTGCCAGTTAATGAGGACCTCAGTTTTTCTTCCCTTCTGACTTGTTCTGAAATTATGATTCTTCTGGGGACTTGAGCTCATTGCTCTCAGGCTGAATATGCACCATAGGTTTTCTTTACTTTCAAGTCTCCTGAATCTTAATTGGAAATACATCATCTTCTGTGTTGGATTTGATTAGCTGACACACCTGCAGACCTCAGCACTTACATATCTCTTTTACAAAAATCTCGCAAACACAGAGAGATAGAGAGAAAGAGAGAGACTGTACTTGTTCTCCTCTAAAGAAATCTAATATGTTGGATTCATTTTTATTTTTACTGAATTTCATACATGCATATAATGTATTTTTCTGATAACCATCCCTTTTCCCTTCCCTCCAATTCCTTCCCGACACCCTCCCAACTTCTTGGGATCTCTTTTATTTTACAAATCCCTGAGTCTACTTAGTGCTGACTATATATACATGGGTATAGGACCAACTACTAGCATGGATAGTCTTTCAGTAACCTCATCACTGAAGAAAACATACACTTTCAGCTGTCAATAGCTACTCAGCTAGGCTGTGTGGGTGGGGGGAGGGTTTCATAAGTCACTCTTCAGTCTACACGGAGATTTTGACTGGCTTGGTCTTCTACACGTTTTGTGCAAGCTGTTATAACTGATAAGCATTCATGTATGCAACAGCCCTGTTATGTCTAGCAAATAATGTTTTACACACACACACACACACACACACACACACACACAAATAAATGTAAAACAAAAACAGAAAAGGCAGAAATGGTGTGGCAGGTGTAAACCTGCTCAAATATACAAAATTTGATAACATGCCTGGACACCTGAGAGGTTCATTCAGAGATAACTTCATGCACTTGATCCTGTGAAAAGCATAAAAATGGTTTTATATTTTCTTCTTAGATTGCAGTCTGTTTTATCATTCCAAGCTAAATTCAAATTTTTCATAGATATTATATATATATA
>NW_008328586.1:123843-127192 GCF_000622305.1 Nannospalax galili
TATCCTTTCAGTGGTTAAATTTACCACCAGAAATATTGCCATTGAAAATCTCTATTTTTGTTAAAGTCAGAGAAAGAGAATAATATTTTACGCTTATTTAAGAATGAAAAGATTTTATAGTCATTGTCATAACAACTTAATGGAGCATTTTTATAAGAATTGACGATAATTGATTCTTTCTGGAACAGCATTACTTTTGGTCTGGTAAGTCTCCTAAGCCTACTGAAGCCCCACCTAAATAAGTTACCATGGTGATAGCGCCTCATCTCAGTGATCTGTATATATACTTTCTTCAAGATGTTTAACAGCTTTAAAAATATTAATCTCATTGTATGTGGCTTCAGCATTTAATTTTTGAGGATTTCTAAACCTATAGAATGTTTAGAAAAGTTATGTTTAAAACAATCAGAAAAATGCAAATAAAAGCAGCATGAAGATCACAAACAAATTCATTAAAATATCAAAGATAACATAGTAAGGTGATTTTTTTATTATTGAGCTCTTTAAGTGCGGGGGTCTCTCCCTCTCTTCACGGGTTGTTGGCCACCGGTCCACAAGGGCAGGGGGAGCAGAAGCGGTGAATGGAGTCAGGACGGCCAGTGAGCACTGACAGGAGAAAGCCCTTCCAGGGATGCTGGTTTCATGGGACAGTGAAACAGCAGTCATACAGCTCCAGACTCAGTGAAACAGCTCCGTTTATTCAGGGGGAGAACTAGAGAAATTATAGTGTGGAGGCAGTAGCCAAAGCCTCAGCTGATAGGTGCTCATAGTATGCTTTATTTACATGTGGTAGTGGGCTCCTATCGTCCGACTATCAGGCAATGCCTGATTATCATATAGAAAAAACATGGGGGTAGTTTTTAACTCCAGGTAACTATGCCAAAGGTCATGTTCCAAATAAGATCAGGCATACGTGCTTGGTGACACTTTCCACGTAAGCCAGGAAGAGAGCAGGAGGCCCCCTGCTGAAAAGGGGAGTCCTTCCATTTGGTGCTGAGCCCCTTAGGGCTATCCGGACATGGAGAACTACAACCCTCACAGCAGGGTTTCCCAGCATTTAAGAAATTAACTAGTCATAGCATGTATTTGTAGCTCAATATGTAATAAAACTAATATTAAATGTTCAGAGTTTGTCTTTTCTGGTATACTGTTCTCATTATCTCTACACATTAGCACTTACGTTGTGTTTTTATGCCTGTGTGCACTGATGTGCATACATCTATGCATCTGTGGTGTGTGTGTGTGTGTGTGTGTCTGTGTGTGTGTATGTGTATGTGTATACACACATCTATGTGTGCTCAGAGGAGTTTGAAATAAGAGCTGATTTTCTCCAAGACTATTTTGTCATAAAGTTGTCAAAAGTATAGTGCCTTGTTTTACTTCAAAGAAGCAAATGATAAACATTAGAATAGCTATTTATGCAATTTGGAATAGTTTTGGCTCACAAGACCCTAGTCCTAAGTTACTTTTGTTTATACTTTATTGTAATATGAATTTAGATGAGCTTAGAACAAATCCATTCCATAGTCTCTGATTTGCAAAGGCATTTCTAGTTGCTGAAGTGTCTCCTTTTGTGTTGTGGACCAGTACCAGGAAAAAAAAAATAGGCCAGACACAGCTATGTGGGGAAAATTAACATCCAGAACCAACCCTAATACAATAAAAAGTGGAGAGTTCTTAGAATCTAACCAAGTATGTTAAAAAAGCACCAAATTTTTTAAAAGAAATTTTAAAGCCAAGCTATGACTAAGTGTTAAAAATTATATTTTGTCTCTGAACATTAACGATTGAGTTTCACATTGATGCCTTCAAGGTTCTGCTAACAATATTCAAATAATTTGATTTTCTTCTTTACTAGAACATCACCATTACAACACAAGCAAAGTCATTCATATTAACTTTTTCTAAAAGGAAGAATCTGTGCCCAGATTCTGTTCTTACAAGAAACTGTGCTTAATGGGCTGGAGAGATGGCCAAGTGCTTAAGAGCTCTGGCTGCTCCTGTGGAGAACCTGGGATCAACTCCCAGCACCTACATGGTGACTAACTACCATTGATAACTCTAGCTCTAGGGAATCCAATGGCCTCTTCTGACCTCCACGGGTATTGCATAACATGGGAGCATTACATACATGCAGGCAGTACACTAGTATGTAAAAAATATAAATAATAAACAATATATTTCTTAAAAAAGAAACTGTGTTTGAAACAATGTAAATCAGCTTCCATGCTTGTAAATCCATATAATCAGAAGAGCAGAGTGAGTGACGTCAGTGTGATGGAGGAATTGGATTTTTTAAACTCTCATTCATCACCCCACAACAGAGGCATTGATATTTGACAACCATTCACAGCAAGCGCACCTATACAGAAACTTGGCTGTCAGCCAAGAGTTTCTAGCACACTAATCAAAAATTAAGAAGAGATGTGTTATATAGTCTAAGAAGACCAGTATCAATTTAGTGTTTCATCCTTCCCCATAAGGTTTCTGCCCACAATTTCTTCCATAGGTGAATGTCCAAACAAACCTATTTGGATTGTGGAGGATGCCACACAGATATCAAGGCAACTCTGTTGGACTGAGAAAACACAATGTTGAATATTTCAGGGAACTGACATAGAGAAAATAAACAGGAGGCTCATGGGGCCTGGCCTGGCTTTGTGAAGCCAGGAGACGTACAATATTGAGATATCCTGGAACAAGAGGGAAGAAGAGGAATAAAGTGAATATCAGTAGAGAAAGTTGGAAAGCCATAGTGCACCTAGTGAGGATGATCTATGAACACCTTTTCCTCTGTGAGCCAGCCTAAAAAGATGGGCTTAAATTTGGAGACATTCACACAGAAGTCAGAGGCACAGAAAAGAATGAAAGGCACACAGGACAATCAAGAATGCAGTGATTTAAAGTAACAACACAGAAAAATGGAAACAACATACTGTTGACAAAGAATTCAAAATAATTAAATTAGGACATATCAGTGAACTAAGAAAGAATGCCTAGGAGCAAGGGAACTAGGAAAATAGCAGAATAAGGAAAATGAAGTCTAATTCATGTACAAGTCATTAAATAAAAACAAAGACTGGAGCTGAAGAATATTAGTGTAGTGAAATGGGGAAAAATGCTACAGTGGAATTAAGCATAAAACTTAGTGAACTCAGTAAAAAAGTAAAAACATGGAACTCAAAAGAACAATTATAAACATGATAAAAGAATTCACTGAATTTAAAGAACACACAAACAAAGAAATCAAAGAACTGAAGGAAGATAGGGATAAACTTCTGAAGGAATTCAGAAAGGAGTTAGAAATATTGAAGAATACTCAGGCTGAAATGAAGAAGGAAGTGAAACA
>NW_008328586.1:127248-129876 GCF_000622305.1 Nannospalax galili
TGGAAAACAGCGTATCAAGATAGAGTGGAAGATAGAGTGGACGAACTAGACCACACAAGAAAGCTTATGAAAAATTTTAAAAATCACAAGAATGGAATATGCAGGAATTGTGTGACACCATAAAAAGACCAAACTTATGAATCATAGGCATACAGGAAGGAGAAGAATCCCAAGATAATGGCATGGACCAGATCTTTAACAGACTCATGGAAGAAAATTTCCCAAAATTAAAGAAAGACATGCCCATAAAAATACAAGAAGCATATAGAACACCAAACAGACAGGACCAGAAAAGAAACTCTCCATGGCACATCATAGTAAAAACACTAAATGTACAAAACAAAGAGAAAATATTGAAACCTGCAAAAGAGAAACAAGCCACATATAAAGGAAAAACCATTAGGATTAAAGCTGTCTTTTCAATGCAAACCATGAAAGCCAGAAGAGCTTGGACCAAAGTATTCCCAGGTTTAGATGACCACAGATGCCAACCCAGATTACTATGCCCAGCCAAAATGTCTATTATAGTCGAAGGGGAAAGAAAAATCTTCCATGACATAATAGGCTGAAGGAATTCATGTCCACAAAATCAGCCCTTCAGAGAGTTCTGGAAGCAATACAAAGAACTGAAGAAAGGAATGACTATACCCAAGAGTGTGTGGAAAGAAATTCAATGAAGGTATAACTGTGGAAATATATAGCTCCATCAAGAATGTAAACAGAAATTAAAATTAAAATAAAATTCAATACTCATCTATCATTAATAACTTTAAATATTAACAGACTGAACTCTCCAGTCAAATCACAGACTAAGTGAATGGATTAAGAAACAAAACCCATCTTTTTGTTATCTGCAAGAAACTCATCTCACTTTCAAGGACAGACACTATCTTAAAGTGAAAAGATAAAAAAAACATACTAAGCAAATGGTACTAAGAAAAAAGCAGGTGTAGCAATTCTAATATCTGACAAAATAGACTTTAAACTAAAACTAATCAGAAGAGATAAAGAGGACCACTTCATTCTGATCAAAGGAACAATAAGTCAAGAAGATATTATAATCATGAACATTCACCAAACTCTGGTCCACCCAACTTCATAAAAACAATACTACAAGACTTTAAGACCCAGATTGATCCCAACTCACTAATAGTAGGGAACTTCAATACCCCACTGTCTCCATTATATAGGTCAACAGGGCAGAGAGTTAACAGAGAGACATCTGAATTAAACAATACCATATATCAGATAGACTTAACAGACATCTACTGAGTACTCCACCCAAGCACCAAAGGACATAATTTCTACTCAGCACCCCATGGAACCTTCTCCAAAATTGACCATATACTGGGGCACAAAACAAACCTCAACAAATACAAAAAGATTGAAATAATTCCATGCATTCTATCAGACCACAATCCAATACAGCTTACAATCAACACTGGAAGAAGCACTAATCACCACATGAACACACGGAGATTAAACATCACTCTCCTAAAAGATGAATGGAACAAAAAATATTAAGAAAGAAATAAAAGTATTCCTGGAACTAAATGAAGAGGACAATACAACACAACAAAACCTCTGGGACACATTGAAAGCAGTCCTTAGAGGGAAGTTTATTGCTCTAAGTGCCTACATTAAAAAAATCAGAAAGAACAAAAATAAATGACTTAACATTGTAAGTGGAGACACTTGAAAAGCAACAACAAATGAAACCTGTGCTGGATAGCTTTAGTGTCAACTTGACACACCTGGGTTGAGGGAGCCTCAATTGGGGAATTTCCTCTACTGGACTTCCCTGTCGCCATGTCTGTGGGGCATCTTCTTGATGACTGATGTGGGAGGGCCCAGCCCACTGTGGGTGGTGCTACCCCTGGGCAGGTGGGCCTATGTAGCATAAGAAAGCAGGTTGAGCAGTTTTAAAAACCTATAAGCTACTAAATTTTCAAACCTAAAAGAAATAGATGGATATCTAAAGGCATGGGAACCACCAAAACTTAAACCAAGAAGACATTAACAGCTTAAACAGAGCCATAACACAAAAAGAAATTGAAACAGTAATACAAAACCTCCCGACTAAAAAAAGCCCAGAACAGATGGATCTACAGCAGAATTCTATCAGACATTTAAAGATCTACATCCAATACTACTCAATTTATTCAAAATGATAGAAATGGAGGGAGAACTTCCAAATTCCTTCTATGAAGGCAGCATCACTCTAATACCAAAGCCAGGTAAAGATACAACCTAAAAAGAAAACTATAGACCCATATCCTTAATAACATAGATGCAAAAATTTTCAAAAAGATACTTGTAAACCGCATACAGACACACAACAAAAAGGTCATCCACCATGATCAACTCGGCTTTGTCCCAGAGATGCAGGGATGGTACAACATAAGTCTATAAACGTCATAAATCATATAAATGGGCTCAAAGGCAAGAACCACATTGTCATCTCAATAGACACAGAGTAGGCCTTTGACAAAATTCAACATGCATTTATGTTCAAAGTCCTAGAGGGAATTGGACTGGAGGGAACATACCAAATTAACCTACAAAAGTCTGTAGCCTTTCTATATACCAATAACAAACAATCACAGAAAGATCACTTGGAAACACTCC
>NW_008328586.1:130125-131292 GCF_000622305.1 Nannospalax galili
AACGCTACAATGAAAATTTTAAATCTTTAAAGAAAGAGATTGAGGAAGACATCAGAAGATGGAAGGACCTCCCATGATCATGGATTGGAAGAATTAATATTGTGAAAATGATCACACTATCAAAAGTCATTTATAGATTAAATGCAATGCCAATCAGTATCCCATGACATTTTTCACAGTATTGGAAAAAAAACATCCTAAGATTCATATGGAAGCACAAAAGACCTCAGATAGCCAAAACAACACTGAGCACTAAGAGCAATGCCTGGGAGATGACTATACCACATTTTAAACTGGTATTTGACAATGGGCCAATAATATTCACTGGAAGAAGGACAGCAGGTTCAGCAAATGGTGCTGGCAAAACTGGATCTCCACCCAAGAAGAATGAAACTAAACCCCTATCCTCACTCTTCACAAAAGTCAATTCCAAATGGTTCAAAGGCCTCTATGTAAAGCCTGAAACTCTGAAATCATTAGAACATTGGGAAAAACCTACAAGATATAATTGTAGGAAAGGATTTTCTAAACCGGACATCAGTTGCTCAGGAAACGGCAAGAATTAACAAATGAGAGCTCATTAAACTAAAAAGCTTCTGTACAGCAAAGGAGGCAATCAAGGAAGCAAACAGAAAACCCACAGAATGGGGGAAAATCTTCACCAGCGACACATCTGACAGAGGTTTAATATCCAGAATATATAACGAACTCAGAAAACAGAGAATCAAGCACAAGAAGTAACCCAATTAAAAGATGGGCTAAGGAGCTGAACAGAGTCCTCAAAATGAGAAGTAAAGATGGCTATGAAGCATCTTAAAAGATGTTTAACATCACTAATAATTAGGGAAATGCAAATTAAAACCACTTTAAGATTTCATCTTACCGCAGTCAGACTGGCTAAGCTCAATAGAACAAATGATAACAAATATTGGAGAGGATATGGGGAAAGGGGAACGCTCATCCACTGCTGGTGGGGCTGCAAACTTGTTCAACCCTTATGGAAAGCAGTGTGGAGAACGCTTAAAAAACTACAAATGAACCTACCCTTTGAGGAAGTTATACCACTCCTTAGCATATACTCAAAGAACTCATCATATTGCAGACACGCTTGTACATCCATGTTTGTTGCTGCTCTTTTCACAATAGCTAAGAGATGGAAGCAACCTA
>NW_008328586.1:131455-133325 GCF_000622305.1 Nannospalax galili
CTACAGGAACCAGGATAATGGAAAGGAAACAGGGAGGTAAAGGAAAAGAAATAACCTGAAAGAGAAGAACAGTAGGAAACAAGCCTTAATGAAGGAGATATGGTTAAAAATTGGGTTAGTTTAAGGGAGTGGGGAGGGAAGGGTATACGAGGAACCTAGGGGATAAAGGAAAGAAGGATATCAAGAGAGGTAGGACCATTAAAGAAGGGTATTATTAAGGGAGAAGAGTGGGAAACGGGGGCACCTTAAGTGGGAAAACCATGATGGAGGAGTGAGACAATGCGAGAGATAAATAATGCCGAGCTAGTTTTAAAAACCAGAGGGAACCATATTAGTCAAACAACCTACTCACAAATTATACATAGCAGATCAAGAAATACATGTCTAGGTAAGGTTTATCTGAGAACAATTGGTCTTAGCACAAGATTTATCTTCATAAGACAATTGGTCTTAGTCCAAGATTTACCTTCATGACGCACAGTAGTTAAAAGTACCAGACTGGTGGAACTAACCTTCTTGGGTGTTTAACAGACATACTTTGAGGCCTATAATAATTTGGTCAGAGGGACATAAAGGACACTTTTTCTCCTTGCCCTCCTAGGTCGACTAGTTCCAGGGCACTATGAGCATCTCTCAAAATTTCCTGTAATTGTTGTGGGTCATTTGTCCTCTTGATAAAGAGGCTGAGGAGATCCCACCAGATGGATTTGAACCAGTGTCCAGTCTACAAAGAGTAGGGTCAACACAGAGGAATCATTTCCTCCATACTTCCAAGTGAAGCCAACCATGGACGAGTAGGACCTTTGATTTATCTTCACATAGGTGGAACTGGTTAAACAAAGGAGCCAGGGGCTCCTCCCAAGCCCATGTGACCCCTGAGGAAGAGATCCTCAAACAACCTTAAGAGAGAAAATAGATTGGTTTATCTGGGCCAACTCTATGGCCTTAAATACCAAAAAGGAAAGTATATATAACCAAAGATTAAAGGAGCCAATATAATTTCTAAGAGTCCATATGCATAGCTAAAGGCTAAAGAACAAGCAACAATGCCAGATAGGAGATACCTTCTTTTGAGTTGTTGGCCAGGGTGGCCAAAGGGACTCCAAGATAATAACCCACCATAGAACTGGGAAAATGAACAGCAGACCCCAATCTTATCTAAAGGAATATTGACAACTGATTGCTGCTAGATGAGGAACAGCTGACCTTCCTAAAACAAAGACCACTAGATAGGCTGATTAGATTCACCAGATGGACAAGTAGTGGGGAATGGCTGTGGTGCCGACAACATAGCAGACAGTAGCAGGGATATCAGAGTATAACGGCTCTAGTGGGGGGTGGGAGATTATGGGAGGGTGTCATCTGGGAGTGGATGTATAGTTGAATAAGATGGTTTGGGATGTTCTGTGTGATATACACACACACAAAAAAAGTAAATAAAATCAACAAACTTTTAAAAATGTAATATATTTGAGGAGGAAACATGGAAATTTACGTCATGTTAATTAGTAGAGGTGATAAACATTACCATTAAAATCTACCTGATGATTTATAGACATTCACAGGTGCCAAGTTTCCGAGTGTTACCGATTATGACTAGTAATAGATACCTAGAAATTAGAGATGCATGCACCAACATCTCAGTGTTAGTAGCAAAAATGAGTCTCTCGTCAAGGAACAATATAGTCTAAAATGAAATGGAGATCTTTTTTAAAGGTTAAAAACTCATCCAATTTTATGTCTTACAGGGCTTTACTGAATTCAGTATTGTATAACTCTACTAATTCAACTGTGAACCTAGAAACTTACAACAACTTGTGAAAGAGATGTACTCTTGCTCTGGAGGGTATTACTGAATATGTTAAAGCTG
>NW_008328586.1:133357-155041 GCF_000622305.1 Nannospalax galili
TTGTGAAAGAGATGTACTCTTGCTCTGGAGTAATGAAATGCTTCTTCTAATCATAAGTTATTAAAATTTTTTAAAAGTAGAAACAAGAAACAGGAAGGAGAGAAAGGAAAGAAAGCCTAAGAGAGGAAGGTATACCATTAAGTGAAAGTACATTTAAGGTATTCAAATAAACATGAGAGAGAAAAAAAAGTTTACAAACTTAAAGCATAGGAGAAAACTTCACAAATCTTTAAAGAGATACAGATATTCTGGTTCATGGAACTCAAAAGCTCCCATCCATAATCACTACATGTCTCAGCATAAACTTTGCAGGCCTGGACATAATGGGATGACATATTAAACACGCTCGAAAAAATAAAACTGCCACCCAAGATTACCACACCTGGCGTGATAGTGGTTTTATTTGTTTGCTTGACACAGTCCACAGTCACCTGGGAAGGGAGTCTCAGCAAGAAACTATCTGGGTTATCTGGGCCTTTGGGTTTATCTGTGGAGGATTATCTTGATCCGTTAACTGAGGTGAATTAACCACCCATTGTGGGTGGCCCCATTCTCTAGCAGGGAATTCTGGGCATACAAGTGAAAGCAAGCTGCAGCAAGCATGTGTGCATTGATCAGCTGCTCTCTGCTCTTGACTGTGGATGGAATGTGATGAGCTTTCTCACGTTCCTGAAGACTTAACTTCTTGCATTGTTGGATTTTAACTTGAAATATTGGAGACAAATAAACCCTTTCTCCAGTAAGCTGCTTTCTGTCAGGATATTTTATACCAGCAACAGGAAACTAAGATACCTGGCAGAGCTGTTCTTCAAAAAAAGGACAGAGACACTTCAACATTAATTAGTAACGTGAAGAAATAAAAATATAGAGTAGAAAAATTAAAAAAAAGGATGTAATGTTCAAAGTGCTCTAATATTGTAAAGATGGTGCCTAAATCATTTTAACACGGCTACAAATATTTTAAAATAAGTGTTTAAAATAAATATAGGTATAGACCAATGCATACACAAATTGCGGAAATTAAGACATAACAAACTGTTAAGGCATAAATAATATAGTTTTATGTGCAATTATATTTAAAATTCAATGATGTGTTTTGACTTATTTGATTTATATATTTCTCTTCTTGTGTACATTTTTTTTCAGTTACCATGCAATAACACACACACACACACACCATACATCTGTACACACATATAAAACATTATATATGTAACAATTTATTTTAACTTGATGTCACAGTCTATCTCGTATTATGTATTCCCATATTAATGCAGCTGTATTTCTTTAGAATAGTTTTCCTTCCTTTTGCAAACTTAAAGTTTTTTGTTTTTACTTTTTTTTCTAATTCTTTAAGGCATAAAGTTAGGTCTTTTATTTCATACTATAATCAAAGTCAGGTCATAATAGATGAAAAGCCTCAATGTGGGGGGGGGCTGGAGAGATTGCTTAGTGGATAAGAACCCTGGTAGTTCTTGCAGAAGACCCGGGTTCGAATACAGGTATCCACATGGCAGCCTGTTTTTAACTCCAGTTGCAGGAGATCTGACAGTCTCTTCTGTTCTCCATGGGCATTGCACAACATGGGTGCACTTACCTCCATGCAGGTAATACATACATATACATAAAATAACAATAATAAATAAAATATTTAAAAGCCTCAGTGTGAGATCTGAAACTTTAAAATGTCAGAAGATGGGATGACTTCAGTCTGGTGATGCTTGTTTTTAGGCTTGACGCTGACAGCATAAAGAAAAAGAACAGAAACACAAATGGGATGATGTCAAACACGAAAGATTCTGTACATCGAAGGAGACAGTCAATAGAGCAAGGACAGAACCTACAAAATTTGAGACGATATTTGAAAATCACATATGAAGAAATGGTAATATCTAACATTCATAAATACCTTGAATCAATAATAAACTAAGTGAATAAATAAATGCCACAATTCAAACATGAGGTTAAGAAAATGGCTCAAGATTTCGTCAGTTAAAATCAGGTTCCACTACTAAGTTTTGTTATTATTTTAACAATTATTTAATTTCTGTAGTTTCAGATTATTTTATGAGGTAGAAATAAAAAAATGTAATAATTTCTTTTCTGAAATAAAATGGAACACATTGTTGACCTAGTCTGGTTCTTGGTATGACATTATTGCTCAGCATTTTAGAAGGACAACCCCTCACTTCTTACTGAAAATGGTGTGAAGTTTTAGAAAATTTGGAGTTGTACAATTTTTACATTCTAATGTATTCATTAAAAGTAAAAAGTAATTTGT
The DNA here is from genome assembly GCF_000622305.1 of Nannospalax galili. Taxonomy (NCBI): domain Eukaryota; kingdom Metazoa; phylum Chordata; class Mammalia; order Rodentia; family Spalacidae; genus Nannospalax; species Nannospalax galili. The sequence continues at coordinate 135,639 of NW_008328586.1, forward strand.
ATTTTAAAAACAATTAAGAAATGATTAGTAATTTGATCTTTGTTTTCTATTTTTTTCTCTCAGAGTGCTCTCTCTCTCTCCCTCCCACCTTCTCCCACATCCCCATGTGCCTCTCTCCTTTCCTCCTCCTCCCTCCCTCCCTCCCTCCTTCCCTTCCTTCCTTCTACTTTGATAGGGTCTCCCTGTAGCTACACCTGACCTGGAACTCATATAGACTAGGCTGACATGGATCAGACAGAGATCCACCTGCCTCTTCTTCCCAAGTGCTGGGATTCAAGACAGATGTGCACCAACCACCACACCTGGGTTCTCCCTTCCTCCCTCCCTCCCTCCTCTCCTTCCCTCCCTTCCAGATCTTATGTATCCCAGGATGACCTTGAATTCACTAGGTAGATGATATTTGCTAGGAACTTCTGATTATCCTCTCCCCATCTCCCAAATTCTGACATTTCAGTTCTGTGTCACTTCCATGCCTGGTTTATCCTGTGCTGGGTACAGAACACAGAACTCCTTGTGTGGTAGGCAAGCATTCAGCCAATTCAGCTACATCTCCAGTCCTGAATTGGCAGTTTTGTTGTCATGTCGTATCTCCTAAGTGCAAATATTCAGTTTTGTTTTCTGAATCTAGCAGGGCATCTCTCATGCTATTGAATTAACTACATCTTAGCAAACAATTTACTATCTCATAGGGTAGGGACTGTGCAGTCAGTTGCGCCATATAACACAGATCATTAATACTCTAATTTGAACAATCTTGGTTTCTTTGATGGGAATAAAACCTGTATAGTAAAATCTCGTTACCTGCACTCTGATGTTGTTTGTCAAAGCAACAGTCTTAGTGAATGTGATCACTTCATAATTGGTTTTGCATGCAGGTAAAAAGCTTTAGTTAAGACTGCTTTAAAAGTAAAACCAGTTTGCCTAAATGTTTTAATCTTTTAGGAGACAAATTCTTTTACTTGAGTGTAAATAAACTTATTTTACTGTCTTTTATGTATATGCCACATATGTGGGTGTCTGAGGAGGTCAGGAGAAGGTGTCATATCCCCCAGAGCTGTGAGCCGATCAGCATGAACACTGGATACAAACTCAGGTCCTTTGGAGGTACATCAAGCACTGAGCCAGCTCTCTGGCTGTTTACTAATTCTCTTAGTAAACTTGGGTTGCTTCTTTTCCTGTATGGACATTCAGATACCAGCATTGTTTAAGGATATGATAAAATATCAGTTTTTACAATGCCACTGTTGTGATGCCAAATGACTCAGTAGATAAAGCACTTGCTGCTTAAGCATGACCACCTATTTTCAATCCCTTAAACCCACACAAAGTGGAAGGAGAGAACTGATTCCACAAAGATACCCTCTCACTTCCGCACATGCACCATGGCAGGTACATGTCCTTGGACATATATAAAAATTTTTGTTGTTTAATTTCTTTTTAGTTGTTTTGCTTTTTAAGACAGGGTCTCCCTATAGCCATAGCTGGCCCAGAACACATTATGTAGTCCAGGCTGGCCTCCATCTCAGAGATCTGCCTGCCTTTGCCACCGAAGTGCTGGGATTAAAGGCATGCACCATCATGACAGGCCCTAAATTAGAATTTTTAATGTCATTCTTCAATTCTGATCTGATTCACATTTTATGGAGGAATCTATGCTATACGCATATAGCCTTTTCTAATCTCCAAAATTTTCTCAGTTTCCTGAATCAACAAACTTTTGAATGAAGTGAGAATTATGGGATGATACATAAATAAAAAAGAATGCATTTTCAAATTTTTTAAATAATATATCACTTGTTAGATCATTTTATTTTACTTGATAATGAAGATGTCTAATCTTTTTTTATGTCCCAAGGGCACATATTGTGATAATTAAAGTGTAGTTTGTTTGCCTGATTATTGTCTCAATGAGAACAAACATTGAGTTTTGATAAGAACTTAACCTAACTTATCCAATAATGGAAAGTCACTTGCTGAAGGTAGTCTGATGCAAGAGTACTATGTGTCAAAAGGAATTTATAGTGTAACTGATTATTTCACCATTAAAAATGGCTCAGAAAGGGCTGGAGAGGTGGCTCAATGGTTAAGAGCATTGGCTGCTCTTGCAGAGAACCTGGGTTCAGTTCCAGAACCCACATGGTAGCTAACAAACATCCCTAACTCCAGTTCCAGGGGATCTGATGCCTTCTTCTGATCTCCACGAGCACTTACACACATGCAGACAATACACTCATACACATATAAAAAAACAATGAAGAACTATTTTACTAAAACAGCTCAGAAAAAGCAATATAAACTTATGCAAAGTGGATACTCTGATAATAAATAAATATGGCAGTGAAAGCTGATTTTAAAGATCACTACAGTTCTCCTTGATAGTTTATTTTTTCCACTAAAAGAAGCAAACTGAAACAACAGAAAGTCTTGTATTTGTAATAACTGACTCCTAGGAATGAATAAATCAAATGAAATTGTCATGTACTGTGAGACAGTACCATAGGGCAATTAAAAAGAGTGAAAAATGCTGTCTTTCAGTGTCGAGGCAGAGTAAGCAGACTGGGACATGGATGAAAATTAACAAATAAAACTCAGGTCAGAATGTTAGTGTTCACATCTTGTTTAAGTACGGATTTAAATAGCCCTAGACCCCAGACTTTTCTGTTTGAACAAGGTCAAAGTTGAAAACCGAAAGTAGTTAAGTTCATATCCTTCACCACTCACAGCCATCTCAGTGGTTAATGTCCCCAAGGAAAAGAGCATTTCCTGATTTCTTACAACCAAGAATAAAAGTACTGAATGTGTCCATTGGGTTTGCATATTGAAAACATTTGGTGAATGTGGCCCGTTTATGAGGATGGATTTGACATGTCAGTATTTTTTTTCCCTCATATCTTTCAACAAACTCAGGGTCCAAGTAGAAGAATTCCCAACACTAATGGCATGGCTCTAGAAGCAGCCATTTCAAATGCCATAGACATGTGAATTAACATTTCTTACCCTTTCATAATTACTTAATTATTATGAATTAAAAGCCTGACATGAGCATATGGTGGATTCCCATCTGCTGCTTTCTTCTCTTCAATTTGTTATTGCTATTAGTATAGTTGACAGCGACAGTGTTTGGCCAAATTAAACTAATTAATAACAGTCCACCGGGACAAAGTCTTTCTTTTTGCATCACATGAAGTCTTCAGTTGCCAATTTCCCTAATATAGTCATGGCTGAGTACACTAAAATATTTGGGGGAAATAAGCATTTTGATGAACTATATTCAAGATTTTCTGGGAGGAGCATGTATCTGCTGCACACAGAGTGACATGCCCATAGACCAATATTAGAAAGTCATACTTCTTTGAGTGTGACAGATATTTGTGTTTTCTTTTCCTGAGGGTTTCAAGTTTTATTTTGTGTAATGAAAAATTATAAAGTCCTTTTTATAGATAGGTTATTTTTTTTCTTAAAGAAAACATAATGGAGGGCTGGAGAGATGGCTTAGTGTTTAAGAGCACTGGCGGCTCTTGCAGAAGGCCCAGGTTTGTTTCCAAGCAGAGACATGAGGCTAACATGTGTTCATGATTCAAGTTCCAGGGGATTCAATCCTCTTTTGGCCTCCACAGGCATTGCCTGACATGGGTGCACTTACATACACACAGGCAAAACTATCACACATATAATAAAAATAAATCAAAAAAAGAAAACAATACTACATACAATATGTGTGTAGTCAGTATTATTAGTCTTGACTATTAGCTCTCTTGATCTCGTTGCCATTCACCAATTGAAGATTAATCTTGCTGTCAGTTTGATTGGATAAGAAGCAGCGTTAGTGAAGAAAACCACCAGGTGTGTCTGTGATGGCATCTCCACAGGCAAACCCTGAGGGCTTTCATCTGACTTACACCCTAAATGGCTTCACGATATGATGGCATTATTGAGAGATGGGAAAGTAGGAGGTAGAGCTTGCTGGGAAGAGCCATATCCCAGGGTTATGTTAACTTGGTGCCTTCCTGTATGCCCCTTTCTGCTTCTTGTGCATTTTGATGTGAGTTGCTCCACCGTGTCCATAGTTGCATGATGAACTGAATCCTCAGACTCTATGAGCACAATGAATTCTTTCTTCTTTTACATTATTCTTTCACATACGTTGGTCAAAGTGATGAAAAGTTAACAAAACCAGTTATCAGGTTTAGGCAGAGGTAGGAATGTGGGAAATGTCTGTTCATACACTGATTTTATATATATATATATATATACATATATATATATATGTCAACACTATTTCATATACTTTTATTAAAGACCTAACATGATGAAGGTAAACATGAAAATATATGCACCAATATTGGTTATGACTATACACTATTCTCTCAATTTTATTTTCATAATTTGGAAATTCTTTCAAACAGGGTCTCACTCTGCAACCATGACTAGTCTGGAATTCACTATGTAGATGAGGATTCCCTTGGACTAACAAGGATCTGTCTGCCTGTGCTTCCCGAGTGTTGAAATTGAATGCATGCACCAGCATGCCAAGCACAAACTGACTTCATAAAGGTAAATTTAGCCAACGTACATGAATTTTGTTTCAAAAGAATAAGCTACATTTTGTTGATGGCTTGAAGCTCTCAGAACCACTGCAAGGAATCAGACAAGACACTTGAGAATACTGTAGAAAACCCAGGCACAGCTTATTGCACAGCAGAGGAGAGCACACATGACAGGCAGATGGTTACCAGGCTCACAGCTTCAGTTTCCTGCTTAGGTGAGCAGAGCTCAGCTGCTGGCGGCATTGTCTATGTACTCATCTCCCCAGACTTGGGAGAGGCCGTTTGGCTTAAAACTTTAGTTCTCCAATTAGTTTTAGAAAAAACTGATTATTTTCAATAATATAAATTTTCTTTCTGTGGGCTAGGTAGATGGCTCAGAGGTTAAAAAGTATTGGCTGTTCTTGCAGAAGACCTGGGTTCAAATCCCAGCACCCACATGGTGGTACAATCATTTGTAACTCCAGTTCCAGGAGATCTGATACTCTCTTCTGGCTTCCGTGGGCATTGCACAACAAGGGAGCACTTACACACATTCAGGCAATATACTTATCCACATAAAATGAAAATAAATTACTCAAAATTTTTTTTCAAAAGAAATTTTCTTTCTACAGAAAAAAGATGCTATGACTGCTATGTTCTTTACATATAAAATTCAAGCACAGGAGTCTGACTCTCTAATTTATTTAATACTTTGACACCTTTATTATTTGTTGAAGGAAAAAAGTATATAAATGTATAAGATCTCAAAAAATTTTGGGGATTTCTAAAGTAGATGTATATCGGCTGTGTGTTGGAATAATGTTGGATGCTCTATTATCACCAGAGTATTGTCCTAGTTTGTTTCTCCATTGCTGTGACAAAACACTCTGACCAATACTGACTTGGGGAGGAAAGGGTTTATTCAGCTTACATCTCCTGGGTCACAGTTCATCAGGGAGCCCAAGGTAGGAACTCAGGGCAGGAACCTGGAAGCAGGAGCTGGAGCACAGGCCATGGAGGAACACTACTTACTGGCTTGCTCCCCTGGCCCTTGTCTGGGGTGGTACCATCCACAGTGGTCTGGGCCCTCCCCTCCCATTCAACAATCAAGAAGACGCCCCATGGACATGGCCACAGGCCAGTCCAATAAAGGAAATTCCCCAACTGATGCTCCTTCAACCCAGGTGTGTCAAGTTGACACAAAAGCTATCCAGCACAGGTATTTTTTTCAAAGATACTCAACTGAAAGCTAAATAATTAAAATAAATATTGAACTCATCCATCTAGAGACTTTGAAAGGATTTCATGTATTTCAGAGAGATACATCATTAAAATAACTCTGATCCTACCTTATCATGGGGAACAGTCTGCCCTTCCCTTCCTCCCAGCTGAAACTGGGAAGGAGAATGTGTAATGTGTGGTTATAAGTTTCTAGTACCTATAAGCTTCAAATCATTTAAGTGGGGGTTACTGTCTCAAGTCCTTTTCATGTTAACTTAAAACAGGCCTGAATATAGAACACTAGTTGCTTCTTCAAAATTTTGTGTTGCAATACATTTCTGCCCATATGTTGGGGAATCTTATTATGTGTGTTCCATATGTTTGTAGAGTATTTGACTTAAGTGCAGAACTTCTGAGAGTACTCTAAAATGAGGAAGGAATGCTAAGTGGTTGGATATAGGACTAGGAATAAAAGCTTGTCCTCTAAGAGTAGGGTACCTTGGGCTTATTTTATTAATATTCTGGCTACTTCAGGGCTTCTGAAGTCTCAATATATAATAGTGGGGCAGTGGGGAGAAAATCCAAAACAAATCTTGATACTTAATTTCATGGTTGACTTTGGTTGTTGACTTGGCACACCTAGGAAGAGGGAATCTCATTTGGGGAATTTTGCCTATTTGATTGGTCTACGGGCATGTCTGTGAGGTTTTTTGTTGATGCTGAATGATGTAAGAGGGCCCAGTCCACCGAGGGTGGTGCCACCCCTGGGCAGTTGGTCCTAGGTTGTGTAACAGGTCAAAGGAGCAGGTCAGGGAACAAACAAGAACAAGTTTTGTCTCTCCTTCAGTTAGTGCTTCTTGCCATGAGTTCTTTTCTGACTTCCTTCTGAGATGGACTGTCATTTGGAAGAGGAACAATCAATAAACACTTTCCTCCCTGTGTTTGTTTGAATGAGAACGTCCCCCATAGGTTCCATGTATCTGAATACTTGGTCCCAGTTGATAGCACTAGTTGCAGATGTTTAGGAGGTGTGGCCATGCTGCCAGTAGCACGTCAATGGGCAGGCTTGGGGAGTTCATCGTCACATCCCATTTCTTGGTTGCTTTCTCTGCTTTCTGTGCCTGTTTGAAGATGTGAACCCCCAGCAATATTCTGCAGCTACCTCCTGCTTTGCCTCCCTACTGTGATAGACACTTATCCATCTGGAACCATAAACTCCATAAATTCTTCCTTCTATAAGTTTCTTTAGTCATGGTGTTTTGTCATCGCAACAGAAAAGTAACTAGTACACTCCACAAGTTATTTTTGGTCAGAGTGTTTGATCATAACAATAGAAAGCAAACTAGGACTTTAGGTACTAGTTAGTATAATCAAATTGGAAACAGCACTCCTCTTTTGTACCCTCCTTTATCAAAAGTTAATAGTTTAGTATAAAATGAGTAATATGTATTAAGGAATTAGGAAATAGTATATTTATAGAATGCTGAATCATATCCTGGCTTATACATGGATAAATATCCTACATTACAGTACACTGTGCCCTGCATCTCCATCCTGTGAAGTTACTAAACAGACTGCCCACAGGATGATCTCCTGTAACCCAGTGTGATCTATGACAGAATGGAGAATTCTACCTGGTGAGGAAGTACATTAGAACACCAGATTTTCAGTAATGATGTGACTTTGTTATCTCCTGGTTTTCATTAGTGCTATTTGGTTCAGGAAAGAGATGGGTCTAACAGGCACCTTTCCAAATACTAAAGACATATAAATATATAAAATTTATATTCAAATACTCATATTTGTCAACAAATTATAAATAATATAACCATCTAAGTGTAAATAGATGAACAAATTGCAGTAATGCCTGGTACTTACAACTTGAGTGAATCTCAAAGAATTCAGGAAAACAAAATTAAATCAAACAAAAGGTATCTATTGTATGTGTTCTAGAAAAGATAAGATTACTGTGATTTAAAATACACTATTCATTGCCTGGAGAAATACAGCAGAACACAGGAACATTTTGGGAGATGCAATTTTACTCAAAATTGAATTCCCATATAGATTTGTCAAAACTCACTTAACCATGAATTCAAAATAGATAATTTTATTGTATATAAGTAATAAATCAGTAGTGCTGTGATTGTGTAAAGGTCTTTAAAATTGAAATTAATGACCCCCTTATGAAATGTGCTAATATTTCTGAATATGAATAATACAAAAGACATGGTTCCCATTTTTAAGAAGCTAATAATAAAAAAGAGGGGAATATATACAATATAAATGTGCATATCCAAATAGCTAAATAATATGTATAAATTTTGTAACCTCGGTTCACCACTATGGAAATACCCACATTAGTCACTGTCATTTCATTTCTAATATCCTATTACTGAATTGGTTAAAAATTATCTTAAAAACATATAAATTAGAAATATTGCTTGCTATGCTGTGTGTGGTGGTACATACCTATAATTCCATCACTTGGAATGTAGAAACAGATCAATCTCTGTGATATAGAGACCACCTTGGTCTATATAGCAAGTTCCAAACTAGCTGGGGCTACAAAGAGAGCATGTTTTTAACAAAGAAATGTTGTTTGCCGGTGAGAATGATGAAAGTTTTAAAAGAATGTTGGTGATACTGTAAACTTATACGCATAGGCTGAGGTTTGAGTTCATCTCTAGAATATAGGACTAACATGTCAAATGTCACTTTGAATGCTGAAATATAGGTAATACTACTAATCCAGTTTGAGTTTACATTGGTAAAACAAATTCCACAATGAATTAAGTCATAGATTTTCCATAAAATTTATACTTACACAATACTATCGTCAATAAAGTAGACAATGACATTAAAACTGAAAATAGTACATACCTTAATTTAAAGTAGTTAATTGTTTTTTTAAAATATATTTTTTTTATTTTATGTGTATGCATGTATTGCCTGCATGTAGGTAAGTGCACTCATGTCATGCAATGCCCTCCGAGGACAGAAGAGGCTGTCAGATCCCCTGGAACAAGAGTTTCAGACAGATGTTAGCTGCCATGTGGGTGATGGGATTCAAACCCGGGTCTTCTGCAAGAACAGCCAGTGTTCTTAACCATTGGGCCATCTCTCCAGCCCTAAAGTACTTCATTGCTAAAAAGTGTTATCAATCATTTGGGTCTTCAGCAAATCATACATAGTAGCACAGCACTTTTGGTATTGGAGATTTTTGCCATGAGTTTGATAGCTGACTGATAGGATAGTTGTTGCTGAGTTCAGGATGGCTATGGAGAGTTCTGAAATGAAGCAAATGATAAATTTACTTTATTTCATAAAGATATCTCTGCAAGCTATCATGCTGTTTGGCAGCGTTTATGCACAATAAGATGTCTTTTTTTAACTTTTAAAAAATTTATTGAGAATTTCACACATGCATATAAGATGTTTTGATCAAACCCATGCCCACTCCTTCCCCTCCAATACCTCCCATATATCCCTATCACTTTTTTCTGAATTTTTTTTCTCTTTCTTTCTTTCTTTCTTTCTTTCTTTCTTTCTTTCTTTCCACTACCATTTTGTTTTCTCCTCTCTCTCTCTCTCTCTCTCTCTCTCTCTCCTCTCTCTCTCTCTTCTTTAAATGGGGATTTTTGCTACTCTAACATTTACCCTCTGAAGAAGTAACCCTAAAATCTTTTAAGGATTAGATAAGACCTCCCAAATACTTTTGGCATTTTTGGCCTTTGGAACATAGTATGCTGCTAAGAGGCCCAAGGATGTTTTAACTTTTAGCTAAGAAACTGCTTACTTTTCTGTGGGATCTTTTTTTTTTTTTTTCAAACTTAACTGGATAGCCAATTCCTACCTCTTATTCTTATCACACCATCCTCTGAAGAGGTTACCCAAATTGCCAAAAGGGAATCGGGATGCAGTCCACTCTGGCTTCTTCCATGCTGAACAGGGATGCAGGGTGAGGCAAGTGGGGTACCCCTTCAGTGGGTCTGTCTAAAAGATTTCCAAATTGCATAATTCTTATCTGTAGGGAGAAAAGAAATTGCTTGACTGGTGAATAGGGGATGTGAAGGAGAAGTAAAGGCAAGAGTAATTAGCATTACAAGCTCTAGACAGGGAACCAGAAAAAAGTCAGAACAGGGAAAATTTCAAATATTCATATCAGAGACCATTGAGATTTCTTGATGAGAGCTTCCAAAACCATCCCTCTATTGGGGTCCTTCTCATTTTTTCTTTTGTCTGCCAAGACTGGACTCGAGAATGACGGATTCAGGATTTGCTTTCAGGCATTTGATGGCTGTTGGAGTGGCTAGAATCAGTGTGAGTTTCCTCTCAAAGGATTCTAGATACGGGGAGAAAACAAATTTATCCATCATTTTAGAACAATAGTGGCATATCTCCCTTAGCTACAGGTGGGCACTACAGTATTGAATTTGAAGTCTTATATCTGAGCAGCACTTTCTGCTTAGAAACAGAAACATAAATGAGAATTAATTTTCTAAATAACCTTTTATATGGACTTAAGCCTAATGTTTGGGAAATTTAATCCCTTGAACTCTTAAAGAAATATACTGATCACTTTAATCTTTGGCTATACTTTCCTTTTGGGTGTTTAAGACCATACAGTTGACCCAAATAAACCAATTTATTTTTACTATTCAGGTTCTTAGAGGATCTGTTCCTCAGGGGTCACATGTGCTTGGGAGGAGCCCCTTGGTCCTTTCTTTTATCAGTTCCATCTATGTGAAAATAAGTCAAAGGCCCTGCTTGACCATAACTGGCTTCACTTGGAAGCATGGAGGAAATGTTTCCTCTGAGTTGAGCCTCCTATTTGTAGACTATTTTAAGTCCATCTGATGGGGTTTCCATGGCCTCCCTGAACAGGAAGACAGGTGACTCACCACAGTCACAGGACAATTTGTGAGGTGTTCCATAGTACCCTGGAGGTTAGTTGACCTTGGGGGACAAGGAACAAAAGATGTCCTTTAAGCCCCTCTGGCCAGATAGTATAGGCCTCAAAAATATGGCTGGTAAACATCAAAGTTATACCAGTCTGATATTTTTAATTACCATGTTGTGCTATGTAGATAAAGCTTGGACCAATACCAAACATTCTCAGATAAGCCGTGATTAGACATATATTTTGTTCCCTAAACTATTTGAGTAAACTGTGACCTTAGAAATTTTAAGATTATGTACATATTATTTTTGTCTCATTCTTTATATATCATAGCAAACCTACACAGACCTTCATCTCTTGCTTAGGCTTTCTCATTTTTTTTGTTTTTTTTTTTTTTTTTTTTTTTTTTAAAAAAAAAAAAAAAAAAAAAAAAAAAAAGAGGACGATAAATCTTTCAAATAAGCTTTGCATCTGTTGTGTGCATTCTTTTCTGCAGGATACTAAGCAGTACTTATCCCCTTTTAAGGTTCTAGTGTCAAACCAATATTTGATTAAAGTTTTCCTGGGGAACCAATGAATTTACTGAGCTTACTTACAGAGACAAATGAGGGGTTGGTGAGGTGTATGAGTGACCTGGGTGTGTGCACACTGGAAAGCCTTTATCCAGCATGGATCAAGCCTCTGTTTTCTAGCCTTCCCCAGATTATGCACTTTAGTCCTCCCCAAATCTAGGAAACCATGTGTGATTAGGGCCAAATTACATACAGTTGGCTGGGAAGAATGGCTGCATACTCCAGTGAGGTTCCAGTGATCCTGCTAGCCCCTCCTTTAATGAAGGAGCACAACCATCAACAAGCCCAATTGTGAGGATGTTTACCAAGCAGGCACAGCTGAAGTCGTGATGATGGTCGTTATTTCACCCAGAAGAGACTGCTCTTATTAAAAGAACATGGAATATAAAAGTATTTGTTACTAGGATCCACAAATGATGGAGAATATGAGTCTTGTTTTCTGAGTCTGTGTTATTTCACTTATTATGACAGTTTCAAGATCCATGGTATTACCTGCAAATTTCATTGTTTCATCTTTCTTTACTGCTGAATAGAACTCCATTGTATAAATATACCACAGTTTTCTTAGCCACTCCACAGTTGAGGGGCACTTAGTTTGCTTCCATCTCTTAGCTATTGTGAAAAGAGGAGCAATAAATATGGTTAAACAAGTGTCTCTGCAATAGGATGAGTTCTTTGCACATATGCCAAGGAGTGGTATAACCAGATCATATGATAGGTATATTTTTAGTTTTTTTTTTCTTTTTTTGTCTGAGACAGTGTCTCCCTGTAGCCCCAGCTATCCTGGAACTCACTATGTAGACCAGGCTGGCCTTCAACTCACAGAGATCTGCCTGCCTCTGCCTCCTGAGTGCTGTGATTAAAGGCGTGTGCCACCACACCTGGCCATTTTTAGTTTTTTGAGAGTTCTCCACACTGTTTTCCATAGGGGCTGCACAAGTTTGAAATCCCAGCAACAGTGAATGAGTGTTCCCCTTTCTCCACATCCTGCCAGCATTTGCTATCATTTGTTCTCTTGATCCTAGCCAGTCGAATTGGAGTAAGGTGAAAACTTAAGGTGGTTTTAATTTGCATTTCCATAATTACTAACGATAATGAACACTTTTTGAGATGTTTCTTAGCCATCTTTATTTCTTCCTTTGAGAATTCTCTGTTTAGATCTTAAGCCCATCTTTTAATTGGGTCATTTAGTTTCTCAATTCTTTTTTTTTTTTTTTGAGTTCTTTATATATTCTGGATGATAAACCTCTGTCAGATGTGTCACTGGTGAAGTTTTTACCCATTTTGTGGGTTTTCTCTTCACTTTTTTGATAGTTTCTTTTGCTATACAGAAGCTTTTTAGTTTAATGAGGTCCCACTTGTTGATTGCTGACCTTAGTGCCTAAGTGACTTCTGTCCTATTTAGAAAAGCATTTCTTACACCTTTATCTTGTAAGTTACTGCCAATATTTTCTTCTAACACTTTCAGGGGTTCCAGCTTCACATTGAGGTCTTTGATCTATTTGGAGTTGACTTTTGTGCAGGGTGAAAGATAAGGATCTAGTTTCATTCTTCTACAGGTAGAGATCCAGTTTTGCCAACACCATTTATTGAAAATGTTGTCTTTCCTCCATTGTATATTCTTGGTACCTTTGTCAAATATCAGGTGGCTTAAATTGCATGAGTTTGGGTCTTCAATGATGTTCCGTTGATCCATGTGTCTATTTTTGTGCCAGCACCACACTATTTTTATGACTATAGCTCTGTAGTATACTTTGAGATCTGGTATAGTAATATCCCCTGGATTGCTCTTTGTGCTCAGGGTTGCTTTGGCTATCTGGGGTCTTTTGTGCTTCCATAAGAATTTATGGATGTTTTTGCCTAAATCTTTGAGGTATGTATTGGGGATTTTGATTAGGATTGCAAAAAATCTATATATTGCTTTTGCTAGGATGGTAATTTTCACAATATTAATTCTTCCAATCCATGAGCATGGGAAGTCCTTCCATCTCCTGGTGTCTTCCTCAATCTCTTTCATTGTAGAGATCTTTCATGTCTTTGGTCAGGTTTATACCAAGATACTTTATTTTTTTGCAGCAATTTCGAATGGGAGTATTTCCCTGTGCTCTTTCTCCATTTCCTTGTTATCAGTGTGTAGAAAGGTTACTGATTTTTGTAGATTAATTTTATAACCTGCCACTATTCTGAACATGTTGATCAGTTCTAGGAGTTTTCTGGTGAATGTTCAAATTTAGTAGAGTATAGGTTTTTATATATTTGCTTATAATGTTCTGGATCTTTTGGGTGCCTGTTGTGATGTTTCCCCTTTCATTTATGATTTTGTTGATTTGGATTTGCTCTTTCTTTCTTTTGGTTAACTGGGCTAAGGGTCTGTCTATCTTGTTTAGCTTTTCAAAGAATCAGCTCTTAGATTCATTGATTCTTTGTATTATTTTCTTTGTTTCTAATTCATTGATTTCTGCTTTGGTTTTTGTAATTCCTTCACTTCTGCTGGGCTTTGGTTTCATTTCTTCTTGCCTTTTGCCGTGTTAGGTAATTTATTTGGGCTCTTTCTAATTTTTTAATGTAGGCACTTAGAGCTATAAAATTCCCACTTAGGATTGCTTTTAAAGTGTCACAGAGGTTTTGTTTTGTTGTATTGTCCTTTTCCTTGAATTTCAGGAATTCTTTTATTTCTTTCTTAATTCCTCCTTTGACTCACTCATTGTTTAGGAGTGTGTCTTTTAATTGCTGTGAGTTTGTGTATCGACTAGGGCTTTGTCCAGTGTTGATCTTGAGCTTTGTTGCATTTTGGTCTGATAGAATGCATGGAAATATTTCAATATTTTTTTATTTGCTGAGGTTTGTTTTGTGCCCCAGGATGTGGTCAATTTTTGAAAAAGTTCCATGGGGTGCTGAATAGTGTATTCCTTGGTGCTTGGGTGGAATATTCAAAAGATGTCTGGTAGGTCCATTTGATGTATGGTATCATTTAATTCAGATGTCTCTCTGTTTATTCTTTGTCCTGTTGACCTGTCTAATAGAGACTGTGGGACGTTGAAGTCCCCTACTATTACTGAGTTGGGATTAATCTGTGCCTTAAAGTCCTGTAGTGTTGTTTTTATGAATTTGGGTGCACCAGAGTTTGGTGCATATATGTTCAGGATTGTAATATCTTCTTGGTTAATTGCTCCTTTCATCAGAATGAAGTGGACCTCCTTGTCTCTTCTGATTATTTTTACTTTGAAGTCTACTTTGTCAGATACTAGAATTGCAACACCTGCTTATTTCTTAGTGCCATTTGCTCAGAATATTCATTTTCATCCTTTCACCTTAAGGTGGTGCCTGTCATTGAAGGTGAGGTGGGTTTCTTGCAAACAGCAAAGAGATGGAGTTTGTTTCTTAATCCATTCACTTAGCCTGTGTCTTCTGACTGGGGAGTTCAGTCATTTGATATTTAAGGTTATTATTGAAAGATGTGTTTTGGTTGATGTTTTGATTGCTGTTTGTGTTCTTTGTCTAATTTTATGTTTTCTCAATTATACCTTTATTTATTTTCTTTTGTTGCCTCTGGGGTATAGTTGTTTCTTTCTTTGTTCTTTGTATTGCTTCAAGTATTCTTTGAAGGGCTGGTTTCATGGACGTGTATTCTTTCAGGCTTTTTGTGTCATGGAAGATTTTTCTTTCCCCCTCAACTATAATTAACATTTTTTCTGGGTAGAGTATTCTGGGCTGGCATCTATTGTCATTTTGAACTCAAAATACCTTGGTCCAGGCTCTTCTGGCTTTCATAGTTTGCATTGATAAGTCAGCTGTAATTCTGATGGGCTTTCCCTTATATGTGACTTGTTGTTTTTCTGTTGCTGCTTTCAGCATTCTCTCTTTGTTCTGTACATTTAGTGTTTTTGCTATAATATGGTGTGGGGAGTTTCTTTCTGGTCCTGTTTATTTGGTGTTTTATGTGCTTCTTGTATTTGTATGGGGATGTCTTTCTTAATTTGGGGAAATTCTCTTCTACGATCCTGTTTAAGATCTGCTCAATACCATTATCCTGAAATTCTTCTCCTTCCTCTATGCGTATGATACATAGATTTGGTCTTTTCACGTTATCCCACATCTCTTGCATATTCATTCCTGTGGGCTTTTTTTTTTACATTTGAAATTATTTAAAGGAAAAATTTTTGAAGAAAGCATCACTTAATTAAAATGAGCATTAATAAACTAAAAGACATTCCAAGAAAACAATTTCAATGTTGATTTATATTGTATTTTATATATGCTTCTTTTAAATTTCAAAAGAATATACAGAATAACATTAGGAACATGAATATTTGAGTACCCTGTTTTATGGTAAAAATATACAGTAATGCTAAGTAACTACAAATTTTTCATAGTACTCCATAAGTAAAATGGTTCTAAACTGATTTCATTTGAAAAGCAAGTATTGTATATCATAATTCCAGATTCTAGACTTTAGAATGTCTTTAATTTGTGGCAACATTTTGTATACTATTTCTTCTGAGTTAGTCAAAGGGGAAAGAAAAATCCCGTGGTTTTTTAAAATTTTTCATAATCTTTGATTGAGTGGTCCTATTTTTCAACTTTATCATCCAGTGTTGATAGTCTGTTTTCCATTTCATTCATTCTTGTGGTGAGGCTTTCACTTGTTACAAATTGACTTACTGAACCTTTCACTTCCTTCTTCATTTCTGCTGGAGTTTTCTTCAATGTTTCTGTCTCTTTTGTGAATTCATTCAGAAGTTTATCCCTATTTTATTTTAGTTCTTTGATTTGTTTGTGTACTCTAAATTTGTTGAATTCCTTGATCATGTTTATGACTCTTCTTTTAAACTGTATATCCTGGATTATCTCTAGGGGGTTCTCCTTGGGGAACTCTTCTATGGGACTTGTGGAGTTTGTTTGGGACGTAGTGTTTTGGCTTTCCATTTTATTATTCTTTCATTGTGATTTTGGCATGTGAATTTCTTTCATTGCTTCTAATTCTGATATGAAAATTAAGTTGATGTTTGCTTCTGTTTGTATTATTGGTGTGCCTTGTTCTTTTTCTTATTGGTTGGTCCAGGTTTCAGGTTCTCTCAGATTTTATTTTGGAGGGAACTGATGTCTTCAGATCAGCTACTCAGGAGCTCCCACAGAAGCCCAAGTAAAGTTCCAGTCAGTTATGTTCAGGCTTCCTTCTGAGGTTTGCACCCCTATTAGTGAGAACTCAGGGAAAAATTTGGGAAGTTTTCTAAGGGGGGGATATTTAGGGACTCTCAGGTGGTCTGCTTTGGAGTAATTTGGGAAAGCTCACCACCAGGTGGGGGCAGTATCCAGGAGCTCTCAGGGGGTCCCCTGAGTTCTCAGCCCCTATGCCAGAGGGAGGCCAGAACAGGATCTCTGGCTGTCTACTGAGATCTCGGTAAGATGTCTTTTGAAACAAGTCTTGGTCATCTCAAAGCTTTCTGCTGCCTTGTCAATTGTCTGTGTCATACTCTAAAGAATTTATTGTCCTTTCAACAATGCAACTGCATCTTTGCTTGGTATCCATTACATTCAAAAGACAACATGAAATAAGCAAGCAAAGAAAAAACAAAACTCTGTTCACTTACAAGACACAACTTTTCATCCTTCCATTTTTATCCTTACTTTTGGTAATTAGTTCACCTCTCCATGCTCTGTGTGGATGATGGCCATCTACACTACCTTGGCTCTTTCTTCCTTTACTGACTCCTTTACACTTGGACATTATGATCTCCTTATACAAACCATGAATGCTTTTACTTTCATCTAAAATCGTAAATCATTTCAGGAGTTTGATGTATTTTGCTCACATTTATCAGGGGAAGCTCTGTCTGTGGAATCATCACCGTAGAAAATATATTTCTTTAGTAAAAAGAATTTAAAAATTAAAGCTATTTCTTGATCCCCGGGCTGTGCAAAAGCTCCTGTGTTTGTAGAGCATGAAAATAATGGCAATCACCATATATTTTCATAAGAGCATTTGGGTGACCAGGCATATTGCCAATGAACAGTAGTATTTTGAAAGGGATCTTGGTTTTTCTTAGCAGTCATCACAACTGTGAGCTTAAGAAAATTCGGTAAACTGTTGTAAAACAGTGTGACCTCTTCATCTATGCTGTATGTCCCATTTATAGATCCCTAGGAGGGTAGATTTAGTATAGTTATTATTTACGAGGACTTTAGGAATGGTAAAAGAGCAATAACCTCAATTTATAATCCCTGAGTCCGCTGGCTTCAGAGTGTTTCAGCTTCTTTCTAGTTATGAAAATTCTAACTGGCATCTTATTCTAAAAGAAGACTTTTTTGTCTGCATCTGCATTCAAATGCTGTTGTTTAATGCAGTGACCTTCACCAATGGTCTAAGCCATATTCTCTGGATGACTTCCTGAAGCTTTGCATTAGCTGCTCCACTGTACTTTGGGTTAAATCATCCTTCCCTGGATTCAAGCATTCCTTCTGTGACTTCCTGGACTGTCTCCACTGTCACAGAATTCAAGAAAGTTAGGAATTTGCTGTAGTTGTAATCTCTTTAAACCACCAAACCTTTTTCTGTATTTTCAATAGAACACGCATTTCACTTTCTTACCATTTATGCTTGGGTAATATTGACAAATTCTTTAGCACAAGAGGTATCCCTTTGCTGCTTTCTGAACTTGTGGCATTCTTTTCCCACTAAGCTGGATCATTGCTACTTTTTGAACTAAAGGGAGAGGGTCTGACTCTTCATTTCACTTCAAAACTTAGAGGCCATTGTAGAGTTCACAGTTAGACTAATTTCAATTTCTGTGTCACAAAAGAAATTCAACAATATAATGATGCGGGTTTTTTTTTTTCTTTCAGATATTTGCTGTCTTCCTGTCTATATGATTTCAAACTTAATAAATGTTAATATAGGTACACATCATTTTTTAAAAAAGATGCAGCATTTAGTTAAATTAAATAAATAACATAGACTACATAAAATTCTTAATTTCAGATCTCAGTTTTCCATGGATAGTACATTTACCTGCCTGAGCAGCATGGTTCACTTCAACATGTGCTGCATTTGAGACTTAAAAAAAAAGCTATTGCTTATCTCTTTATCACTGATAATGGCAATTACAGAAAGCTATGCTGTTGCTCTTTGCAATGTGAGGTCTTTGCAGAACTGCAGCCTAATAATCTGGATCTAACCAGGTGCTGCTGCCATGTTCGTTGGGTGATGTCACTTCCCAATTGACCTTTAATTTGTTTTGTCTTTCAGAGATAATCAGAAATCAGGATTGAATTACTATGGGATTTAGTTTGGAAGCTATCATAAAACCTGGAAGACCCAGACAATTTAGGAGAAATAAATGAATTTGAAAATTGCCAAACAGAAGTGACTACAGGCTCTAAAGGCATTCATGACTCATATAAAAATGGATATATCTGTAGGATATATTCTTGTTTTACTACAGGAAAAATTCTGTATATTCTACAACATGAACAAGTATTTTGCATGAACAGTATGATGAAGAGACAAAAATATTAGTTTATAAGGAAATTTTTTGAATGGTGCTGATTTTCCTTTCTTAACATTGTCTGGGCATCTTGCCACTGCATTTCCCATTGTGATAGTAGCAATTAATTAAACTAATGCTCATTAAGTCAATATGTGTAAACAATAATCTTTCACAGCCTTTCCCATCTGACTTATATTGATCATGTTATTGTATGATTCTAATTATTGTTTCTTTGATATTTTTATCATCCCAATGATTATATCTATGAAATTAATGAAGTTGTAAAATAATTGTCCTCATGTGCCAATCACTAAAACCTTTGAAAAAATAATTTTAGGCTGGGAAGATGTCTCTGTCAGTAAAGTGCCTGGTTTATAAACATAGGACCGTAGGCTTTCTGGTGAATTCTCGGATCCAAAGTCAGGTCCTATGTTGTAAGGCTGTAACATTTGCACAAGAAGTGTTGGATGGTTGGGGCTGTGAAACAGGCAGATTCCAGGTGTTTATTGACCAATCAGTCTAACATAAGAGTTATCACTGGTTTCAATGAGAAATCCTGTTTCAAAACATAAAGTAGAATGATAGCTGACAATACCCAAATGTCAACCTCTGGTCTCCACATGCTCACCAAGACACATATGCATAAAATAGAGAGAGAGAGAGAGAGAGAGAGAGAGAGAGAGAGAGAGAGAGA
>NW_008328586.1:155136-161484 GCF_000622305.1 Nannospalax galili
TAATATCTGTATTGGAAATTTAGCATCATAAAACTTGCATAACTAACATTCTATTTCAAAAAAATTAAAATTAAACAAAATACAGATGGGAAGTTATGCTTTGGCAATGAACAATTCCTGGTGGTTTTAAAGTATTTTTAAAATTTATTTGTTAAAGATTTATTATTTTAATTATGTGTATGCGTGGGTGTCTGTACATGGGTATGTGTATGCAAGTACAGATCCTATGAAGACCAGAGGAATTGAATCACCAAGAGCTGGAGTTACAGGTGGTTGCAAGCCACCCAGTGTGGATGCTAAGCAGCTAACTGAGTCCTTGAAGGAGTGGCATGTGCTCTTAACCACAGAACCACCTCTCCAGCCTCAATTCCTGGTATTTTTGTCTAACAAAAGATTCCCCCTTATTGTAGGTTCTCCTCAGGCCAGCTGTGAAGACCCTAACCTGGATCTGGTCCCCTGCCAATTAGGGGGGCAAGAGGCATGGAGTCACAACACACAGACTCCGGGAGTTGACTAGAAGCAAGCACTAGGCGAGGTGCTGCAGGCTCGTTTAATGCAGGAGGGGGAAGGCCTTATATTTCCCTTTTCTCTGCCCCCAAGTCCCTTTAGTTAGCATATTGTTTTCTGATTGGTCCACGCCATGCAGTCTGTCAGCAGTCACTGGGCTCATGAGCAGGGTATGGAAGCGTGGGCTCCTTTTGGCGAGCTGTTTGTGGACCAAGAAGTGAAGTGAATTCTCGCTGAATCCCAGGGCTCTGGGTCCGTGCCATCTTTGGAGGCCTCCTGCTACATTTCCACACTTTTTCTTTAAAAAGGACTGTCCAGCAAGAGCCTGTAGGCAGCTCCGCCTCTGGATGACCCCAGGATCATGGACTGTGCCTGTCTTAGGTTGTCCTATTCGGGCATGAACCTTACCCATCATTGGAGCATGGGCATCCACGTCCACGTCCTGGCTTAGGTTGATTCAGTCCAACAGGATCTAACCCGTCATTGGCTACCAGCCCTCCAAGGGGTATTGTCCCAGGGGATCAGTCGAGGTGGGGAATTATCTGTAGGAGGCCTCATACATTTGTGCAAGCTAAGTCTGTCAGGCTGCATAGGGTGGGTTGAAATCATCTTCATGTATTGCTCTGAGGGCCTGATACACTGAGTGATTGAATTTTCTCTGACTGCGGGAACGAACAACAAGGCATTTAAGAAGTAGAAAGAGAAGAATAATTGTGCCTGTCAGGAGTAGGTAAGTGACGATCCAAGACGGGTCAAACAGTGCTTTTAGATTAGACAAGATTTTCTCTAAGAACCCTGAATTGATGTCCACCATGGGGGCACAGGTATAATTTAGAGCAATAATTTGATAAGTAATAATACAGAATAATTGAGAAACTTTTGATTCCAGTGGGTGAGACAAAGTGACCTAAAGCGAGGGTCACAACCCAGCAGAGCCATGTCTTTGGTAATTGCCAGCTCTTCATTTAAGAGATCAATTTGTTGTTGTAACACATTAATTGCCTGGTGAAGATGCTGATTGATAAGGGACTGAATGTGAAAGGTAGAGGAGGTTTTGGACATGGCCTCGTTGAGTGTCTCCATGGTAGTGGAGGATTGGGTGATAGCTACTGCAGCAGTGGTGGCCAACCCTAATGCAAGGATGATGACTGAGATGAGAGCAGCAGTGACCCCAAAATCCCATTTTAAGCGGGGGGGCTTGTGACAAGGCTGTCTGCTCTATAAGGGTGACAGCATAGAAGTGGGTTGCATTGGTGACTGGAACCCAAAGGGCCATGGGTTCACGCATAAAGAGAACTATGTGAGCTGGATGGTTCCAGCAGGCCACCAGTACACAGGTGGTGTTGGTATCAGAGCAGTTGAGTTGTCCCCGAGGGTCAGAGGTAATGTTGGCTAGCAATAAGGCAAACAGGGGATGCACGCAAATGGAGGTAGGGGGCCAGGATGTCGTGTGATCAATGGATGTAAGGATTTTGTTTTTGGCACAAGTAGAGGGATTGGTGTTAGTGTAAGTGCCATTGGAAAGCTGAAGGCCCTGCTGTGCCAGTAACAGCCTCATGTCCATGCAGGCATGTGGACCACAGAGGTCCCAGTTACCAAGTATTGATTCGCAGTTGGTATGGGAGATCTTAATGCCTCAGGGATAGGTGAGGGCCAGTTGTCCCCTCAGAGGTCCCAGTTACTGAGTATTGATTTGCGGTTGGTATGGGAGATCTTAATGCTACAGGGATAGGTGAGAGCCAGTTGTCTCCACGGTCCTAGGGGGTAATTAGAGGGGGAGCGGCTGAAGTGGCAAAAGGGAGGGATGGCATGGTTGGGCTTAGGGTGGCATCTCTGCCACAGTATAGGGAGCAGAAGGAAAAAGGGTGAAAGGGAGCATGTGCGTGGGCAGTTGGGGAGTGGTGGGCATAGAATGGCAGGGCAAAATAGGGGCGGAGGGGTGGTGGTCTCCTCCGCCTCCCCATTATTATTGTCCCCAATGCAGTGAGGGCCGAGGTTACATTGGCGTTGTTGAACATAGGGGAAAGGCCCTGGATTTGAAGCATGTAACCTGAGGAGGCACTGCCGGCATAATCTTGGATGGTCAGATTGAACAGCCCAATGAATGAGGATGCGTTGCTGGTAGTGAAGTATAGAGAGTTATTTAGGGGCCAGGAGCCATTGAGTGATTCCCAAGAAGTAACTGGGCCCATGGTGGGGAGGCCAAGTGTAGAATTAGTTGAATAGAGGGTGGGGTAGGCTGGGGAATGAAGCGATAAGGTCAAGAGTAAAGGCGGAGAGGGGACCAAAGCCTAGAGATCATGGGCTGTGGCAGGGGCAGGGAAGAGCAAACCAATTATCCAGATAGCGGCAAGGTCTCTGGGTTCTGGGGGTCCCATTGGTCAGTTGCTGGACTTACATCTCTTGCTAGTGTTTGTAGGCCAGGTTCAACCCATTTTCATTGAAGGACAGGAAATTAATGCTGAATAGAGATTCAATTAGAGCCAGGTGTGGGTACCTTTTAGACTCAGGTGTAGTGAATTTTTGTAATGTTTCTTTGAGGGTCCTATTTGTCCACTCCACAATGGCTTGTCCCTGTGGATTATAAGGGATGCTGAGGGAGTGGCTAATTGTCCATGTTGACAAGAATGATTGGAATTGTAGAGAGGTGTAAGCTGGCCCATTATCAGTTTTCAGGGTCCATGGCACTCCCATTACCAGCATTGTTGATTTGAGTGTCTTAATGCTGTGTGAGGCCTCTTCACCAGTTTGAGTGATGGTGAAAAGAAAGGAGTAGGTGTCAACAATGACATGGACATACTTAAGATTACCAAAGGAGTTATAATGGGTGACATCCATTTGCCAGAGGTCATTGGGCAGGAGATCATGCAGGTTAACTCCATATCGATTGAGGGTGCCTAAGGGAGCAAGGGGTGCACATGTAATGCAAGAGCTTCTCAGAGGTTTGCATTGAGAGATGGATAGGTCGGGTAGAAGGTGGTGCAGACTGCAAGGAGAAAGGTGAAATTGTTGGTGTAAGGCTCTGGCTTGTTCTAGTAGAGGAATCTCTACAGACATAATAAGTTTGTCTGCTTTGTCATTTCCCTTTGCCAAGATCCTGGGGAGCTTGGTGTGTGATCTTATGTGAGAGATGTGCCAGGGCTAATGTCTGTTATCTAAGATAATCTGGAGAGCTCTCATCATTCTAGTGATGGGATCCTTGTGGCCTTTTACCTGAGCAAAGGGAAGACATCTGAGGGCCTGAACTGCATAATGGCTGTTGGAGAATACATTGAGCTGCTCAGTCTGGCAGACTTGGAAGATTTTTAACAAGACCAGGAGCTCCCCCAGCTGGACAGAGCTGGGATTGGCTTGTACATAACAGGTGTCATCCTTTCCCATGTGCTGAATGACAGCACCATAATGGGACTTATTGGCATCTGAGAAGGTTAGTGTGGCTAAAGGTATGGGGTTTTTGCAGGGGGTAAGTGTGTGGCTGAGTGGTGATTTCCAAACAGGCCAGGATGGCCAGTCGCTTATCTGGGGGTGCATGGTTATTCAACTCCCCCAAGAACCCAGACATCATTAGTTGGAAAGCCAGAGAGTCTACCCATAATGTTTGGGAATGCTTAAGAGGAAAGGGCAGTATAATTTTGTCAGGTTCCTTTCCGAATATGCGCCTGGCTGTTTGTCGGGCCTTAATTGCTAACTTGAAGGCAATATCATACTTAGAGCTAAGCCTAGTTAGGTCCAAGGTAGCCAGGTAGATCCACACGAGGGGATCTTGCTTGCCATAGCGCCCCCAAGACACCATTTTTAGTCCAGAGGATTAAGGCCAGTAATGGTTCTGCTGGGTCATGACGTCGGAGTGACACAGACCAGAGTATATTATCTATCTTATTAAGAAGATCCTTCGCTGACTGGGTGAGAGGGATCCTTGAAGTTGGTGAATCATGGCCTTCCAGCAGGGAGAACAAGGCCAGGAATTCCAAGTCAGGGACCGTATAAATTGTTGGAACAAGTTTATAGTCCCACAGGGTTCTTGGAGCTCCATCAAAGTATATAGAGTTTTTTGCAAGAAGGAAGGGTTAAGTGGTTTAATTACAGTATCTATATGGTAGCCAAGGAATGTGAAAGGTTGGATGTATTGTAACTTGTCTCATGCAATGTGGAGACCTAGACATTCTAAATAGGCAAGCAGACTGGGTTTTGCATCTTGTAAAGTATTGTGAGATTTGTGTGCTAGCAGTATGTCATCCATATAGTGGATGACAATTAGGTCCTTGGGGATGTTAGTTAAGGCCTTATTAACACATAATTGACAGATTGTGGGGCTATTTTTCATACCCTGTGGTAGTACCTTCCATTGGTATCGCTTGGCTGTTCTTTGAAAGTTGGGCTCCCATACTGTGAAGGCAAAGTGAGGTCTGTCTTGTTCCGCTAGAGGGATTTGGGAAGAAACAATCTTGGATATCAAGTACTATGACATGATGGGATTGGGGTATATCTGTAGGGTGTGGTAAGCCCACTTGTACTGCGCCCATCTTTTCCATCTGGGCATTGACTGCTCTAAGATCTTGGAGGAGTCTGTTTTTCCCCAGTTTCTTTTTAATAACAAATATTGGGGAATCATGTTTACTGAGAGAGGGCACATTGACTGCTCTAAGATTTTGGAGGAGTCTGTATTTCCCTGATTTCTTTTCAATAACAAATATTGGAGTATTATGTTTACTGAGAGAGGGCTCGATGTGGCCAAGCCTCAATTGTTCAGCTACCAAATTTTTGAGAGCAAATAATTTGGGTTCTATTTTAGGTTACTGGTCCACCCAAATGGCATCATTAGAGAGCCAGGTGATGGCGATCAGCTCGGGGGCCAAGATTGTAGTAGATCCTGGGTGTGCAGTGGCTGTTAGGATTGGGAGTGTTGGGGAAGATGTTGTCCTTTCCCTGATAGTTCCAAGTTATCGTGGAGCATGACATCATTATAAAAGGTGCAGTCATCTGTGGTAAAGACTGTGCCCATGTTCTCTAGGATGTCTCGGCCCCATAAGTTATGGGGAACATCCGCTCCTATGGGGGTAACTGTGCCCTGGTTCCCATCCAAGTCCTTCCAATATACTGGACGTGTGACCAGCTTGGTATCTTGTTTTCCACCAACTCCTTTTATTGGTGGGCCTGGCCGGTATTTCCAATGAGGGAATTTAAGGAATTCAGTTTCTGATATAATGGTGACATCAGCCCCTATGTCTACTAGGCCCTTTAATCTAGGAACAGGGTCATTAGTGGGGAGTGGTTGAGGATTGGGAGAGTCCATAATATCTATCTCGTTTCCCCTCTTGTGGGCAGGGCTGAGGGACACCCCCGGTGGAGTTTAAAGGAACCGAGTCTGGTTGAGGCTGTGACCTACAGTCTTTAGCCCAATGGAACCCTCTTTTGCACTTGGGGCAGCGAAACTTGGGGCGGGCTGTACCCCTTGGGCAGTGGCTACAAAAGTGGCCAAGCCCCCCACAGTTCTAGCAGCCTTCCCATGTGCCAAAGTGGGCAGGTTTTCCCTGAGACAAAAGAGTCTCCAAGGGGGCAGCCAAAGCCTCAATAGGGCCTGCCTGAGGGTCTAAGTCTCTGGTAGTGAGTACCCATTTGTGAATGTTATCTTTGAGGACAGGCATGATAGCATTATGAGTAAGGATGTTTAGTCCCTCCCAAGTTAACTGTTTGATAAGCACCTCTCAGGTGGGTCCAGACTCCACCCTCCACTCTACTGCCTTGGTGACATGGGTATGGAAGTCCATGAAGGACTCCCCTGACTGCTGAATCAAATTATGGAAAAAGACTTGTGGATCACAGGGGGAGCAACATTAAAGA
>NW_008328586.1:161840-165657 GCF_000622305.1 Nannospalax galili
ACGTTAACCAGAACTGTGGACAAAGGCGGGTGAGGCTTTAAGGAGGGTGGTCTAGGAGGGAGGGGCATGTTAGCAGGGGAAGGGATAGGATGGTTACTTGGGGGGAGTAACTCCTTCCATGGGTAATGGGGTGGGGGAATTTCTGGGCATCATAGCTCTAGGAGAGTATCCTGAGATACAGGCAAAGGAGCTCCTTCCTTATTGGAAATGTGCGCAGAGACTGCATCCACCTCTGGGTCTGGGGATTCTGGGAGGTCTGAGGTCAAGGTAATAGCCAGATCTACACTAGATTGCTCCTGGCAGTGTTTGTTGTGGGCCGAGATGACTTCCTCAGGAGAGGAGGATTTAAGGTTAGCAATGATGGCTAGGAGGATTGGTACGAACGATGCGGGGGGAGTGATCCCTGACCCAACCTCCCTTTTTCAGGACAGGAAGAGGACCCGCATCCACGTGTCAGGGTCCCACATGTTTTCAGGGGAGACCCACAGAGCCAAATTAGTGCCTTCCTTCCACTTTCAGCCCTCTGGTTTTAAGGAGCACCTTGAGTGCTGCTGTTTGTCGTTCCCTGCATTGTGGTGGTAAATTGCCCATTGTTGGAGGGTCTTACAAAGGGGAATTCACCACAAAAGTAGAAGATGAGGGTGACTACCAAGAGGGCACAAAGGAAGCAAAGAAGCACTGTGAGCCACTCCCACACCCACATGTAAAGGTGTATCATATCCAAATGTCTTGTGCTCAGTGAGGGACTTCTGGAGGCCATGACACCTCTAGCCGTATGCTCACACGGTGTCTCCAGGCCAGGCGACAGGGTGACCCGAAGCCTGGGCTCTGAGTTCAGGGTGGATCAACCCTTATGTGAACTCACCAGGACGAGCTGAGAGGGGGGAGTTGCCGACGTGGGCTTCGGGACCACGTGGCAGAGTGTGCCTCCCTGATCTAACAAACTAGTCCAACAATAAAGATGAGAGACAGGGTGGAGGGGACAGAGGAGGGAGCTACTCACTTACCCTCGAGCAGCTGAAGAAACAGGCAAATCCAAGGGCCTACTTACTGAACGAACCGAGGTTCTGGGTGTCACCAACGCTGTGGGCAGGAATCCCTGTTCGGGCCCCAGTTGTTGTGGGTTCTCCTCAGGCCAGCTGTGAAGACCCTAACCTGGATCAGGTCCCCTGCCAATTAGGGGGGCAAGAGGCATGGAATCACAGCACACAGACTCCGGGAGTTGACTAGAAGCAACCAGTAAGCGAGGTGCTGCAGGCTCGTTTAATGCAGGAGGGGGCAGGCCTTATATTTCCCTTTTCTCTGCCCCCAAGTCCCTTTAGTCAGCATATTGTTTTCTGATTGGTCCATGCCATGCAGTCTGTCAGCAGTCACTGGGCTTGAGAGCAGGGTACGGAGGTGTGGGCTCCTTTTGGCGGGCTATATGCGGACCAAGAAGTGAAGTGAATTCTCACTGAATCCCAGGGCTCTGGGTCCGCACCATCTTTGGAGGCCTCCTGCTACACCCCCTGATCTTTAAAAACTGTGGCACAAAATGGAGTCTTTCCTACAGTGAACAGTATTGGGAGGTAGTTCTAACAACTGACTCTACTAATAGCAAACAGTGATTTTGTTTTAGTTGACCTCTGAGTAAATTATTAATTATTTAGGGTTTGTTCAAGTTAAAAATTCATGATTATACAATTGGAAGTGGAAAAGTTTGTTTCATGTTGTTTTGTTTTCAGTGTTGCATTCTAGGCCCTTCCTTGATCTTAGGGAAGTGCCCTATCTCTTAACTACATCCCCAGTCAAAGAATAAATTTTTCACATTCTCT
Source organism: Nannospalax galili (assembly GCF_000622305.1). Taxonomy (NCBI): domain Eukaryota; kingdom Metazoa; phylum Chordata; class Mammalia; order Rodentia; family Spalacidae; genus Nannospalax; species Nannospalax galili. The sequence goes on from NW_008328586.1 coordinate 163,655, forward strand.
TCTCTGAATTGGTGACTTGATATATGAGCCCGTGATACAACAGTGACCTTTATACTCTTATATTGTATTCACATATCTAGATAAGTCATGTTTTGATGGTTAAGCTAAACAGATGAAGATGTAATTTATCCATTTCTCTTTTTATCCACTCATCCTTACCATTGATTTAATTGCTGCAAATAACTTAATGATAATGGAGAAAATCATCATACAACCATTATGATTTGACGTAATCAAGCATGGTGGGGAGGTTCATGTTCACCGCATATTAGTTGCTTTCCATAGGAAAGATCTAAGCACAAATTATAGGTCCATCATCCAGGTAGAGAGAAGGCATCAAAGTGAACTAGGCATGTGCAGTATTATAATTCTTTTTTCTGTTAATATGATAAAAGACTCTGACTAAAAGCAATTCAAGTGAGGAAAGTATTTTTCTGAGTTACACTTCAAGGTTATAGTACATCATTGGGGGAAGTCAAGGCAGGAATCTAAGCAGGAGCTTAAAGCAGAAACCATAGAGGAATGCTTCTTTGGGGCTCAATTTCCAGGTGACTTGAAGGCTCAAGCTTAGCTAAAGTTTTTATATACATCCCACTTGCTAAAGAATGTGCTTCCCATATGGGTTGGGCACTCCTGCATCTATTAACAATCAAGACAGTCCCCTGCAGACTCACCAAAAAGACAATCTGATCTGGGTGATTTCTCAAATGGAGGCTTTCCACTCAGATGATTATAGGCTGTGTCAAGTTGGTAATCTAAGATACATAATAACAGGAACTTTTAAATATTAAATAAAAGATTAAAAATATTATGTATAAATAGTTTGTGCTATGTATTTATTAACAGTACTAATGCATTTATGATTGTCCCAAAATAGTGTTGAGTTTTTCCAAAGGTAATTATCTTCTTGATGAACGTTATTAAATCCATCATAGTAGATGCTTATAAAGAAAAATGATTGAATGATGAATAAAGAGGAAATAATGCAATATAACAATAGAATAAAATTAATCATAGTGTTGCTCAGAGACTCTCAGAATAATTTCTCTTAGTTAAGGAACAAGTATAAAACAATGTCACGTATTGCTGTGTAGTCATTTCCTCCTAGTTGAAGATTCCATTCTGGGACAGAGCCAGGCTGAGTAGTTTAAGACTGCTGGGGTTAAACAAATGAACAACAGTCTGGAAGTGGCCGCAGCACCCTGAATGAGGAAGTAGGACGGCTCATGGAAACTGGGTTATGAGGATCTGAATGGAGTAATGACTTCATCTATGCTGTATGACCCAACAGTTTCCCTTCTCATGAAACAGTTGATAGAAATGATCAATGCTTTTTATGCTGTACTGGATTCTGCTGTTTTGTTTTTTAGTAACTCCTTAGTTGCCTTAGACAACTGAAACTTACTTGGGGTGGTATGGTGGGCCTTCAGAGATCTTGCCTACCTTCTGCAAAAGGTTTCATTGCATAATACTAACCCTGAGTATCTTACAATATTACAAATTTATGAAAGTATCTGGAAGAACAGTTAAGGCATTGAGGTAATTTAAGTGAAGACAGTCTGTAAGAGTGGAAAAGTGCATTCTCCAAAGCTACAAGACTTCATCTTTCTTATGATAATTCACAGGAGGACTTTTGATCTGTAAATCTACATAGTTTCAGGGAATTTGAAGTCAAATTAAAAAAAAAATAGGAGAGAGAGAACACTGCATACACTGCATATTTGTTGCATATCATGGTCTGTTCTATACATTTGTATAATATATGTGTGTATATATACTATATATAGAGAGAGATATAAACTATGGATCTTAGCTGGGCTTTTTGCGGGAGGGGCAGTAAGAATAGTCTGCCTAAGATCCTTTGTTCTGTACTGTGGATGATGATGGTGCCACTGAAGCAATGGATTGAAATGATAAAATTCAACAATTCTAAGAATGCACTTCCTCTTGGATGCCTGCTTCATATGAAGTGTAGTAGAGGAAAAGAGACATATATATATATA
>NW_008328586.1:165862-168713 GCF_000622305.1 Nannospalax galili
CAAGTGATAAGATTAAGAGACAGAATAAGATAACTATAATAGTAAAACTATTAAAAGAATTTAAGGAGAAAAATAAAAATACAAAAATAATTTTCTGGAATTCAGTATCATGTTTTCTGAATCAAAACACAAAGCTGATACAATTTCTCAAACTATGCTAACTCTAAGAACCAAATTAATCAAATTAATGTTAGAGCATATGTATTTGGGAAAATATGTGAACTTTTTCATTACTTCTTTGAGTGTTTTGTACAGTGTAATTGTATCATTTTCATCCCTCCCAAGCCTCCTAGGTCCATTCCTTCTCTTCCCTCCCAGCTGTATCTTCATTTTTTAAAGCATTTTGTATCCAGTATGTGGCATCTCCAACCTTCCAAGGACCACAACCCTAAAGAAAGTTAACTCTCCTCTGCCAGCAGACAGCACTGTCCTCCCTAGAGATAGGTTGGCATGCCTTCCTCCTGTACTCCATCTTGGAATTTTGTCTCTCTTGAGGTGTGTAGGTCCTGTGCATGCTGTTCCAACCACTGTGTCATATTAAAAAGGATCAATATGAAGGTGGGGGGGGCTGGGGTTGGAAAGGAGGAACAGAAAGAGAAGAGAGGAAGAGAGGGAGGCAGGAGTAATTCTTCTGTGCTGGGAGCAAGGTTTCTAAAGCCCTACTGATTGGTTGCAGGAAAACTCCTTGTATAATTTCTGAACTCTGGAGATGCAGAATGTGTAGCCTACATATTTTGATTAGAAACCCAAACTAATATGTAACTACATTTTCAACTTTGAGATTTGGGGTATATTTTTCTAAAATAAAAAAGACCTGTGTTTCAAGAACTCAATCCTAACATGGTATCCTTAAAGGAGGAGATGGGGAGAAGGAACCATTTTCTTACGTAAGAGTTCATGTTTAAAAATTTGTGTAGGGAGCCATGGGCCCCCTGCCCAGAAATAGTAACTATTGTCTGCCTCAACCTTGTAAATTTCTTCATCCTATAAAAACATCCTGCCTCGTGGTCTGGCTGTGGAAGGTGCGGTAAACAGCAGAACTTACCCGCCCAGCTTCTTCCGCCCTCTGCTTCCCTATAAAAGCTTTTTACAAACCTTCAATGGAGAGAAGAGACTTGAAAGTGAAGTGAACCTCATCTTGTTGTCCGTGTTGTCCTTTCCTCGGCTCTGCTAGTCAGAGTCGTGGCTTGCGGCAAGTGGTGGCCCGTATGGGGATCGCAGCGTGTTAAACTCTCCGGGCGAGACCTAGCGGTGACTCTGAATTTTTTTTTGGCCGGGGGGACCAGCTGCGCGCTGGCACCATGTTCCTGGCCACTCTATACTTCATGCTACCACTCCTGGATTTCCTCCTGTCTGCCGAAGTGAGTGGCGGGGACCGCCTTGACTGCGTGAAAGCCAGAGATCAGTGCCTGAAAGAACAGAGCTGCAGCACCAAGTACTGCATGCTAAGGCAGTGAGTGGCGGGCAAGGAGACCAACTTCAGCCTGGCTTCCGGCCTGGAGGCCAAGGATGAGTGTCGCAGCGCAATGGAGGCCCTGAAGCAAAAGTCTCTTTACAACTGCCGCTGCAAGCGGGGCATGAAGAAAGAAAAGAACTGCCTGCGCAATCTACTGGAGCATGTACCAGAGTCTACAGGGAAATGATCAGCTGGAAGATTCCCCATATGAACCAGTTAACAGCAGATTATCATATATTCTGTGCCGTCCTGTTCGTATCAGTGGAGCACATTTCGAAGGGGAATAACTGCCTGGATGCGGCCAAGGCTTGCAACCTTGATGACACCTGTAAGAAGTACAGGTCTGCCTACATCACCTCGTGCACCACCAACATGTCCAACAAAGTCTGCAACCGCTGCAAGTGCCACAAGGCCCTCAGGCAGTTCTTTGACAAGGTCCCAGCCAAGCATAGCTATGGGATGCTCTTCTGCTCCTGCAGGGACATTGCCTGCACAGAGAGGTGGCGACAGACCATCATGCCTGTGTGCTCCTATGAAGAGCGGGAGAAACCCAACTGTTTGAATTTGCAGGACTCCTGCAAAACGAATTACATCTGTAGATCTTGCTTCGTAGATTTTTTTACCAACTGCCAGCCAGAGTCCAGGTCTGTCAGCAGCTGTCTTAAGGAGAACTATGCAGACTGCCTCCTGGCTTACTCGGGGTTGATTGGCACAGTCATGACTCCCAACTACATAGACTCCAGCAGCCTCACCGTGGCCCCGTGGTGTGACTGCAGCAACAGTGGGAATGACCTAGAGGAGTGCTTGAAATTTCTCAGTTTCTTCAAAGACAATACATGTCTGAAAAATGCAATTCAAGCCTTTGGCAATGGCTCTGATGTGACTGTGTGGCAGCCCGTCCGGGTCAAGAACAAGTCTCTGAGGCCATCAGGGTCTGAGAATGAAATTCCAAAATCAATGGCTGCTCCTCCCAGCTGCGGTCTGAGCCCACTTCTGGTCCTGGTGGTAACCACGCTGTCCACCCTATTATGTGTGTATCAGTGGAGGAAACATCGTAGCTGCATTCATAAAAGATGTGAAAAGACGTAGAGAGAGAGAGAGAGAAAAAAAAACAAAAACAAAAAAAAAACCCAAGTAATCTGTTTCCTGTCCTCTTGTATTTCTGAAAATTTGGTTTTTTAAGCTCAGTTGAAAAATGGTTTCATCCAACTGGAACTTTTGTGTTGTTGTTTTTAAGAAAGCTTCTTGTGATCCTTCAGGGCTTCTGTAGAAAGAGTGCTGCAGGCTACATTTCAAACTCAGAAGGCTTTGGGGCATGCTGTATTTTAAGGGGACCATTTGTAAATTGGACTGTAAAGCAAACTAAGAGTATGTTTTTGATGATGAAGAGGAGGA
>NW_008328586.1:170554-172951 GCF_000622305.1 Nannospalax galili
TTCCCAGTTTTTTTGGATTGGGTTTTTGGACTCTGTTCATGTTTCCTATGGACTGTTTCCACTGCCTGGCACCCACTGTTCTCCTCTCTCAACTTTGCCTGTGATGCTGTGCCCTTCCGTGTTGTACACTGTTTGTCCCCTTACTTGCAGGGGGGGACTTTGTACAGCTCTTATAGAGGAATGCTGTTTTTACCTAGATAAGACTGGTACTGTAAAATATAACATAAAGATCTTGAGGGAGGAGCTGGAATGGCGCAAAAGGGAAAGGGATCAACAGGATAGTTGATATAAAAATTGGTTTTCCACATCACCTTGGGTTTCAACCCTCTTGCCCACCATATTGGGGCCCCTCCTAGCCATCCTGGCTGTAATATCCTTCGGCCCCTGGGCCTTCAAAAGGATCACAACCTTCATAAGAGTCAGATTAATGATCTGGCAGCTAAACCTATTCAAGTGCATTATCACAGGCTGGAGCTCGAGGATCGAGATGACCCCTTTGAGCCTGCCAGGCCTTATGACAACGTGATCAGTCGTCCCCTTGAGAGCTGAACCGGTCAGCCAAAGATGGGTAAGAGAGAATTTAACTGATAAGCAACCTAACACAGGCAGGCAGCCGACGCAGTTGCCCTAGCCCATGACGGGTGAGCATCAGATAAAAGTTCTCCAACCTAAGACAGGCGCGGTTCCCTAAGGGATCATTCGGCCTTGGCCCCATGCTCTTGTTTAAAATAAAAAAAAAAGGGGGACATGTAGAGAGCCATGGGCCCCCTGCCCAGAAATAGTAACTATTGTCTTCCTCAACCTTGTAAATTTGTTCACCCTGTAAAAACATCCTGACTTGTGGTCTGGCTGTGGAAGGTGCGGTAAACAGCGGAACTTACCCGCCCAGCTTCGTCCGCCCTCTGCTTCCCTATAAAAGCTTTGTAGAAACGTTCAATAAAGAGAAGAGACATCCTGCCTCGTGGTCTGGCTGTGGAAGGTGCGGTAAACAGCGGAACTTACCAGCCCAGCTTCTTCCGCCCTCTGCTACCCTATAAAAGCTTTGTACAAACGTTCAATGGAGAGAAGAGACTTGAAAGTGGAGTGAACCGTGTTGTCCTTTCCTCGGCTCTGCTGGTCAGAGTCGTAGCTTGCGGCAATTTGAGCTGGGCGTGACAGCTCACATCTTTAATCCCAGGACTTGGGAGGCAGATGCATGTAGATCTCTGTGAGTTCAAGGCCAGCCTGGTCTATATAGTGAATTTCAAGCAAGTCAGGGCTGTCTCTGAAAAAGATTAAATTGTGTCATTCAAAAAGAAAATTTGAAAACATGAAATTAATACCAATAAATAATCCAAAAGAATGTATTATATTGTATTAAAATAAGAATCAAAGGTAGAATTAATAAGGAAAAATGATCAAAATGAATTAAAAATAAAAGATATATACAAAATTGTTTATGCTTGGATTTCAGAAGCCACATTTTTCAATGTATCTAAATGTGCACACAAGGCATTCCTGACCAAAAGAGTACTGTCAATTATTTTTTTTTCCTTACAGTAGATGATAATCATAATAGACACCAGCCTCAGACAGATTCCCTGTGGCATTGTAACTAGAAAAATCTCCTTCCACCCACAGGCCTCTCTCAAGAGTAAGTCCATCACACCCTCCGCACCTTGACTCCCCCAGCCTCATTCACCCTCCCATCTTCCCCGCCATTCTCTCCTCCTAGTTTGGGCCTTGCCACATTCCTTGTCTTGAGGCCCCAGAAACCTGGGGAACCAATACTGCTTCCTGATCATTTCCATTCAGACCAATGTAGAGCCTTCTCCAGGCCACAGGAGCGCTGCTTCTGGGTCTGGTCCTGACCTCACCTCCCTCTGCTTCCCTGGGCCTGTACCACCCTACAGCCTCTTTCTGGGACTGCAGGGGCTGACCTTTCCTCTTCCTGTTCCTTTGAATCCAGACCAAACCATCTCCTCATTGAAGTCCCCAAGAGACTTGGAGACTTTTCCTGCCCCATCTGCCTTTGCATCTCCAGGTGGCATGGCCACCAGCTGCCCTAGACCAGCATCATTCCTGAGCCAGGCTTCCAAGCCAGTCCAACCCCCACAATCCTGAGGCCAAAATCCTTCCTGGAGGGATCCAGACCTCAGGAGAAAGCCTGAAAACATCAGACCTTCATCTGAATTGGGCCTCTGTGGGAACTCCTGAAGACAAAAGCAATCTGGCCACTCCAACATAAAATCAAAAGGGAGAAACAGAAGCTTAGAAAAACCAGGTTTCATGCCCAAAAAGTAAACAACAAAGACACATAAAGTTCACAAAAAGAAGCAGACCTAAACTTGAAGACCTTAGTCTCACACAAGAATCAGAAACTACAAAAGAAATTCACATGTCAAAATCACAGAGAAA
>NW_008328586.1:172997-174322 GCF_000622305.1 Nannospalax galili
CAACATATCCCCTCCAAATATCAATGGTCCTCGAGAGGAGTACAATGAAAACCCCCTAGAGATAATGCAGGACATGGAACTCAAAACAACAATTATAAACATGATAAAAGAATTCAGTGAATTTAGAGAACACACAAACAAGAAATCAAAGAACTGAAGGAAGATAGGGATAAACTTCTGATAACAACATATCCCCTCCAAATATCAATGGTCCTCAAGAGGAGTACAATGAAAACCCCCTAGAGATAATGCAGGACATGGAACTCAAACTGAAACTCTCAGTAAGCCAATTAGAAACAACAGGAGAAACCCTCAACAAGGATGAGTGAAATGGAAAAGAGAGTATCAAGACTGGAAAATAAAGTGGACAAACTAGATCACTCAAGCAAAGATTATGAAAAATTTAAGAAATCACAAGAATGGAATATGCAGGAATTGTGTGACACCATAAGAAGACCAAACTAATGAATCATAGGCATACAGTAAGGAGAAGAATCCCAAGATTATGGCATGGACCAGATCTTCAACACAATCATGGAAGAAAATTTCCCAAAATTAAAGAAAGACATGCCCATACTGCCGCAAGCCACGACTCCGTCCAGCAGAGCCGAGGAAAGATGACACAGACACCAAGGTGAGGTTCAGGCTTCTTCTTCTTTATTATGCACTTCAGTCCTTATATAGTTTTCCCAAGAGCCCTCCTCCCAGCCAGGACCAATCAGGGCACACACACACATGCAGCAGGCAGGCAGAGTGGCAGCTCATTGGGCCATGTAGCAGGGTCATGCTTGATGATGTCTCTGATCAGGCAGGCAGCACATGATCAGGCTTTGCACGAGTTGGAGTAAACAAGCGAGAGTCACGAGGCTTGGCAGCCAGCCAAGAGTTGGAGTAAACAAGCGAGGGTCATGAGGCTGGGCAGCCAGCCAAGGGTTGGAGTCACGAGACTTGGCAGCCAGCCAAGGGTTGGAGTCACGAGACTTGGCAGCCAGCCAAGGGTTGGAGTCACGAGACTTGGCAGCCAGCCAAGGGTTGGAGTCACGAGACTTGGCAGCCAGCCAAGGGTTGGAGTCACGAGACTTGGCAGCCAGCCAAGGGTTGGAGTCACGAGACTTGGCAGCCAGCCAAGGGTTGGAGTCACGAGACTTGGCAGCCAGCCATGGTCCAGCATGGTTAACCATACAGAGGGAGACTCGCCCCTTTCCAGTGCAGCCATAGCCTGTACAAGCATTTGTTGTTGCATCTCTGTTTGCTGCCACATTTTGCACATGCATCATATCATACAACCACACACCCCAACCAAAAGGAAACCCCAAAAAGCCATT
>NW_008328587.1:0-4353 GCF_000622305.1 Nannospalax galili
CACTCACATACATGCAGGCAATATACTCATACACATAAAATAAAATTAATATAAAAAAATTTTTTGAGACAGGGTCTCCCTGCAGCCCCAGCTGTCCTGGAACTCACTATGGAGACCAGGCTGGCCTTGAACTCATAGAGATCCGCCTGCCTCTACCTCCCAAGTGCAGGGATTAGAGGCATGTGCCACCATGCCATGGGAGAGTCATGTTCTTTTTGAAAAAAAAAAAGAACATGACTCTCCCAGGCAGATCAAGATGACTACTCAAGTTTATTCTAACTACAAATTCCCATGCATTAGAATTAAATACCGTTACAATTCCAAACACCTGAAGACAACAGGGGAAACAACAGAATAATGCAATGCTAAAGAAATTTTCCGTTATTACCTTCAGACAACTGAGCACACAATGTTAAAAGGCGGATACCGACTTTAAATTATCAGCATTCACACCGATTACACTATGATGTTCAAACTCCATTCTGTAACAGAACCAAAACCAAGCCATGCTGGGGACTCACGCAGCTTACAAGACACAGGACGGAAAAGCACTGGAGCCGCCCAAGCGTTCCTGGACCCCGCAGTCATCTGGGGTGATGGTTCAGGTCCAAATCACAGGCCGGGGAAGGGCGGTAAACAGGGAATGACCGAGTGCGCCGGCCGTAGCGCAGAGACAGAGGATTGGGGGCAGAGAGCCAAAGACCCGAGGCACCCCGGGGACCAGAGACTGGGGCCCAGGCACCAGGAACCGGGACCTCCAGAGGAGACCCCGCACAGCGCTGGGCTGGCAGCCGGGCCCGGCTCGCGACCCGGGCATTCACAGCGACCCCGCCAGCAGGCCGGGACCCGCCTGCCCTGCTCCAGGTGGAGGAGGCTTCAGCCGGGTACCTGCACACCGGCGAGTGCGGACGCCGGCGCCCTGGCCCTGGGGGCCCGGTCCAGACCCAGCCCCCTCCTTCGCCCCCACAAACCCGTGTCTCCCGAGGAGCCGGGTGAGGCGCGGAGAAAGGGGCGCATCACCTCCCAGGACTCTGCTACCCGCCGCTAGCAGCACCAGGAACCTGGCGGCCGGCGGCGGGGACACTTACCGGCTCGGCACGGGTACTGGCAGGGCTTCTGCTGGACACCAGCAGCTCCTGAGGCGCAAGGCAGATCTCTCGCTGAGCGCCCCTGGTGTTTCCCCGGTGGCAGGAGAGGTGGAGGCTGCGAAGAGGGCTGCAGAACCTGTGGGCATCCAGGGCAACGTCAGCGTGGCGCCACGCCCAACTCACGCCTCGGCCAGCCTGCTCTCGCACGACCTAAAAAAGACCAAAAAAAAAAAAAAAAAAAAAAAAATTAACACGGATAATGTCTGTACATATATGTGAATATACTAAAACAACTGAATTAGGCACTTCAAGCAGCTGATCTGAATGATAGGCAAACTATATCTTTCTAAAGTTATTATTTACAAGAGACAGGAAGACACATTCTAATTCTGTGACTGACAGAGAATACAAATACAGAAGAAAGCATTTTTATTACTCCAATAAATAGAATATATTTTACACACAAAATGAAAAAAATTTGAATTGAAAGAATAAAAATAAAAGTATGTACTTAATGCAAATTTTATTCTAGAAAAATTACAATACATTAATATTTTAATGAGGTCAATTCATTTATTATGAATATATATATATATATATATATATATGTATATATATACACACACACACACAGCCCTGAGCTGTCTGTCTAGGAAACCCACACTACTCACAGGGCTCAGAACCCTCCTTGTCAACTGTAATCAAGCCAGTTCCCAGACACAACCATAGGTCATCAGTTGGAGCTACAACTGTCTGCCTCTAGGTAAGCAACCTAAGGAAGTAGGATCTTTCTGACGAATTTTCATTTTCCTTCACAGATCTATAGACTAGTTCAATCTAAGTGACCTGTCATGTTCAAGCAAGTGGTAAAGTCTGTACTTTTGCAGGTACCCTCCTTTCTGCAGTGGCTGACTCCCTCCGTGCTGGGGCTGGCTCTTTACCTCACACTACAGGGCTTCCTACTATCTCTCTGCCATTGTTGGATCCCCTCTGCCTACTCTCAGCTGGTTCATGTCTGACTTTCCCAGTTTCTCTAACTGCCACTTCAGGATTGCCTTCCGCCAAACAGCATGGTAGTGTGTCCCCAAGCTGTGTGACTTGAGATCATTTCCTGTTTTGAGGTCCCCAGAGTAGCTGAGTAACATGTAATAGGCTCTCGTCAAGATGGCATCAGGGTGTAGCACTGCAAAACCTGGGGAGAGAGAAGACAGTTTTCTGCAGTGCTAGCCTGCTGTGCCTTGCAGGAGGCCTCACTGAGGTAACAGATTTCCCTGCATTTGAGGCTCCTATAGCAGTGGGCTGGCCTTCTTGCTGGGCCAGCCAGGCTCCTGAACCAGCTCCAACCTGGCTTATAGTGTGGATATGGTCCTGGTTCCCCGCCCCAAGGGGAGCTTGCTGAAGTCCTGGGACCTCCTACTTGTTCCCGCACAGCCTTTGGCTTCTCCGTGCTGTTCCTGGCCTGTGAGTCTTTCGTGATGCTTGATGCTATTCCTGTCCTCCTTAGTCCTTTACTTAGTCCTTTACCCTGATTCTTGTCAGTCACAGATTCAAATTCTACCCCATTATCCTCTGCTTTGTTCTTCTTTCTGCATTCTGTGTACTCACTCTTCACTCTTAGTTTCTATTTTCAAGTTCTTTGATTTGGAAATATAAGCATTTATCTATCAACTTAACGTTTAAAATTTTTATTGAGTTTTTTGTGTGTTTCTTATAATATATCTTAATCAAATTTCGGAGCCTCCCCTATCCTCCCACCATACCTTTCTCGCCAGATTTCATGCATTCTGCCATATATGTTATGTCCTAGCTGGTCAAGTCAATTTTTTGCCAATACAGATGTTGAGAGTCACAGCTTCTGCTGCTTCACTTAACAGGTGTGATTCCAACCCACAGTTTGCTCAGCTATTGTTAGACAGTACATGATGTTGCTCTGAATTCTCCTTTCACCAAATGGTTATTTCATGGAGCAGCTATTAAACACTGAATAGAAGGGCTTTTTTTCTGTTGGTGGAGATAAAAATAAGAATATTTTTAATTTCCGTTCTTTTCAGTGTAATCACAAAGATGATTTTATTTTTATCTTACCATTTATCATTATTTTGTGACTGTTATGAAATTAGGAGGAAGGTCTGTTACTTGCTAGTGAGATTAGAGAGTGATGGCCTGTGTTTGTCTCTCTGTTCTCTGCTCACCCAGGGTATGCTGACAATGTGCCCAGCCCACAGTCATCTGTTCCTCTTCTCGCCTTGGCATCTGACTGCGACTTCACTGAGGATCATTTCTTCTATAATAATCCATCCTTTGTGGTAATGGATGGATTATTTAATATTTTTGTTATGTTTTGTGTAGAGTTTTATAAGGATTTCAACGCATATTTTCCAGTTGCCTGGTGAGTATTAGTCTGTTTCTTTTTAGCTGCCTTGAATAAATGCACTTTTAAGAGATGCTTTTGTACTTCACAGTAGTGGATTAGTGTATTCAGAAAGTTGAAATTTTGTTTGTTTTTTTGTTTGATTTCCGATCCACTATCTATTCTGCTGTTGTGTATGATATTTATGTCACATAGGATATTTGAAACACATTTATGTGTTTGTTTCCTATTGGTGTGTCTCCTGTGTGAAATTTACTTTTACTTTTAGGGATGTCTTTTTATGCCACTGGTCATTTTCTTCCCTCCCTCCCTCCCTCCCGTTTGTTTTTTCATTTGATTTCCAATCCACTATCTATTCTGCTGTTGTGTATGATATTTATGTCACATAGGATATTTGAAACACATTTATGTGTTTGTTTCCTATTGGTGTGTCTCCTGTGTGAAATTTACTTTTACTTTTAGGGATGTCTTTTTATGCCACTGGTCATTTTCTTCCCTCCCTCCCTCCCTCCCTCCTTCCTTCCTTCCTTTCTTGGCAGTGCTCAGGATTGAACACAAGGCCCCATGCAGATGAGGCAAGTGCTCTACCAACAAGCCACAGGAACAACTTGGTTTCTCTCATGTGAATAACTGTCTGTAGAACATCACTTCCCTTTCTAATTTCACATTCTCCACTGCAGGGAGGAATGCCACATGATGAGTGTTGAATTAGGAGTTCTTTATTAATAGCCTATAGTCAGAGAGGGGGCTCATGCTAAAGAACTCAACACTGAAGAGAAGCAGGGCAGGGTTTATAAAGCTTAAAACCACAATTACTTCATGCCAGGGTCAAAGCCAGTTACTATAGTTACATCAGATCACCATAGTTGCATAGTTACACCAGATACACCAGAC
>NW_008328587.1:5073-18069 GCF_000622305.1 Nannospalax galili
GTCTCTCGAGATTTAATTTAGGACTTGTGTAATCTCTGGTCACTCCATTCCTTTAAACTAGTTTATATTTCGATTTGATTTCATGATTGGATTGTAGTTTTCTAGCTTTCCCTTCTTCTGTTTTTTGTTTGTTTGTTTGTTTGTTTGTTTGTTCTTTTTTCTTTATTTTTGATTTTCACATTCAAAGCACATCTGGCCAGGGTTGGAGAGATGGCTCAATGGTGAAGACCACTGGCTGCTCTTGCAGAGGACATGGGTTCAGTTCCCAGCACCCACATGGTGACTAACAATCATCTGTTACTCTATTTCCTGGGGATCTGATACCCTCTTCTGGCCCCACAGACACTGCACAAACATGGTACACTTAAATACAGGCAAAACACTCATACACACAAAATAAAAATAAATAAATAGAAATAAAAGTGCATTGCTTCCCGTATCTCAGTGCTGAGGTCACTTGGAGCAGTTTGGGTATGATTCCGCCTGCTGTTTACACAAACGTGTTGTTCTCTTCCCATTGGTAAGAAAACTGTCACATTGGTTTCTGGTTTTGCCAAACATTATGTATGAATGAGTTGCTTTTTCCTTTTTAAATTTCACTGGCTTTGCCCAAATGAATCCTTCTTTCAAAGGCCCCTTCAATGACCTGTCCGTCGTGACAGTGCAGTAACGTCCTGGAGGTGAGGTGTTCATGAGCTTGTTCACTTTCATTTTTATATGTTCTGTTTCTTTACTTCCTTTGTATATTTACCTCTTTTCAGAAATATCAGCTTTACTCATTTCTTATCCTGTACACTCTCAAGTTCTTCGGCTGTGTTCAACATACTGAAATTCTTTCTAAAATCTACTTTCAAAAGGGCAATTTAATCTGTGCTTCATTAAGGTTTCTTTGACCTCTGTATTTTTTAAAGAAAATATCTCATTCTGTAGACCAGGCTGGTAGACTGGAACTTATGCATCTCAGTTGGATCTGAACTCGCCATCTTCCTGCTGCAGACTCCCAAATCCTGGGATTACTGACAAATTTGCCTCTACTCTTTTCCACGGAGTGTCTTAGCTGTACCTCCTGATGCACACGTACACCGATTCTCCATTCTCAGAGGAAAAAGGGATTTAATTACAGGCTATTTCAAAGTCAAGATGTGCTGTCTTAGTAATGGTAAAAACATCTGTCTAGTTCAATTTCTTGTCATTGTTTCCTTGGGAAACACTAGGGTGTTTGTTAAGACATATTTACTGAATTAGATAGAACCCATGACTTTGCATTTTAATAAACCATTTTAGTAATTCCACTGAAGTTTGAGAATCACTTCTTTGTAGGCACTTTTATATATCAAAATACCCAGGCATACTCTGCAGCAATGATTTTTGTCCTGTATTTTGGTGATTATAAATGAGCAATAACTTTTAGATGATAGAAGTTTTTGATTTGATTTTCCACACTTCTCTCATAGGCCTGATATCTAGAGTATACACACCCCCTTCCAATCAAGGGCAAGGATTATTTTCATTTTAGTCACTACTTAGACCAAGGATCTTTAAAGAATATAAGGAGGAAGAATCTGGAGCTTTCAAGACTCCACTGGTGGCTCTAGCAATTTTCCTTTCTATGTTACTATTGTAACATTTACATATCTCTACATCAAAAGAAGTTTCAGTTGGTTCATCTTGTTTGCTTCATAGCTTGTTAAAAAAGAGAATGGAGTCCAAAACGTACTGAAAAATTATACAAACAATATCCCCACATGAGTCCATGAGTATAACTGAAGACTACCTAACAAGAAACAGTGCCAGGCAGGAGAAACCTTCCTTTGAATTGTTGGCCATAGTAGTCCAAGAGACTCCCAAAAGTAAAGTCTATTGCCAAAGTCCTTGATTGCCTCCTGGAACTTGATGGTAAGGCCCTATTGCTGAAGACAGGACATACTTTGGACACAGGATTTGGAGCATTGGAGCTGCAACTGACCTGGAAGCCTCGTCCCCTGAAGGCTCTCTCATAGTTCTAGAGGACACTATACAAGATGCTAAAGGAGAACATCAGTTGATGGTCCAACCCCCACTTCAAGGCCTAAAGTCCACATTAATGATCATCACAGCAAACAACATTGGTGCAATAGTGGCACTTTTATCTTGGGGTAATCAACAGCTACCTAATTGGGCCTAAATCCCACTCAGTGGGAAGAAATTCATGTGTGGTACTGTAAACAAGAATTTTATAAAAGCTAAAAGGATATGGGAATGGAAATATTTCCCAAAATAGACAGAAAATGAGAAAGCCTAAGCAAGTGATGAAGGTTTGTTTAGGTTTGTTTTATATATAAAGGATGAGACAAAAATAATGTACACATAATCTTAAAATTTCTATGGTCATAGTTTAGTCAACTATTTTGAGGAGCAAAATATAAGTCTAGTCAAGGTTATTGTATGTTTAACAGCCATAGTTTGAGGCCTATACTAATGTGGTCAGGGAACTAAAGGGCAGTTTTTGCCCCTTGCCCACCAAGGCTGAAGGAGTTCCATGGGATTATGGAAAAATCTCTCAAAATGTCCTGTAACGGTGGTGAGTCCCCTGTCCTCTTGTTCAGGGAGGCCATGGAGATGCCACGAGATGGACTTGAAGCAGTTTCCAGTCTACAAAGAGGAGGGTCAACCAAGAGGAAACATTTCATTCATGCTTCCAAGTGAAGCCAGACATGGTCGAACAGGACCTTTGACTTATCTTTACATAGATGGAGCTGGTAAAAGAAAGGAGCCAGGAGCTTTTCCTAAGCCCATGTGACCCCTGAAGAACAGATCCTCAAAAGGCCTTAAGTGTAGAAATAAATTTATTTATTTGGGCCAACTGTATGGTTTTAAACACCCAAAAGGAAAGTATAACCATAGAGTAAATTCATCAGTATATTTCTTTAAGAGTTCAAGGGATTACACTTCCCAGACATTAGGCTTTAGTCTATATAAAAAGTTATTTAGACAATTATTTCTCATTGATGATTTTGTTCCTAACCAGAAAGTGCTGCTTAGATGTAAGACTTCAATTCTTGGTCTCCAATACTGTAGTGCCCACCTGTAGCTAAGGGAGACAACCAGCCATTGTTCTAAAATGATGGATAAATTTGTTTTCTCCCCTTATCTAGAAGCCTTTGAGAGGGAACTGACACTGTTGAAAATTTCCCTGTTCTGACTTTTTTCTAGTTCCCTGTCTAGAACTTATAATGCTAATTACTCTTGCATTTACTTCTTCACATCTCCTATTCACAACTCAGGTACTTTCTTTTCCCCTTCGAGATAAGAGTTATGCAATTTGGGAGTCTTTTAGATAGACCCACTGAAGGGGTATCCCGATTGCCTCACCCTGCATCCCTGTCCATCATGGAAGAAGCCATAGTGGTCTGTATCCTGATCCCCTAGCCTCAAGTTGAGTAACCTCTTCAGAGGTTGATAAGAGTAAGAGGTAGGAATTGGCTAAGCAGTTAGAGAGAAAAGACCCCAAAGAAAAGCAGTCAGTTTCTTGGCTAAAAGTCACAATGTCCTTTGGCCTCTTAGCAACATACTCTGTTCCAAAGTCCAAAAATGTCAAAAGTACTTGGGAGCTTTTATCTAATCCTTAAAAGATTTTAGGGTTACTTCTTTAGAGGGGGAAATGTTAGAGCAGCCAAAAGCCCCATAAAAAATAAATCAAAGAAGAAAGAGTACATGAAGTTATCAGAAAACAGTGATGGGTGGATATGGGAGGAGTTGGAAGGGAGGGAGTTGGCATGGATTTGATCAAAACACCTTATATACATGTATGAAATTCTTAATAGATTATTTATTTTTAAAAAAGAGAAGAAGTTCTCCAAACCGTGCGAGAGTCCTGGGCACTAAGGTCTGCTGCCAGGACTCTCCTCCTGACTGAAAGCATGCTCTCTTCTGTCCAGTCGTTACAACTGCCACGTTGGGTGTGCATGCAATCTCCTCAAAGTGGAAGAAGTGTTTAGTCTTTTTGTAACATGGCCCAGTTGATATTTTCCAGGGAGTTACTGTCTCTTTCATATAGGTGAATAGGCACTGGTGTTCCACCTTTAGGAAACATCCTCTGTAAGTGCCCTCTTCTTAGCACAATGGTTAGTACACACATTAGGAAGTCCAGTCATCAGTTAGGAGATAATCCAGACCAGCTGACTTCTCCATGTTGTTCTGAAACTGAGGAGGAAGACACATTTTACAGAAAATCTAATGAGTTCATTCCCTCTTTGTTCAAATAACCTTTCAAAATATCTGTTAGAAATCTAGTGTTGTGTATTTTTAAAATACTATTTAGGATGCTGGATAAATGCCTCAGTGGTTAAGAGCACTTGCTGCTCTTGCAGACAACCCAGGTTCCATTCCCAGTACCCATGGAGGCCACCAACTATATTTAATGTTCCAGGGGGTCCAACGCCCTCTTCTGATCTCCACAAGCATTTGCATGCCATGAATGCACTTGCAGACATGCAGAAAACACAGCCATACACATAAAATAAAATAAAATATTTAAAAATGAAATAATAAACTCTTAAAAGACACCTGTGCTTAAACTGCTTGTCCTCCACCATGACTTCCTCTCCTATTGAACACTACCTTTCTCAAACCTTCACACTCACCACTTAAAATAGCAAACTTCCAGGATCTCTGTTCCTTTCGTTCCTATTTTATTTTTACTCAAATACTCCTATCACCATTTGATTTGTTATATAGTTCATTAGTTTTCTGTTTATCCCATCACTATAATTTAAGCTGCAAGAAAACTTATTTTTAAAAATGTCATAACTACAATAACTGAGCCACAGTTAGGATTCTATTAATTGAGGGCATTTTCCTAAAATTTACTTAATCTTGAACTCATTTGTAAGTAAGAAAAAGATGATCACCCTATTTTACTTTAATTTTTGGTATTTGGCAGAACCTTTGAGAGATTCATTTCTAGTTATTATTTAAAATATGCAGAGCATATACTCTTCAAGAATAATTGTGCTCTATTATAAAAGAATGTAGTGCTGAAGACAGTTCATATAACTAGAATGTATAGAAGTTTATGAGACAAAAATCATCTAGAGTATTGCCTTCTTATGGAAGATGAGCTTGTATTTAGATAAGACATTAAATTGCGCTTTAATTTTCATTTTCTTAAAACAACTAAATATTTTAAAATGATCATGTAATACAGAAAAAAAGGGATTTTGACAATCCCAATTCTCTATTTTCCTGAGACTGGATATTGAACTGAGATTTGTAATATCCAGTATCATTTGATTAATATTCTGGAATATCCCTGAAATAAATAACTGATTAATTAATTTTATTTAGCTGTAGTTATTCTTCATTCTATTATCAATCTAGATTGACTAATTAAAATAAAGTCAGATTATAGCTGTTGCATATTTGGTCCTCTGTTTTCTAAAACCTGCTGAATCAGATCTGTCCATTTTTACTCTGTGAAAACTATTTTGCAAATGTATTACTTTCCGACTATCTTAACATCTGAGAAATCAGGAAAACATCTTTTATTTTCTGTTTTGTGATACTGATGATAGAACCCTAGGGTCTGTGCATGGATGACAGCTGGATAGAGAAAATTGTGCTGTTTTCAAGGGTGCATTCTTTTTTTTTTTTAATGGGGATAATTTTATTTTGGTTCTTGGTTTTAGTCCATGACATAAAGAAAACCTCAGGATTCATGGCAGTGTAACTAGAAGACACATCCAAACCACAAGGTTCTGAAGCTCTTTCTCCTGGGAGACCTGCATGCATGCTCTGGGATACCAGAACCATGCAGTCCTAATGCTGACTGACAAAACTGACACTATGCATTCCATTTGGGTTTTTGGATAAAGTTTGTAACTCCTGAAAGAAAGTAACTTACATAGGCATACACCCGTTGGCTCTTTCCCTACATCTTGACTAAGCTTTTGAGATCCACAATGCCATGGTGTATCCTGCCAATGTGCCATCAAGATGGTGACTTTCTGTCTCTTCCTGGCTTCCTCAGTGCTTCCTTAGAACCTCTCCCTCATGCAATTGAAGCTGACCAACTGGGTGGGAGGGGTAACTATCTCTAGCTTCCTCAGAGGACACACCTATCCAACACTCTGCCCCTTCCTTTGGCTCTCATAATCTTTCCACCAACCTTGTGAAAGGGTCCCTGGGCCTTGGAGGGGATGACAGATGCAGGATCATCTTTTTTTTTTTTTTTTTTTTTTTTTTTTTTTTTTTTAAAAAAAAAAAAAAAAAAGAGGACGATAAATCTTTCACTGTGATATATCAAAATAATGTTGATCCATCTCATTGGTGTCTCCCCTTCTATAAAGACAAATGAAAGGAAGTAGACATATCTAAACAAACGTGGGTGTAAATACAAATGCCTAGAAGATACCCCAGTAGGTGTGCCATATTTATCAAACAGAACACTTGCAGCAGCTTCCCTGCTGGGGCATACAGCCTTCCCTGACACAGGGGCCTGGCTTGGTCCACAGCACCAGATATATGTTCCATCCCTAGGAGCAGGACTTATCCAATCAGAAATTTGTTGGTCGTACATATGCTAGTCAAGCCATTATTACACCAGCAAGTATTGCTGACATGTCAATAGTGTGCAACATGTGGGGTCTATTGTCAAGCAGAATTATTGGGGATCTTCCCTCAACCATCTACATAGTGCCTTCTGGCACTATGAAAGCCATCCATCCAGCGGCATGGCATTTCCAGCTTAGTCTCAGCTCTATCTCTCCTCCCATGCCCACATCATGCAGTGTCCTCAGCAATATGATCTTACCAACCTTTTTGGGTGTACAACCAACATTAGTGGCAATAGCCTTGGTTAATTTGAGGATCTCTAGAATCTCAGCTTAGTCTCAGCTCTATCTCTCCTCCCATGCTCACATCATGCAGTGTCCTCAGCAACATGACCTTACCAACCTTTTTGGGTGTATAACTAACATTAGTGGCAATAGCCTTGGTTAATTTGAGGATCTCTAGAATCTCTCTGGCCAACAGCTCATAGGGGGGGTGTCTCCTAATTGGCTAGTTCCTCCAAGGGGTGGGGCCTGCCATGTAGTGTGGACAACTGGGGGGCTGCTGGGAGCCATCTTGGAACAGAAGCCGTGAGCCATCGGGAAGCACACGAGCCATGGGAACACACAGCCGTGCGCTGCAGCTCAAGGACAGAATGGTCCAACACTTACGGACCTGGGGCGAGATTGCAGGAGGCATGAGCGAATGCTAGTGGTGACTATGGTAGTCATGGTGTGGTCTGATATGGCGGGCTCTGAGCCATGCCGCCGGAGGCATGGGGCTAGGCACTGGGTACTCAATTCCATTGTAAGTTAATAAACGCACATAAAATATTTTTATTCTTGATAAACTCATGAGTGCTTCCTCAAGTTACCTGACCCTGCACCAGGCTAAGGAGGCAGAGGGTCCCTCTTGTCCCTGCTGCACTGCTTGGTTCCCTGAGTCAGGCAAGCCCTGGGTCTGCCTCCTGACTGTAGCCATATCTGCCACCTCTCCATTGACCACACCTGGCTGCTGGGGGAGGCCCTGGTGGGAAAAACTGCCTGTACCCCTAGCATAGCCTTTCTTAGGAGAGAAATGTAACTTGTTTAATATTTAGGTATCCTTAGCCACCCTTGGGACAGTTTTTATCCTTTGTATGCCTTTTGTGAACTGTTCCTCAGGTTTTAAAGCTTTCCAGAAACTCGTTAGTACAGAACTTTTTTTTGTCAGTTTTTTCTTTAGGAATTTGGGTTCAACATAAACCTTGCCCCATTTGTCTTTGAGTAACCCAAACGGACCTTATTTTCTGCTTTGTCTTTTTTATGTTTTTTGTAGGTTGTTCTATATGTCTTATGCTCTGGTTTGAGTCACTTAGATCTGCCAAAGCCTCTCTTACTTTACAAAGACCCTGTCCCATTAAGGGACTTAGTAAAACCATTAAAACTCCTTACCATTCTCAAGGTCTTTGTTGAAGTAAGCTATATATATAGTGAACACAGTCCTATCTGGCCCAGTGAACTGGGCATCTGTGGGTCTTTCCCTCCCCTTGTGGGTCGTTGGCCACCGATCCATGACGACAAAGGGAGTAGAAGTAACATACAGGTTCAAGACGGCCAGTGAGCAGGATGGTAAAAGACTTTCCAGGGAGGTAGATTCATTGATACAGCTCCAGATTCAGTGATATAGCTCCAGATTCAGTGATACAGCTCCGTTTATTCAGTGGGGGTCAGGGAAAATATAACGTGGAGGCGGCAGCCAAAGCTTCAGCTGATAGGTGCTCACAGTGTGCTTTATTTACATGTGGTAGCGGGATCCTATCTCTGACTATAGGGAAATGCCTAATTATCATATAGAAAAAAAAAAACTGTGGGTAGTTTTATTGCAGGTAACTATGCCAAAGGTTATGTTCCACGTAAGGTCAGGCATCTGTGCCTGGCAGCACTTTTCAGGTAAGTCATGCAGAGAGCAGGAGGCCCCCGCTGAGAAAGGGAGTCCTTCCATATAGCGCCAAGCCCCTTAGAGCTATCCTGACATGGAGGACTACAACCTGAGCAGCAGGATCCCCCAACAGACATCATATACTTCTTTCCTTATACCTAGTTCTCTCAGTAATGCCTGTCTCTCTTCTATTGTCCTCCAGCCCCTGCTAATCATGGGAATCTCCACTGGTGATGATCAAGAATCTTTAATGCCTTGAATAAGCCATTCCATTAGGAACTGCTCCCCACCCCCGTATTGGCCAAGGTTAAATAGCCTATGTCTCAAGAACGAATGGGTGGCTATATAACTCAGCTGTTATGCTTCCGAAGGTCTTAAACTAATATTATTTGCTCCCATGTCCCATATCCTCAGAAGCCACATGGTGAGGGGCTCCTTTATTGCTTGTTTGAAAGGCTTCCCTAGTCCCAACAGCTGCAATGTGGAGTATTTTCTGCTAGATACGTATTGTTAAGGCTTTTATCAGCATGTTGAAACATGACTTTTCTTCTCTTTTTGTGAGGGACATCTTTAGCTATTTTTATTTTTAGGTCGTTTCTTTTCTCATTACTATCTGTCTTTTTTCCTGTGTCCTTTGACTCCTCGTCCCCTAACCTTAAGCAAGTTAAAATCTCCCAATTTCTTTCTCTCTTCTTTGGTTTATTCACAAGCTCTGAGGCTTGGGCTGAATTTGCCAGTAACTCCTTAGTCTTTTCAGCCTCCCCTGGGGCTGTTGCTTTTGCCTCAGCCAAGTCTTTTATTATGCAAAGAAGCGGCCAACCCACCTTAGCAATGGCTTTTTTCCTTTGGATTTCCCTTTTGCTTCCAAGGCTTATAAAATTTTGTCTAGACTTTCCATAGCCCATAAAGAATTTTCATACATGCATAGCAGTGACCCCCATTGCTCAAGCAACTGAACTATTTTATACCATGGGTGGCAGGATTGAGGCCACCCATGAATTTCCTCCATTGCATCCATCTGCCTCTGTGTAGGTGGCCTCATTTTAGTTACATATTTTGCTATCCATCACATAACCCATGTGACTGCTTCTAATCCAATTAAGTATATGGGGATTGCCCACATTCTCTCCTGAGCTCCTGCGGCTTCTCTGGAATAGGTCACATTAATGCACTGGATGCCTCACAGTGCCCGTCTCCACCCCCTGTATTCAGAGATCTGAACCCGACTCTATTTAGATCAGTTCTTTGGACACTGCCAGAGCCACAATGTGTTCCAAGGTACCTGCCCCTCTCTTGGGGAAAGCACATTCCAGGGTGCCCTGCCATTCACAAAGAAAAGAGAGCTGTCGCTGAGGCTCCCACCAGCTTCTTCCTATCAGAGACATCACAATTGCTCTTCCCATACCCCTGCAGTTTGTCATATCCTGCCACCTATTGGACTATGGCAATTCATAAGTCCCCTCATGCAATTGAAACTGAGGGATTGTGTGGGAGGGGTGACTGTCTCTAGTTCCCTCAGAGGACACACCCTCAGAAAAACTAACCTACCCAACAGTTAACTTCTGGAAATAAGAATTCAAAACATAAGACTGTAGGGAATTTCTCCAATTCAAACTATAATTTCTGACCATGACCCTCAAAGCTCATGGCTATCTTATAATGAAAAATGCATTTAATTTATCATGAAGAATCTCCAAAGTCTTAGCAGTTCCAGCACTGTTCATAAGTCCATTCAGTCTCCTCAAAGGCATAACACACACAGTTAACAGTTAGACCTTATAGAATCAAAGGAAAATAACAAAGTTCTAATATACAATGGTATAGCATAAATATTCCCATTCCAAAACGGAAGAACAGGAAGAGATCAAGGAAAGATTTGGTCACTACAGTGCTGTAGAAGGAAGTGCGGCCTGAACAACCAGCACATGCATGCTGCAAACATGCCAAAAACATCTGGTTGAGTCGAACCTGTATGCTGCCAAAGGACATAGAGACTGCTGATGCAAGATAGTTCAACACAGAGAGCCAGTGAGGATCAGACACGACCCAAGAAGGCCTACTGGGGCCAGTGGGACATTGGGAGAGGGGTACATAAGGCAGTCCCATATCTGCAATAAATGAGTCTGCAGCACCTCGCCTAGTGCCTGTTTCCACCCGACTCCCAGTGTCTGTGAGTTGACTCTGCACCACTCACCCCCTCCTGGCCAGGACCCTGAGTCTCCCCTAGGCTGGATTTTCAGGGAGACTGCAACACAATGCCAAACCCAGGAAGGCATCATTAAATTCTGTAACTACATGTCAGCATCTGGGTCAGTTTGTGTTATTATGTGAGCTCCTTTGGGTTCAATATACACCAGCCTTACATCTTTCCCTTTGCATATTGATGATAAATTGTAAAAACTTTTCAAGATATTTGATTTAGTATAAATTGTACTTCCAGTATACTTAATTATATTCATGTTTTCATGAAAGCACAAACAACTTCATGATAATTAGGACTCTTTGAAAGCACAATTAATTTCTAGAATTGGGTAGGAAATATACAAGATGAGTTTCAAACATCTTGTAGTGCTTGAGCATGTAAACTCGTATTGATGAGTATGCATGGAAAACATTTAGGAACCAACTGAAATAGATTCCACCAGCCAACCTTAAGTTAATCAGAGAAATAGTATAAAATTGTATTAGATAGTACTGATATAATAGTGTTAGTATAATTAACTAAATAAGTAAGGCCACTCCTTCCACATAGTATTCTGAATAGTTAACTATATGCTCTTCCCTAAAGGAAAAAAAGCATAAGTCCTTGCTTAAGTGTGAGCTGCATGTTATGACTCCTTACAAACAAAATACTGTACAAGAATGGGAAAGAATACTTTGAGAATTTTTCATAAAAGCTATGTCAATATAGTTATCAAAGTTACATCAGCAGTCATAGATGATATTGATAGTTTGTATCTTTGATATGTTGTGATAAAAACAGTACTTCTGTGATATCCCTACCCCCAAACCAAATAACTCCAGTACAATCAGGACAAAAATATCAGGGAACCAGCTTTTAAACACCTAACCAGTACTGAAAGCTATCTAGGTAAAGTGAAAACCAGGTCTAAGAACTTCACGAGAAACATGAACTAAAGGCGACCAACATAACAGCTAAACATGATATAACATCCTGGATGTTATCCTAGAAAAAAAAAATAAAAATAGCTTTTAGGTAAAAACTAGGAACTCTGAACAAATTATGGATATTGGTCACGATCAATGTATTTTTGCTAGTTTTTGCAAGGTACACAATATTAAATACTGGGGAGAATGGACCTGATCAGCCTAAGAACTCTTGTACTATCTATTAGTACAATTGTTCTATAAGTCTAAACCTGTTGCTGCGGCACGGCAGGTTGTGCGCTGCTACGCCAGCTGTTGGCTGGGGTGCATGGGTTTTGTGCGCAGCATTGCTGTGCGGGTTCCTGGCTCTCCGCAGCTACCGGGCGCTGGCGACTCTGTGGTTTGCTGTCAGCTGCCGGGCGGGTTTTGTTCCAAGCTGCCGGACACTCCCTCTGTGTACGCGATCCATTGGCCACTGGATCAAGAGGGGAGGTGCAGGAACAGCAAAAGCAAGATCTTTGCAAGTGGTTGTTGACGGAAGGACAGCCCCTTCCAGGGAGACTGAATCACAGGCTGGTAACACAGGATACAGCTCCAGACAAGTTCAGTGATACAGCTCCGCTTTATTGGGGTGAAACCAGAAGATTTATAGTGTGGAGGCAGTAGCAAAAACCTTAGTTGAAGGGTGCTCCTAGGATGCCCCATTTACATGTGGCGGTGGGCTTCTATCAGACTGTCAGACAATGCCTGATTAAAACCTGGTAGTTTCTGTGCCAGAGGTCATGTATCTGTGACGGCCACTTCAAAGGTGAGTCAGGAAGAGAGTAAGAGGCGCCCTGCTGGAAAGGGGAGTCTCTGCATAAGAACGCTGAGCCCCTTGGGCTATCCAGACATGGAGAGACTGCGACCCAAACAGCAGGGGTCCCCAACATAAACCTGCCTTTAATATTAGACTCTATAGGCCTTTAGATAAGAATAGGAGGTAGGAATTGGCTAGGCAGTTAGGGTAAAAAGATTCCAAAGAAAAGAAGGTAGTTTCTTGGCTAAAAGTTAAAATGTCCTTGGGCCTCTAAAGGCCAAATATATAAAAAGTATTGGGAGCTCTTATCCAATCCCTAAAAGTTTTTAGGGTTACATCTTCAGAGAGGGGAACGTTAGAGTAGCAAAAAGCCCCATTTAAAAAAAAAGAGTACATGAAATTGTCAGAAAAAAGTGATGGGAAGAGTTGGAAGAGAGGGAGTGGTCACGGATTTGATCAAAACACCTTATATGCATGTATTAAATTCTCAATAAATTTTTTTAACTTAAAAAAAGAAACTGGCATAAATCAAAGAATATTCCATTTTGAACACACTGTTGACACTAATTTGAGGGAAAAGATTAAAGTATCTTTAAAAGATTGTGGTGGATGATTTGGGCACAACTAATGAATTTTAATTA
>NW_008328587.1:18255-18683 GCF_000622305.1 Nannospalax galili
AAAAAGATGATATGGTCAGCACATTCATTTTGTATGCCAACTATATTTTTTGTGTGGATCTATCTGTAAACTACGTCTGACTACCAACTGTGGTGATTAATATTAACAGACTATAAAAGCTTTCTTTTAAATTTATTTATTTTGGTGGGTAAACTCATATGGTGAGTTACAGAAATTGAACTCTGGTCCTCAGGTTTGGTGGCAAATGCCCTTACTTACTGAGCAGATAGTTGCAGCATCAGATACTCTGAATGCTCTCCTTGCAGCCTGTGAAAAACTGAGAAGACTGTTTAAATTTCAAACAATGTATTTTAGACATATTTGGGTTATTTTGTTCTATAACCTTATTATGATTTATTTATTCATTGGAGCCTTTTGTTTTTTGGGGGTTATAATCTTTTTTTCTTTTTTTTTTAATAACCACATAC
>NW_008328587.1:24898-31377 GCF_000622305.1 Nannospalax galili
TTTGGTGTTCTATATGCTTCTTGTATTTGTATTGGCATGTCTTTCTTTAATTTTGGGAAATTTTCTTCCACAATTCTGTTGAAGATCTGGTCACTCCCTTTGTCTTGGGATTCTTCTCCTTCCTGTATGCCTATGAATCGCAATTTTGGTCTTTTTATGGTATCACTCAATTCCTGCATATTCCATTCTTGTGATTTCTTAAATTTTTCATAGTCTTTGCTTGAGTGGTCCAGTTCATCCACTTTACCTTCCAATCTTGATACTCTGTTTTCCATTTCATTCATCCTATTGGTGAGGCTTTCTCCTGTCGTTTCCAACTGGCTTATTGAATGTTTAACTTCCTCCTTCATTTCAACCTGATAATTCTTCAATATTTCTAACTGTTTTCTGAATTCATTCAGCAGTTCGTCCCTCTCTTCTTTCAGTTCTTTGATTACCTTGTTTGTGTGTTCTTTAAATTCACTGAATTCTTTTATCATATTCATCATTGTTCTTTTGAGTTCCATGTCCTAATTCCAATGTGGATCAGAAGTTTTCAGACTTTCTCCTTAGGTCTGGAATCTTCTAAGAATGCTGTTGGCCTCAGGAACTTGGGTGTTGTACTGACCTGAGACCCTGGCCATGGCCATGCCACGCAGGGATGCAAAGGCAGATGGGGAGGGAAGAAGCCCCAAGATTTCCCAGGGAGTAGATTGAGTAGCTGGGTTGTACTGGATCCAAAGATCAGGGAGAGTAAAGGTAAGCCTCGGAGCACCAGAAAGAGGCTGTCAGCCCCAGAAAGAGGCTGGCGGGTGTTGCAGGACCAGGGAAGGAGAGAGAGGTGAGGGCGGGTCCGTGTCCAGAGGCAGTACTCCTGGGGCCCAAGGAAGGTACCAAGCCGGTCGGGGTGAACAGGGTCAGGAATCAGCAGTGGCTCCCCAGGTGTCTGGGGCCCCAAGACTAGGAATGGCACAGGGCACAAGCTAGGAGTAGAGAACAGCGGGGGAGATGGAAGGGTGAGCGCGGCTGGTGGAGTCAAGGTGCGGAGGGCTGCACAGTAGACTTACCCCAAGAGAGGCCTGAGGACGGGAGGGCGGGCCCGGAGAGTTAGCCCGTGGTGCAGGTCCCGGAAGCAGGGAGAGGTGAGGGCGTTGCCAGGTCCCACGGAAGCAGTGCTCCTGGGGCCGAAGGAAGGCACCAAGCTGGCCTGGGCAAAAAGGATCAGGAAGCAGCACCAGTTCCCCAGGTGTCTGGGGACCCAAGACCAGGAATGGCGCAGGGCCCAAACCAGGAGCAGAGATCAATGGTGGAGATGGAAGGGCGAATGAGGCTGGGGGAGTCAATGCGTGGAGGGCTCCGCGATGGACCCACCCTGAGAGGCCTGAGGGTAGGGTAGCAGCCGGTGGTGCAGGTCCGAGGAAGCAGAGAGAGGTGAGGGCCTCAAGGGTGCATTCTTACCAGACTCTTCACCTTTAGCTCCAATTTCGTTCCACAATAAGGAATACTTCATTTAAATTTGCAAATGTTATTAGATTTATATTTGAGGCCTTAAGGAAGATCTTTCCAAATTGATATTTTTAATTATGTGTGTGATTTTTATTAACATTTTTTATAATTTTTTGTGCATTTCATATAATAGATCTTAAACAAATCTAGACCCCCTCTTCCATCTGCACCTCCCTATACATCCCCCACCAGATTTCATGCATTCTGTCATATATGTTAAGCCCTATCCAGTCAAGCATTTGTACCCAAATGTCCTTCACTGCAAGCTCATCCACTGGAGTCTAGTCACCCTGTCTAGAGTCACTCCTTTAAAGAAGATCTACTCTCTCTCTCGTCCAACAGTAACCAATTGCCAATAGTTCCTAGACTAGGACTGGGGCCTGCTGCCCATTTCCCTTGTTCTGTGCTGGGTTTCTGTCTGTCTGAGTTTGCATAGGTTTTGTGCATGCTGTCACGTTGCTGCAAGATCATATGAGCAAGTTCCCAGTGGCCTGAAAGCCTGTTTCCTTTGTTCATGCCCCAACCCTGGTTCTTACAATCTTTCTGTCCCCTCTTCCAGAGTGGTTCCTGAGCCCTGGGTGGGTGAGGTTTAGTAAAGCAGTTCCTGCACTCTGCAGTAAAACTTGCCAGTTGTGGCCTTTTGTGTGAATCATGCTTTGTTGTATGAGACAAACTTAACTGGTAAGACCTGAGGGATGCATTAGAATTCTCTCTACCCCCGTGGTGCTATGTTCCATGAGTCCTAGTTGTAGACATTCCGCTGGGTTGGACCTTTGATTGGTTTTCCCCCTTAGCAGCTTGCATAGAATCCTCTAGAAGTATGAGAACTTTTCTCCAAGGAGGAGGCTTCCAGATCAGTTCCAGCTCCATTCCTTCAAGTCCTGTGTCTGAAGTATGTCCTGTCTTCATCAATAGGGTCTTACCTTCAAGTTCTAGGAGGTAATCAAGGGGCAATAGCGACTGTTATTTGGGGAATCTCCCGGACTGGCCTGACCAACAACTCAAAGGGAGGTTTCTCCTGCCTGGCACTGTATTCCTTGTTTGACAACCTTCAGGTACACGCATGCACTCATGTTCAGATAGTGTATGTGTATTTTTCAGGAAATTGTTGAGTCAATACATTTGTTTAATTCCCTCTGACTTTTTATACCACCTAAGCTTTATTTATCTTTCTCCTCTCTCCCTCCCTGTCTCATTGCCCTATGTCCCTCCCCAGTTAAAGCACCACGTTTTCCCTTTGATAACACCTGTCTCCTATTACCCTCCCCAGTTGATTTCCTTTGTCTTCTTGACCCCCTAGTATGTCCTTTCCTTCCCCTTCTAGTTTAATACCCCTATTTTTTGCATTTCCTCCTTGGTAACATCTGTTTCCTACTATCTCTCTCTTTCGGGCTATTTCCCTTAACCTCTTAGCTACAGGCACATGGGTGCAAGTACCACAGATGTATGTTGGGTCTCCCTGGAGTTGGAGTTACAGGGGGATGTGAGTTGAGTGATGTGGATGCTTGGAATGGAATTCAGAAGTTCTGAAAGTGCAGAATGTGCTCCTGACTGCTGAGATAATCATATCTCCAGGCTCTTATAAATTGTATTTCAATTATATAGTGTGTGTGCGTGTGTATTTGCATGTGTATAATGTGTGTATGTGTAAATGCATGTTTGTATATTCATGTTTGTATTTGTGGGTTCAAGTGTGTGTATGCATGTGTGTATTTGGGAGTGCTCAGTGTGTGTTTGTGTGTGTGCCCTGTATCTGATATCTTTATCTCTGTGTGTTTGTTTTTATCTAGTCTCTCTCTCCACATCCTGTGTGGGTGTGTGTCTGTGTATCTGATATCTATGTGCCTCTGTGTGTGTGTCTCTGTGTGTATGTGTGTGTCTCCACCCCCTCTCTCTATCTGTGTGTGTGTGGGGGGGGTGAGGATGTATGTTCATTTAAGGCTGTAGGTTAGCCCCCTATGGTGTCTTTCTTTGGGAGCTGTCCATGTTGTGGGTTGAGACAGGTTCTCTCCCTAACCTGGAGTTTGCCTACTAGGCAAGGCTGACTGGCTAGTGATCCCCAGGGATCTTCCTGTCTCTGATCCCATAGAGCTGGGATAACAAATTCACACAACCACGCCCATCTTGTTTGGATCCTGAAAATCAACTCAGTTCCTAATGTTTACAAGGGAAACACTTTGTCAACTGAGTTCTTAGTTCCAAAAACTGATTTTAGTAGACTGTGGTTTTTATTCACTACAAAGAATAAACAATCAAAAGGGTCTATCCTACAGTAGAACAGAATAGAAAAGTAAGAATGACTCCTTTATGAGTTTATAGTTTGATGTGAGAGTGTGCATGTTTGTGACTGAGTTCTAAGCATACAGTGTTGTGTGGAGTATACTGCACATTATGATTTATAGCTTGGAAAATTAAGCAACACTGGTTTAGCACAGGGTAATTAACAAATAGACTATGCATACTTACTTCCTCTCTGAATGCTCCTGTTGGAAAATCCCCTCAGCTATCTTTTTGCTCAGCCCTCTGTGCTTTGTAAGACCTGAACAAGCTGCTTCCTGTCTGCACACCGCAGAGGCCTGCTGAAGCCTCTCCTGACTGCACACCATGGCAGACCATTGCAGCCTTTCCTGACTGCACCCACAGGGCCCTGTGCAGCATCCCCTGACTGCACCCACAGCAGCTACCTGCAGCCTCTCCTGACTGCACCCACAGCAGCCAGCAGGGCCCTGTGCAGCCTCTCCTGACTGCATCCACAGCGGCTCGCTGCAGCCTTAAATTTCCAAAACCTCATTACCCATAACTCACAAATGTGCCAACTCTTTTTCTTGTCCTTATTCAGCCATAAGCGTCTCTAGTGGTAATTATGAACAATAAGCAAAACTGTCAAATTTATTGTGAGTGTGTAATGCCTTCAAAGCCACAGCTGCTGTTTTCTCATGACCTTTGTGAAAATATGAGCAACTGTTTGCGAATCTGTCCTAAAATGCATCATTGTCCACATGGCACCCCACAGTGAGTCCTGGTCATGGAAACAGTGAAATATGTAGATATTTTCCTGGCCCCTCCCCCAAGACAAGAGAGCGTCTAAGAACATTTGGAGCAGACGACAAGGCAGCTTTTTGTGTCCTTGATTGTTTCTACCATTGGACGCTTCCTTATAATAATGTTTATATCTGAGGTAACTTTGATCCTTAATGTAATCCTAGTAATAATTACTTCCAGAATAGGCTTGCAAACATATTACATTCTAGCTGTAAAAGCTCAAATATCAAAAAAGTTGTAGTGCTTGCATTTTGTTAGAAGGCCAAAGATTTCTGTGAAAAGACTCAGTCAATATTTGTTTTGATCTCAAGCTTATCCTTCTAAAGCCGTCTGCTGCCTGTGGTTTGGATTACAGAGTACTTGGAGTAGGGATTTGTATGTAATTGATTATCTTTGTGGGAACTGAGCTACTGGTGTATTTAGATAAATGGAGAAGGTCATTGGTGTAACCTGATGTCAAGATTGCTCTGTGAATATGATTGAGTGATGTTGGAAATGGACTTTTTAATGGAATGAAAAATTTATAAAAGCTTATGTCAATATAATAAAATATTG
Organism: Nannospalax galili; assembly: GCF_000622305.1. Classification (NCBI taxonomy): domain Eukaryota; kingdom Metazoa; phylum Chordata; class Mammalia; order Rodentia; family Spalacidae; genus Nannospalax; species Nannospalax galili. Next base: position 29,981 of record NW_008328587.1, read on the forward strand.
TTAAGTATGCTAGTTTCATTCTGATGCTATGACTAAACACCATGACCAAAAACGATTTAGAGGAGCAAAGAGGTTATTTGATTCACACTTCCAGGTCAAGATACATCATGGAGGGGAGTCAGGGCAGAAAGTCAGATGGGAACTTGAGCAGGCACCACAGAGGATACTGCTTGCTGGTTCCCTCACAGACTCAGGCTACCTGGCTGTCTTATAGAGCCCAGGCTGCATGCCTATGGACAATGCTGCCCACAGTGGGCTGCTGCCTATACCTTTTAATAATCAAGACAATCCCCAATAGACATACTCACAGGCCAATCTGAGCTAGCACATTCCTCAATCTAGGTTTTCCCTTTAATATGATTCTAAGTTGTGTAGACAATTAAGTGTAACTAAGACATAAAGCTCCCGTGAGTTTAATTAAATAGACACATCCCACAAGGCCACCATAATGAAGACATAAAGTCCATACTAATTTGCTTTCCAACACAAGAGGGATTTTACCCTGCACTTTTGTCTCACGCTACTGGAATCACACATTTGTGTGATTGTGGTTTTTCTGTACTTTTTCTTCTCATGAGCCTCATTTGTGAGAGGCTGATGAGGGAGCTTACTTCTTTTATTTTCCTTTGCATTCATGGGATACACAAAGCATAGCTGATTTCTGCAGTCACTGCTGAGAAGCAGTTTACATGGTTTCCAGCGTAAGGATTTCAGGAACATTTCCTTAGAAGTTTTCCTGTGGGCCTATTTCTTACGCCTCTCAGCTAACTAATGGAGGTAGAATTTATTCTATAAAATATATTCTTACATTTTAAAAATACTTTCCAAAGTATTTGTAGTACTTTAAGCTTCCTGTGTACATCTTCAGTGTCCAGGGGCCCCACAGCTTCACAAGTACTTTAGGTGGTTGGTTGTCTTAGTTCGGTCATTTAAAGGCGGTGCTGAGTCACCGGGCTCACCTCAATCGTGTCTCTCTGATAACAATGTTCAACATATTCCCACCCTCATTAGTTGCTAAGCAACTTTTATAAACTGCTCATGTAACCATCATACTCATGTTTTTACGTGGGGAATTATTTATTCATTTGTAGACATCAACGACCCTGAACTCACACCATCCCTTGTCTGAGTCTTCCAAACTCTGGAATTGAGATTAGAGCCACCACACCCAGCATGCTACCAAGTTTTTATACAGAATTTTCTTTTTAAGGAGTTACTTACATATTTCATACAGAAATTCTGTGCGCTACTATGAATTTTGTTTCCATGAATATGACTTGCTACTAATTTTTGAAAAGGTTTTAGGAAGATTAAAGGGTTTTAGTTGTGAACCAAACTCATTTATCTTTAATTTTTCAGTGAATTAACAAAGACTTCTGTCTGGTCAGCATGTTTTA
>NW_008328587.1:31630-32478 GCF_000622305.1 Nannospalax galili
TTCAGCATTTTCACTGATTTTTTTATATCTACGTGAACATATTTCACTGCCTTTAATATTGGAGCTTTAAACTGCAAAAATAAAATTATTTACTTTTATCTACTTCAGATTTCTTTTACTATTTATTTTATGTCTCTCTCGTGTGTGTGTGTGTGTGTGTGTGTGTGTGTGTGTGTGTGTGTGTGTATGGGCATATGTGTCCAGGAAACCACAGAAGCCAGAAGAAGGTATTAGATCACCTGGAACTGGAATTACAGGCAGTTGTGAGCTGACAGACATGATTGCTAGGAACTGAGCTCAGGTCTTTCGCATGAGCAGCAAGTGCTTTTAAGTCACCACTCCACCTCCCAAGTTCTTTTTCTTAAGCAGATCTACAGTGTTCCATAATTACTCATTCTTCAACATTCACAGAACGATGAACTCAGAGTGTGTGTACTTTCCTGAGTTTCCTGTGTCTACACTTTCAAAACTCAAATTCGTTCAGTACACGTTGTCTCTTACTGTATTCACTATACCACAGACACACGTGAGATTAAATGTCTAAGCAGGGCCTGGCTGGGAGATTATCCCTTACTACGCTGGTTTCCCTTGTTGTTTGGTTAAATGTATCTGCTGGCACTGCTCACACATCTGTTTCAGGTCTTTGTACAAATGTCACCCTTGAGTGAATACACTGAAGACATCATCATTACAAAGTACCTCTTCCTCTTTTATCAATCTCCCCTTTATTTTTCTCTGGACTACCTAAAATACTGGGCCACTTTCCAATTTTTCCATATTTGTTTACCACCCTCCACTTCCCTCCACACCACACTCACACACACACACACACACACACACACACACAC
>NW_008328588.1:0-1434 GCF_000622305.1 Nannospalax galili
CTTTTCTCTATAACTGCATATAGGATCCACACATCTACTTCAATAGGCCAATATCTAGTCATTAAGGTCCAGTCTTCCATGCATGAATGGTTTATGAACATTTCATCTCCTTCGAAAAAGAAAGTGTTTGAGCAATAGTGTAATTATCTGATATTAACTGCACTAATTTTCCTTGCCAAATGAGACAATGGGTGTAAATTTTTCTGTATCCCCTCTTTTAAAAAATTATATTAAATTTGGGGCTTTGAATTGAGAATTTTATAAATGCATATAAAGTGTTTTGATCAAATCCATGCCCACTCCCTCCCCTCCAACTCCTCCCCTAGCTCCCCATCACTTTTTCCTGATAACTTCATGTACTCTTTCTCTCTTTTTTTTTAATAGGGCTTTTTGCTACTCTAATATTCCCCCCGCTCTGAAGAAGAACCGTAAAATCTTTTAAGGATTAGGTAAGAGCTCCCAAATATTTTGAAGTTTTTGGCCTTTGGAACAGAGTATCAGCATAAGAGGCCCAAGGACATTTTGACTTTCAGCCAAGAAACTGGCTCCTTTTCTTTGGGGTCTTTTTACCTTAACTGCCAATTCCTACCTCCTATTCTTATCACACCATCCACTGAAGAGGTTATCCATATTGCCAATAGGGAATTGGGTAAGAGCTCCCAAATATTTTGAAGTTTTTGGCCTTTGGAACAGAGTATCAGCATAAGAGGCCCAAGGACATTTTGACTTTCAGCCAAGAAACTGGCTCCTTTTCTTTGGGGTCTTTTTACCTTAACTGCCAATTCCTACCTCCTATTCTTATCACACCATCCACTGAAGAGGTTATCCATATTGCCAATAGGGAATTGGGATACAGACTGCTCTGACTTCTTCCATATTGAACAGGGACACTGTGGGAGGCAACTGGAGTACCCTTTCAGTGGGTCTATCTAAAAGACTCCCAAATTGCATAACTCTTATCTGTAGGAAGAAGAGAAAGTCCTTGACTGGTGAATAGGAGATGTGAAAGAGAAGAAAAGGCAAGAGTAGTTAGCATTACAAATGCTAGATAGGGAAACCAAGAAAAAGGTCAGAACAGGGAAATTTCAAATGTTCATCTCAGAGTCCATTGGGATTTCTTGACAAGAGCTTCCAAAAGCATCCCTCTATTGGGGTCCTCCTCATTTTTCTTTTGTCTGCCAAGGTTGGACTCGAGAGTGATGGATTCAGGATTTTCTTTCAGGTATTTTGATAGCTGTGGAGTAGTTCCCTCTCAAAGGCTTCTAGATAGGGGGAGAAAACAAATTTAGCTATCATTTTAGAACAATAGCTGGTTGTCTCCCTTAGCTACAGGTGAGCACTACAGTATTGGAGACCAAGATTTGAAGTCTTACATCTGAGCAGAACTTTCTGGTTAGGAACAAAATCATCAATGAGAAATAATTGTCTAAATAA
>NW_008328588.1:1569-1800 GCF_000622305.1 Nannospalax galili
TGTTCTTCAGGGGTCACAGGTAATTAGGTGGAGCCCCTGCCTCCTTTCTTTTACCAGTTCTAAAGTCTAAGGTCCTGCTCAACCATGCTGGCTTCTCTTGGAAGCATGGATGAAATGCTACCTCTGTGTTGACCCTCCTCTTTGTAGACTAGACACTGGTTCGAGTCCATCTGCTGGGGTCTCCATGGCCTCCCTAAACAGGAGGACAGGTGACTCACCCCAGTTACAGAA
>NW_008328588.1:3001-26128 GCF_000622305.1 Nannospalax galili
GTCCTTGATCCATTTGGAGTTGACTTTTGTGCAAGGTGAAAGATAGGGGTTTAATTTCATTCTTCTACAGGTGGAGATCCAGTTTTTCCAGCATCATTTGCTGAACATGCTGTCTTTCCTCCGGTGAATGTTTCTTGGCTCCTTTGTCAAATATTAGGTGGCTGAAATTGAATGTATTCATAGTCATTGGATCTTCAATTTTGTTCTGTTGATCTAGGGTCTGGTGAATGTTTCTTGGCTCCTTTGTCAAATATTAGGTGGCTGAAATTGAATGTATTCATAGTCATTGGATCTTCAATTTTGTTCTGTTGATCTAGGGTCTATTTTTGTGCCAGTACCATGTTGTTTTTATGACTATAGCTCTGTAATACAGTGTAATATCTGGTATAGTAATCCCCCTAGCATTACTCTTAGTGCTCAGGATTGCTTTGGCTATATGAATCTTAAGATGGTTTTTTCCAGTTCTGTGAAAAATGTCATGGGGTTTTGATTGTCATTGCATTAAATCCATAAATGGTTTTGGTAGGATGGTCATTTTCACAATATTAATTCTTCCAATCCATGAGCATGGGATGTCCATCCATCTTCTGATGCCTTCCTCAATCTCTTTCTTTAAGGACTTAAATATTTCTTTGTAAAGGTCCGTAATATCTTTGGTCCACTTTATTACAAGATTTATTTTTTTTCCAGTTATTGTGAAGCAGAGTGTTTCCATGTGCTCTTTCTCTGATTGCTTGTTATTGGTATATAGAAAAGCTATAGACTTTTGTAGATTAATTTTGTAACTTGCCAATTTACTGAACATGTTAATAATTTCTTGGAACTTTTTGGTGGAATTTTTGGCATCTCTTACATATAAAATCATATCATCTGCAAAAAGGGATAATTTGATCTCTTCTTTTCCAATTATTACTCCTTTAATTTCCTTCTCTTGTCTTATTGCTCTTGCACACATTTCAACACTATGTTAAAAAGGAGTGGAGATAGTGGACAGCCTTGTCTGGTTCCTGATTTTAATGGGAATGTTTCCAGTTTTCCTCCATTTAGAATGATGTTCAATTCCGGTTTGCTGTATATAACTTTAATTATGTTAGTTATGTTTCTTCCAGTACAATTCTCTCTAGGACTTTGAACATAAATGCATGTTGAATTTTGTCAAAGCTTGAACATAAATTCATGTTGAATTTTGTCAAAGGCCTTCTCTGCATCTATTGAGATGACCATGGTTCTTGTCTTTGAGTCCCTTTATATGATTTGGTACCTTGCCATTTTTACATGTGCAACACAGGGTGACTGTGTCCTCTATGATTTCTTTTCAGTGGAAGGGTGGAGTAGATTTCCAGGGAGAGTTGTATTTCATATAAGTAAGTAGCTATTTCTTGTGCTATCTTGAAAGAAGTAGGGTGAGGTTTGGGATGTGGCTCAGGGTAGAGCACATGCCTAAAATGTGTGGAGTCTTGGGTTGAATCCCCAATACCATAAAAACTAAGCACACAATTTTCTATATTTGATTCAGAACTACTTGTATAAGAATTGAATTACTTATTAAATTAAAAAAATTTATGTGTATGAGTGTATTGCTTGAACGTATATGAGTGCACCCATGTCGTGCAATGCCGCAGAGGTCAGAAGAGGGCTTCGGATTCCCCTGGAACTGGAGTTAAGTATGGTTTGTAGCCACGATGTGGTTGCTGGGAATTGAACCCGGGTCCTCTGTAAGAGCAGCCAGTGCTCTTATATCTATCAGTGTATTTTACATATTAAATAACACTATAATAGAATGACTTGATATAGTTCTAAACAGAATTTTAAAATTACTTTTTCTACGTGGGTCAATGGGACAAATGTATTCAGTGGTTAGTCATGTCTAATTCCTATTGCATTTATGGTCAATGGAATTTTTAAAAAGCCCAACTATCATAATCACTGCCTCAAAGAAATGACATGTTGGATTCTTTGGGAATGCAAAATGGTTCTTGCTACCTCAATACATCCTCAATACATAGGAAGTTGAATTCCAATATCCATCACACAGATACACACAGACACAGAGACATACACGCCCCCCACACATACCCACACACAAATTTAACAGAGTTGAAACTAGAAAAAAAATTAGCTTTATATCCTCTTTCATAACTCATGGGAAATTCTGGGGTTGGAGAAGAAATGGCTCAGTGGTTAAGAGCACTGGCTGCTCTTGTAGAAGACTCAGTTTCAGTTCTCAGCACCTACATGGCCACTAACAACCATTTGTAATTCCAGTTCCAGGGGAATCCAATCCCCTCTTTTGATCTCCACAGGTATTGTACAACATGGGTGCACTTACAGTCATACAGGCAATGCATTCATACACAAAAATAAAAATAATAAATAAAATTTAAAAAATACTCCTCCTGGCCCCAACAAAAGGCAACTTAAAAGTAGACTTGCATTGCAAAGTATTCTTTGACTGAACAATGATGAGCATATATCACAGTCTCTAAGGAACATGGGATTTTGGGCTGGGTATGTAGCTCAGTTGGTTAAGTGTTCGACTAGCATACATGAAGGCCTGGGTTCAGTCACCAGCACTACATAAATCGTAGCATCTGTAATCCCCACACTTAGGAGGTAGAGGCAGAAGGACCAGTAATTAAAACTCATCCCTTACATAGCAAGTTCAAGGACATCATGGGCTACATGAGATCTTGTCTCAAAAAACAAAAGCAAAACATGTGATTTATGATTCCCAAGTATTTCCTGAGCTCCTACAGGAAATGTAATGGATAAGAATTTTAAAGCATTCAAAAATAGAAACGTAAAATCCTCATCCTTAGTGAGCATAGCATTTCAAGAGTACCCTGCACATGGACAGTTATACTCAGTCTGCTTGTTATTTTAGTAAGAACATTTACTCATTTATCAGAGATATTGAATGTCTACTGTGAGCCTAGCACACAGATACAGTCCCTGTCTACATGGTGCTTAGAATGTATAAGAGACACAGGTCACATGTAAATAAGAGTAAGCACTAGTGAAGAACGCAAGAGGAAAAGAGAAATAAGGTGCCTTCAAAGCCTCAGGGCAAGAGCAAGCAGAGGCTTAGGGAAAAGAGTAGTGAAATGTGCCCAGTGATGACTGTCTTTCTCATAGCTCATTTTATGAGTGAAACTTGAAGGGCTGGAGAGATAGCTCAGCAGTTAAGAGCACTGACCGCTCTTGCAGAGACTAGGGTTTGATTTCCCGCACCCACATAGCAGCTAACAACCATCTGTAACTCCAGCTCCATATTTTTTTTATTTTACTTATTATTTTTATAAGTATATTGCCTGCATGTGTGTAAGTGCACCCATGTTGTGCAATGCCCATGGAGTCAGAAGAGGACATTGGATTCCCCTGAAACTGGCATTACAGACAGTTGTTAGCCACCATGTGGGTGCTGGGGATCAAGCCCAGGTCCTCTGCAAGAGCAATTAGTTCTCTTAACAGCTGAGCCATCTCTCTAGTCCCCATAAACAAACACTGTTTAAAAAGAACAAAACTTAGCTGGGTGTGGTGGCGCACACCTTTAATCCCAGCACTCGGGAGGCAGAGGCAGGCGGATCTCTGTGAGTTCAAGGCCAGCCTGGTCTACATAGTGAGTTCCAAGACAGCTGGGGCTACAGGGAGACCCTGTCTCAAAAAGACCAAAAAAAGAACAAAACTTGAAAGAGTAGACTAGGAAAGGAGAGTAGGATGCTGAGTGCAGAGTAATGGGGTGTGCAAGAGACTGATGTGTAAAAGGAGGCAAGAGTCCAGCACGGCAGAGGAGAGGCAACAAGAAGCCTGGAGAAGGAGCCAGACACCACCTCTGGTCACATGTCTAGCACTGATCTTGACCTTCTCTCCCGGAGACAGTAGGGAGCCATCAAAGACTTCTGAGTAGAAGTGGCATGATTAGATTGGCAAGTTTGATGGCTCAGGCCACAGAAGAGAGAAGACCACAGAGGCGAGGGGACCAGCAGGAAGGCTATTCTGGGGACTGGGGAAATGACTCAGTGGTTAAGAGCATTTGCTGCTCTTGTGGAGGACCTGGGCTCAGTTCCCAGCACCCACATGGTGGCTCACAACCATGGTAGTTCCAGGGGATCCAATGACCTCTTCTGGCCTCTGGAGGCACCAAGCATGCACAAGATCCACATACATATATGTAGGTAAATACTCAATAATTTTTTTAAATAAGTTTATTTTGTTGCAATACTCAGAGATAAGTAAAAAGGACAATCCTAGTGGGGAAGAAGAAAATGACGAAGTATTTTCTTAGTAGTCATTTATTCAGTGATTTATTTCTGCATAAATATTCTCTTATTATTAAACGTCTTAGTCTAGAATAGGTATACAAAGTAGAGTGACTGATACAATGAACCCCATAGACCCATTACACAGATCCAATTACCATCAACATTTGGTTTAGTTCTTATTTTAACTGTTCTCTGCCTTTATTTGCTGACATTTTCTAAACAAAATACAAGCAAACTATCATTTCACCCTTGCATATCCCCTAAGTATCTCCAACAGATAACAAACTTATTTTGCCAGCATCATGACACTATGATCACACCCAACAAATTTTAAGATGCCTGTTATCCAGTCCAGTCAAGTCCATGTCCACTTACCCACCTCAGTTGGTTCATCCAAGTCAGAACCAGAAGTCCACATGATATTATATTGATATTTATTGATATTCAGTCCCTTTTCATCTCTCATGATCGTTAGGAGGGAGCACAGGCGGGACTTGGTGATAACATTCCACTGACATGTTTTGACCTGTTTATTTGCTTCCTCCCTTCCTTCCTACTGGACTCAACCCCCTCAGCCTATAGGAAAAACAGGGATTAAGGTGATTTGCCTACTATTTGAATGGTATTTGAAAAGAAGTCTTGGCAAGACCAGTGCTTCCAGTGCTCAGGCCAGAGGGAAGCTGGTCTCAGTGCTGTGGTTCCAATGGCAGCTTTGCAGCTGCTCCCTTAGGAAAGTTTTTCTCTTATCTGCTTATATCTCTCATGCATGACAGGGCCTCTCATTTAGCAGTTAGAAAAACTGACATGCTAATGTCCCGAGTGTCCTAAATATATCCCACAGGTTTAGGAGCAGAGAAAATACAAAGCTTCTGTTACTGCTACAGGAAGGAAGGAAAGTGAGACAAGGATGAAGGAAGACATGGACGCCCAAGTGGCCCACGCATAACTACAGCAGCCTCTCAGCTTCTGCCCCATGCTAGACCAGCCCAACCATCCTTCAGGAAAACCGCTCTCATAAATGAAAGAGTCCAAGGCTCATGGCTTGTGATCTATGACCCTTGAATGAGGACGAAAGTTAAGCTTTGCCCAGGATTCCCTCTAGGCCACTCAAGGTGTTCCCTTTAATTTGAAAACAATTGTCTTAAAACCTGAATTCATTCCCAAAAGACTTTTTATAAGGGACTACCAGTGATGCAATCCATTTTGACACTTCGAAGAATAACCAATCAGGACTTGAACATGGTGTTCACATCAGGATCTGCAGCTGGGAGGCAGCAAAACTGAGGACTTTGGTGTTCCCAATCACCAAAGATGGAAAATACACAGTCTTGAGCTGTCCCATGGTCAAGCCCTACCTGAATGCTGCTCTCAGCTGGAGGACTGGCAAAGGAAATTCTCTCTGATCTGTGCCAACTGTAGATTTACAAGAAAGCTGATGGAACTGGCAGAATCTTCCACGAGAGAGGAAGAGATACAACCTTCCTGGAAAGGACACAAAGGGGAAAGTATGAGCAATGGAGGCAGCCTGGCAGGGTCTGCAGAACCCCAAGGGGAACAGATGGCCGCCCTCCCCATCCCCTGCCTTCATACTCCACCAGCTGCACTGTTTTCCTATCTCCGGGAGTCTTGTTTGGTGTCACTAAGCCAGCAATCAGAATCACTTTGGTGTATTTAATGTCACCATGAAACTATTTGTGATTGACTACCTCAGCAGGGAAAGTTGGAATAAGAGCCTTTTATTTTTCTCAATTAGATGAAAGCATTTTGTTTCTGGAAACAATCTTACATAAAAAGTCCTGCAGTCAGAAAGGAGAGAATGGCTTTCAAGCATGTAGGAAATCAGATAGCGCCTCTGTGTGTGTGTGTGTGTGTGTGTGTGTGTGTGTGTGCATGTGTGCACATCCACACATATGTATATGTATGCAACCACATATTTTTATACATGTATATGTATGTATATGTTTGTTTGCATACACACATGTGGAAGTGCACATCTGTGTACATACATTGTAGAAGTTGGAGGTCTATATCAGGTGTCTTCTTGATCTCCATCTTATTTTTTGAGACAGGATCTCTCACTGGCCTGGAACTCACTGGATTTGGCAAGACTGGCTGGACAGGAAGTCCCCAGGATTCTTCTGTCTCTATCTCCAAGCACTGGGATTATATACTTGTGCCACCAAGCCAGGCTTTTATGTGGGTTCTGGGGTCTAAACTCATGTCCTCATGCTCGTATGGCAAGCACTTCATCAACTGAGCCATCTCCCCAGCCCTGCAACTACATTAAAACTTTTTTTTCTGTCAATTACAGCTTCCCACACTCCTAGACAGCAATTCTCAAAGTATCAACTTCAGATCTTGGGGAAGGATATTATCTGATACGTCACCAAGAATTCAAGAGGTAAGATTCCTGGTGTTATTTATTATAATTTTATTATGTCTTTATACTATTTTTTAAATTATTTACTTAATAACCATATAATTAGAAGAAGCATTTCATTACAACAGCATTGACATATTCAATAACAATTTCCAGAGCTAAGATGCATCTCTTTCAAAATTGGATGTAAATTTTTAGGTTTATAGTTGAATTAATACAGTTATACAATATTGTACTCCATATAAACCCTATAAGACATAAAATTAAATTAGGTTTTAAACTTTAAAAAAAGATCTCCATTTCATTATACTATTTTATCACACTCTGTCAAGTAATTTAATCATACCTCACACCTGTTCAGGGAGAAGTTCATTTGCTTTTTCTCTCTAGCAATTTAAAATCATCTGTTCATATCCTAAATGATCTCCACTTCTAGGTAGGAGGCCAAAAGAAAAGAAACATCCTTATGATTCTATACCAAGAAGTCATCTGTATGGCACAATTCATCACAGAAATTACAATCTAGTTTAAATCTTTCTAGCTCTGAGGTGATCCATTAACCACTATGCCACCAATAACAACAGAGTATACTTACATAATGCTTATAGGTGCTGTTCTAAGGGCTTTGCCTACATAGACTCATTTCATACCCTCCAGAGTGACTTGCTTGTGTTGTTTTATGAAATATGTACACATTGTAATTAATATCTGATTGCCTAAGACTTCTCAAATATAGAAATTGATTCTTCCACTTAATAGTTGAGCGGTGATGGGGATAGAATGATGAATAGACACACGTAGTCACTGTGCCTTTGGAACACAGCCAACAAAGAGGAGAAGTGTGAAATAAGCAATCTTCTTCAAGTGATGAATATTATGAAAAGGAGAAGTAATGTGATTTTCCCAGAACTTTCCCACCTTTGATATTCCTAGCCAACTTGGAAAATAGCTTGGTTGGAACCTGTTTTTATAAAACTAAGGTCAGTCTGGGAAGAGCAGAGAGAAAAGCCCGTTGTGCTGATGGCCACCTGCTGCAGTGGGAGTCCTTAGCATTATTCTTGTCACAGGATTTTTAAACTATCAGTGTAATAGTGGTGAAGTCAAGAGAGAATGTAAACAATTTCCCAAAGCATATCAACACTTTGAATTCTGTGTGGGAGCTGAAGATTCCTTGCCTGTCCAGATAGCAGGTCTAAGCATTTGTGAACCAGGTTGAAGCAGATGGCCCAGTTTATGTTAGTTGATATTAGACCATTTGACCGTGGCACAGCCCTTCATTTCTGAGTGCTTTGATTAAATAAGTGCATAATAACAGTAATAACCCCTTCTGAGATGGCAATAAGACCCACGTTGTTGAAGCAATTTGAGATTTTTGACTTTCTTACTGAAGCATAGACTGATTATAGAAGTGACTTAATAGGTGGATTCCTCACAGTCAGTGCTCATCGGTTTCAGAAAGCGGGTGTTGGCATGGGCACAAAGAGGGAGACCACAGGTAAACATCACTGATAGCAGTAGGAGAATGTTTTCCGTCTCGCCTGATTGAATCTTAATGGTTTTTAAAATTCCCAAATGCCTTTGAATGTGAGTGGTAAGGTGTGGTTGGTGAATAAAAGCATTACTGTTTTTATTTTATATTTTCCCTTAAAATAAAGCCAAGTAGCTTATGGGAACCAAGACACTGGTGACTCTTGCAGTGTCATTCAACCTTGTTCTCAGCATCACAGATCTATCTTTCAAGGATGAGGCCACAAGTGCCACGACACCCATAGGGAGAGAAGAATACCAGGCTCCTACTGGTTGACACAGAACTGGAAAAGTGTTCTAAGAAGGGAGACATCTTCTGTACAGAATTTGCTTGAATCTTAAACACATGCATACACATACCTGTCTTAATTAAGCAGAAGAGCTCGTGTGATAAAATTAAGTTAATAATTTGGTGGGGGGAGCTATAAGTTTTTGTTCGGTTGGTTTTTGTTTTGTTTTTCTCAGCGGAATTAAGAATTACTGAGGATAGTCAGGTGGGTGTTGCATCTAGCACTCAGGATGTAGAGGCAGTCAGATCTCTGTGAGTTCAAGGCCAGCCTAGTTGATATAGTACATTCCAGGCTAGCCAAGATGACATAGTGAGACCCCGTCTCAAACAAAACAAAACAAAACAAAACTGAAAATATAGGTGTTTCCTTTTAGATGTAGAAATTAAATGTATATGAAAAAGTGCTGTTTTAAGATTACCCAAAGTTTTTCCCCCTAGTTCATTCATGGGTCAAGTGTTCAAGACCTGCTAAGGGTAACCAGACCCCTCCTGCAGAGCAGTGGTCCTGAGACTTTCACACAGCTGTTGGGCAGCCTGTCTGACCTCCTATGTGGCTACCCAGAGGGAGGAGGCTCTCGGGTATTCTCCTTCAACTGGTATGAAGACAGTAACTACAAGGCCTTCCTTGGGATTGATTCCACAAGGAAAGATCCTGCCTATTCTTATGACAAAAGGACAAGTAAGTTCTCTGAAGCAAATCACCTCTAGTGTTAAGATGATAGGTTGGGGTGTAGGAGGCTCAGGGGATAGCTCAGTTGGTAAAGCGTTTGCCATATAAGCACAGGGATCTGAGTCTGATTCCCAGAATTCACATTTTTTTTAAAAAGCAGGCATGGTGACACACTTCTAATCACAGCACTGGGGAGGATGACGATACCCAGAGTTTGCTGACCAGCCAGCCTACCTACTTGGTAAGCTCCAGGAAAGTGCTAGGCTCTGTCTCAAAAAACAAGGTGGATAGCACCTAAGGCATGACAAGCCGAGGCTGTCCTCTGGCCTCTATACACATGCATGCACACTTGCACACACACATGCATACACACAAATAAAAAAGATGATAGGTTAACACTTCAAGGAGAAACTAGTTCTGGGGTCTACTCTCCTTGGTCTTATTAAGTGGCCTTGGGCAAAATGGACTTCTTCCAGAAAGTCCGCTTCCCCTTGTAGAACAGAGTGGTGTGCATAAAAGATTCTGGATGTAAGCCATGGAAAGTGCTGAGGCCCACTTGGAAAGGGAACAGAGGGGACAGTTCCCACTGATGTAACTGAACTGGAGTTAAGTCCAGAGGAAGAGAAGAATGGTAAATGAGGAGGCAACACAGGGCTCCAACAAAGTTCAGGTCAGCAGGGTCCTGGCAAGTCAAGCGGCTGGCAAGTCCCTGACAAATCATCTTCCTCACTTTCACTATTTTGGGGGTTGGGGGCAGCTCTGAAATTACAAAAAGACAGCAAGAGACACACCAAAAGGAATCGGGCCCTGAGACAGAGACAAGAAGAGAAACAGTTAATGGACACGAAATTATTTGAGGCTGAAGTTGGGATTCCAACGAGGGGCCCTTGTTTGGGCGTTCACTCCCTTTCATCTGAGAATGGCCTCTGTCCCTTGCAATAATCACAAGCAGGCTTCTCAGCTTCCTTCTTTTAGGCAGAATAAACCACCAGGCAAGCCCTGTCCTTTGTCTCACTGTGGAGGTCATTATCAAGAAACACTGTGGTGTTTTGTCACTAATGATGAGCTTGTTATTGGTAGGGTCCAACCTAATAATTTAGATTATTCCTTCAACCCTCCAGTGTGGAACTGAAGGAAACTAAGACATGTGACTTGATGCACTAATGACTATGTTCAGTTATGAGCACCAGGGAGTTTCTCCTGTCCCTTTTCTCTTGACAGCATCCTTTTGTAATACGTTGATCCAGAGCCTGGAGTCAAACCCTTTAACCAAAATAGCCTGGAGGGCAGCAAAGCCTTTGCTGATGGGAAAAATCCTCTTTACTCCAGATTCCCCTGCTGTGAGGAGGATACTGAAGCGTGTAAGATCCCAGCTGGTTTATTTAGTTCCCTTATATCTTGGACCTCCCAGAAGAGAGTGAATGAGTGGTGGCGGTGGTGGTGATGTGTATATGTTTTAATATGTTCCTGGCAATGAGTCCTCTGTTTTTCCGTAAATGGTATGGGTTTCCTCCCTCAGCCACGCCATGGTAGAAATGCCTCACTCCAGTGCCCCGGCTTAGATCTCCCCTCTCTACTGCACCCTATGAGATTTTCTTTCCCACTGCCTGAATTATGTCCATAATGGAAGGGTTCACCATTCTCGGAATCCTGGCTTCCTGGAACATACAAAGATAGGGAGGAAGAGCATTTGCTCACTAGGAGCTCAAATATAACTTAATGAGGCTCTGAGACAATAACATCAATGTTACATGTGCCTCTGAGATACTAACCAATTGGATTCTGTCAATCCTGGAGGCTGGGAAATGGTCCTGTTCTGAGAGAGTAAAAGCACTTCCATGAAGAGTCTTGCCCAAACATTAAAGGTTTATGACAGGAGCAAGACAGAACCAAAGGTTCTTTTTAACATATTTTCCTCTCTGTTCTTTCTCTTCCTCTGCCTGCTTTTTGAGGCCAACTCAACTTTTGAAGAACTGGAACGTGTTAGAAAGCCAGTCAAATCTTGGGAAGAAGTAGGGCCCCAGATCTGGTACTTCTTTGAGAAGAGCACCCAGATGGCCATGATCAGAGTAAGGGTGCTCACATAGAGGATGGGGGCTGGGGATGGGGCAAGGGCCAGAGAAACAGGTAATCACTAGTAGAGCTAGATTCAAACTATACCAAACAGGACACAAAAGCACTAATTCTGAGTGCTCACCAAGTAGGGTCACTGACACTGAGTGAGGAATATGTTTCTTGAATCCTGGGAGAAATTTAAAAGTTGCCACAATCAGTGTCTTTCCAAGATTTCTTGACTTCATGAATTCACTTGAGGGTCTTGGGTTCAGAGGAATGTCTCCCCAAGGGGCCAGCTCTGTACTGCAAAGACAGTGACTTGTGTCTATCTGGTCTCATCTGCAATTTTGTGAAACCAAGAGGCAAGAGCTCTGCATAACATAAAGAGAACAAAGCAAAGATACATTGAGAAGGGAAGCTTTTATATGATTCCACAGGCTCACTGCTACCCCTCCCCCACTCCATACTTGTCTCTCCTCTATTCTAGAGGCCCCTGTGTTTGAGGAAAATGGGTCAGAGGGTACATATGCCTCAAAATGGATGAAAACTTACAGGCTTTTTAGTGAGCCTTAGTGTCTCAATCATGAATCATTAAAAATTTGAAGTGGCCTAAGAATAAGACCAAAGATCCTATGGAATTCCTAATCTCTGTGATTCTGTTTCTCCTTCCTAAGGATACCCTAGAGCACCCAACAGTAAGAGACTTTGTGAATAGGCAGCTCGGAGAAGATGGCATCACCACTGAACCCATACTAAACTTCCTCTATAAGGGTCCCCGAGAGAACCAGGCTGACGACGCAACCAACTTTGACTGGAGGGACATATTTAACATCACGGACCGCTCCCTTCACCTGGTTAATCAATACCTGGAGGTAAGAGGCAGCAACCCACTGGAAGGCCGTGGTAAGCTTCTTAAATGGTCTCATGGATAAGGCTGGAGATCCATTAGCCAGTCAAATGGTATTGGATTTAACCTTTCATAACCCCATCCCCACGAGGAACTTAGAAGTGTTGCGGCCTCCTAACATACCCTGTTTTCCACAGCTTATCCACACTTGAATAAAACTTTCCTCACATCTCCCTGCTAACTTTATGACTCTACTGGTTGCCTGTTCTCCCTTTACCACATAACTGTCCTTAACTCTTTCCTATCTGCCATGGTTCCACTGACCTTCTATCAGAGAGTGTCTACCAAACCTTGAGCTCTGAGCCCCATGGCTTGCTGGATACCCCTACCCCAAAGTCCTACAGGGATTTATGACTCAGTATGTCTCAAAACAACTTCCATCCTCCCTTTCTAGCAAACTCCTGCACTATTCCATTAATTCCACCAGCATTTGCCTAGATTCTTAAGCAGGGACTTTAGGGCCATTCTTTCGTTTTCTTTTTCATCACTCTCCATGAAAGAGCTGTCATTTACAGAGAGTCACTCGGTGTCCAGCACTGTGCTACATGCTTTTTTGTGCATTTGCTTTATCTCATCCTCCAACAATTCTGTGAAGTATGCGTTGTTATCACTGCCAGTATGTAGACACAGAAGCCAAGGCTTAAAGAGGTTGAATAAGATCCCACAGCCATTAGAAGTAGCAAGCAGAGTCCAGATCTGGGTGTGCCCGAATCCCTTCTGACCTCGTTCCTCCCCAGTCACGGCACTCTGTCTTCTCCACCTCCCAACTAACTCTCAGCTCTGCCTCTTGCTTTCTGGGCACTGGGGAGAGTAGAGGCCTTGTCACCTCTGTACCAGTCTGTTCTGGTAGCTTCCTCCCTAGATTCCAGGGTCCAGTCTCTGTTAATCCAGGCATTCCTCCACACAGACACCAGCATCACATTCCAAACACACATTTGCTTGCATCACTCTCACGTTTAAAGTCTGAGTGACTCAACCCCAAAGCATTTGGCCAGTCCCTCTCCACTGGTGATACCTCAGCTGCTGACAGCCCTCAGTGGTCATCCTTAGAGCAAAAATTCCACAAAAAGAGGGAACGCCTTTCCCACAGCATAAGCAATACTCCCAGAGGGCTCCTCTTGGCCAGGCTCCTTACCTGAGTGCTTTGGGAAGGGAGTAGTTCTGACTGGGAGGCCAGGAGCACATGCCATCACAGGGGACTTTACTGTGAACAAGATTCCTATGAAATGGAGGTATTTTTCCCAAAAGAAACATCTATCTGGTTTTTTTGTTTGTTTGTTTGTTTGTTTTTGTGGTGCTTAGATGGAACCTAGAACCTCACACATACTAGGCAAGCATTGTACCTCTAAACATCTCCCCAGCCTTACCTATTCATCCTTTGAGACTTAGTCCTCAAATATTCCTTCTGCTTTCACAGAGGCTTAGACATTCACTCGTTCATGCTCCTTAGCCCTCTCTTCAAACCTCTCAGACCCCTGTCCAGGTACATGCAGAGTGAGCTGTCAGTGTGTCCATCTCTGGCTGAGATTACTCAACATTAGCAGGCACATCTTAGTCATTTTTCAGTTCTTGACCTCACAACCTCTAAAGGCTGATCACACCCAATAAACTGGGCCTCAGCTTTTGTTAACCTAAGGCCATTAGGTTGAAGATGCTCTGAGCGATAGGCGCGGTGCTGAAGCTGAGGCCTAGAGGAGCAGGCTCTCCTATTCCAGATGGTGGGTCGTAAGAATAACCAGTGAGAAAAGGCCTGGTCTTCTGTGCCCTTGGTTGTACTTGAGGACTCCTGGCTCTCCTGGAGTTACCAGCATTTCCCCAGAGTATGTGGACCTCCTTTTCCAGAACCCTGGATGCACCCACATATAACCCCTAGATAGCTTTCAGAACGTACCAAGCATGGTGGCAGAAACACTGAAGTTCAAGTAATTACCAAGAAATTCCCATCTTATCTGAGTGCTTTTTGCAAAACATATCCTGATCGTCACCCCAAACCCACTGACTCGGAATTTCCGCAGAAGAGCCCTGGTATTGTATATATCTAAGACCTACTAGATTTGCAGGGACCGTGCTGCTCCCATGCAAAATTATTCAATTGATCTCTGGTGGTGTCTCTGCCTGTTAAGTCTACATTCCTGGCCAGGCCTGCCATTACCCATCTACTGTTGTCTGAATCTCAACAGAGACAGGACCTGTGCAGGGATGTGAGTGGACAAGGAGGCTATTCCATTATTCTTTCAGTGACTCTCACAATGTTTTTGTGAGGTACTATGAAGAATAAGTCTTGTCATTTGTTTGATCTGACATTGTATTGTGCTATGAAAAGTTTCTTTCTTTATCTGTTTTGTATCAAGACAGAATCTTATGTATCTCAGGAACTCACTATGCAGCTGTGTAGCCCACTATAACCTTGAATATCAAATCCTCCTGCTAAATGTCATCCATCAGGGTTTCCAAGAACAAACCACTGTGGCCAAGGATCAGTGGCCTCCCCTGGGGATTCCTAAGAGGCTTCTGATAATGGCAGAAGTGATAGTTCAGTTTCTCTTTCTGCTGTTGGAAGTGGGGGAAGAAAGGGAACCAGAAGGAGAAAGTACAGTAGGGAGAGATGTTCAGTGGGGGACAGCGGGTCACTGCAGTCCATCCTGGGCGTTTCTGCTTTTGCTCCTGTGTTTTGGACTATCTGGAGGACCCTTGAAAATCTCCCACCTCACCCCAGGATCCCTCAGTAGCACTCTCAATGGAATCATTTCTCTGTTGGTTCTAAAGTTTTCTCCAGGACAGGGAAGGAAGTATGTTGCTGCCTGTGGCTTAATAAGCAAATGTGGAGCTGTCTTTTTCAATAACAGATTAGTACTAAAGAGAATGGAATACTTTCTCCTCAGCCAGTCTACGTGCCTGTGTCCCTTCTTATTCCCCCAACATAAAAACAAATCATTTTTAAAAAACACTTAAGGAAAATTAGGCAAATGAACTATGACGCCCAAATCAATGCGGCACTTAATTGTGATGCTGAACAATAGCAGACTGAGAACAAAGAGCAAAGTGAGAGTGAATCGATAGATTTTCTTCTCAATGACTAGGACTAAAAATCTCTTCCTGCTTAGGGTGGGGCCCTAGCTGTGGGACATCCCATGGAGCAACCAGGACACCCATTCTCCTGAGACTGCCTTGTGGAGTCCTTGTATGGGAGGAAGTTAAACAGCTGCATGTGGGACCTTCCCACCTTCCCTGTGAAGGCGTATGGACTGACCTCTCTGCTTCTAATAAGACACGCTAATAAATTGTGTCACTCTGAGAAAGTTGTTTTCTCACTCCAAGGCTTAGTTTTCTTATGTGTCAAATTCTAAGTAATAAATACAAGGAACCTTTTAAGGTAATTGTTGAGGACCAAAGGAGAAACGGGCACAGAGGCACAGAGCACTGAGCATATTCATGCTGTTTATTCACCAGGCCCATGAGTCAATGCTCAGCCCACTGGTTCTTCAGCTGGGAGGTGGGTGATAGCAATAACTCCTTCTTCGTGGCTTGAGGATGAAATCAGAGTTCACTGGGCTCTTACCAGGAGCATGCACACATGACAGCGTTGCCCTGAGCCATGAACGAGTAAGGAATGCACCTTTTTCTCACATTCAAAAACTATATAAATATTAACCAGGGATTATAAAACTCATCTTCACATTAGCCTTAGTGAATTGGCTAAGAGCCAAAGTTGGGTCAAGCCAATTCCTGGAAGGCCAGGAGAATCTCTGGGTCTCATGCTGTCCTTCAGTGGACAATGGCCCAGTGGCTGAGAACTTATCCTCAGACCACCTCCCCAATAAAGGCTTCTGTAATCTCTCTCATCCCGTATCTGTTTCTGTCTTTCCTCAGATCCCCTCCCCTTTGCAGAGAAAAATTAAGATAAAAGTGAGTCAGGGCTCTTGGTTAGAAGGTGGGCAGTGGACTAGGAAGTGGGTTGCTGGTGACATTTGGGGAGCTTCGTATCTCCCACATGTGGAAAGGATATTGCTGCACTCCTCCCCTCCAATCCAAGGAGACTGAAGGCCAATGAGGCCTCGTGTAAATAAATATCTTAAATTCACATGTGTTTACATTTTATTCATATCCTCTATTTGTCCCTATTCACATATATTTTGCCTCTGTAGAAAAATACAATTAGAAAAGTTAACAAATTATTCCTCTGATTGCCCTTTAGTTAAAACATTTATACCTTTCCTCTTCAACTTCTTTGTGTGGCAAAAGATTAAGCCTGGTACAAATAAAATACTATTGAAGTTTACAGTGGATTTAATTTCATAGTACATTTGAATTTCAGGTCTTAAGTTTCTTATCAGGAAGCTGAATTCGGCCAGCTTAAAATTAAATTAAATTAAAATTAAATTAAAGAGGTATTTAATATGAAAATACCTCTGATCAATACATAAAATTTTACCTTAAGCAGAAACAATTAGCTTTCTCTGTGTCTTAAAAAGGCATTCATTCATTAACTGTTTTTCCTTGGCTGTTAGCACAGCCAGTATGTGTGCATAACTCTTTATTAATGCATGGTGATTATTTTCTTGAATTATCAGTAGCTGAATTTTTCAGCTATTTTTCCTCTGTACCTGGCATACTTCTGGCCATGTGCCACCAGCACTCAACCGCAATGTTCCCAGGAAATATATTTTTCAGGCACAGTATAGAAATTTATGTCACAAGGCAATTATTATTTCAAGGGTCATGAACTAGATCCTAAGCAACTCACAAACAATCGCTTTATTTTATGCCTCTTCAACCTCTCAGAAATCTAGAACTGGATTACGGAAAAGAAATACAGGCAGAGGGTAGGCTGGGGTCATGGGCAGAAAGACAAGGCTTCCATGGGCCCTTGGAGTCAGGGCTGTGCTATGATCTCCTGTCTGCCTAGAAGTCATAATTGTTGTCATTTTATATAATTAAAAATAAAGCCTCTAAGAGGCCAGACTGCCCAGTGTACCACAGCAGCTAAGAGGGGACTCCAGAATTCTAAGCCAGATCTGTCCTGACTTTAGATCTTTAATTCTTTCCCTTTAATGTACAAGGCATATTTCCAAGGGCCCTACAAGTATTATTTGGTTAAATTATATATTAAATTCAATAAAGGTAGCAATTACTTTACAATATTCAGGATAATGAGTTGGTCTTTTTTTATTTCAAAATAGCTAGATTAAAGTAGGAACTCAAAAGTGCTTGAGTTCATTCCCTCATTCAGATGTTTACATGCATTGAACTAGATACAGGTCATAAATCCTGTTAACCCTTGACTCCTCAGAAGCTCATGCCTTCCTAGGTGAGATAACCATGCCATTAAAGAATGATCTAGTTCTTTGCTATCTCAAAGAACTGAAAGAACAATAATTCAGTCTGCAGGAGCGGAAATCCATTGTGCAAATAAAACTTTTAAAATATCACAAGTCATCCAAGAACTGACAGTTCTTCTAAGTCCTCTCTGACATGCCTCTTTCCTCTCCTTCCTCACGCAGAAGCCTGGGCAGTCTCCCCTAGCCACTCACCAGGCCTCTACTTAATGTTTCTGTTCAGCTCCCATGTTCCCTCCAGGAAGATCTTCTGAAACCCAAACCCACACTGATATGTGACCTACAGCTCCTCAGGAATTGCTCATCACTATGAAGTGAAATCCTTAACTGTCTGGGGCCTTCATGACTCTTTCACATCCTGTGGCATTACTCTAGACCTCCCAACTTGGACAGTTCCATCTTTCCCTCCTTGCTCTGCTTGGCTGGCTGGTCACATCCACATCTATACTTCAGGACTCAGAGCAGTGTTATAGGTCTTCTCTATACCATATTCCCACCACTGAATGCCAATCATGATTGGTCCATGTACTTCCCCACCTTCACTGACGAGCACCCAAAAGCTAAATCTCCAGCCCATTTTTCTTCATAATGTCTTCACAACTCCTGAGTAGATCTGTAGTGACATAAGGTAGATGCTAATAAATGCCAAGTGTAAACAGAAAATAACATTGGTGCTGAGACTCAGAGGTTAAATTTACTGGCTAAGAAAAGAAGAAAGACAATATCAGGCAGGAAGAAAGACATCAAGATATGAACCTGGGAACAAGTGAGGCAGATGGTCTGGCCCGAAGACAGATGTAACATCAAGGAGAATCAGTAGTGTCTAGAGTTGACCAGCATGACTTGTAAAAACTTCATTCTGTGGGTGACAGGATACACTTTCTAGAACCTATGTATGGACTTTGTAACTGGGACCAACATAGCTATATCTCTGCCTGAAAACAAAATAACCCAATCAGGTGGCAACACTCGTATAGCAGAACTGAGAGCTTGAGACAAAGTATGGTCAGATTGGTGAGTGTATAGCCCTGTTAGCAAATATTTCAAATACACTAGCCCTCACCTCCCAGCATTGTTAGATGAATAGAAAAAGAAACTAAGGAAACTAAAGTGTCCCTAAGTTGTTGGCTAAGTGACGGTGATTTCTGTTGGAACCAGTTGAATAGCAAGTGTGACCTGGTGGATTTGCCCCCTTGTGAGTCTTTGTATTCCAACTTGGCCTCTTTATTTGTTTCATCACCGAGTTTATGTATTTATTTTAGATAAGGACTTTTTAAATTGCTGTGCATTTCCTGTCTCTTTGCTGCCCTGCTGTGGTGTGTTTCCTGGCTTTCTGCATGTCTGTTTACCATGCCCAGTATGTATGATAAAACTTATTCCAGCACCTCGCCTCTAACTTTGCCATCCCGACCAACCGAAACAGCCCCAAAAGATTTTATTCAGTGACTTTTTACAGGTAGTTGGAAATAAATCTTGAAGGTTACAGTTTAGATCTGCCAGGAAATTAATTCTGGGATGTTTGCCCACATCCACTAGCGTTTTTAAAAGGAGGCCCAGGTGTCTGCACGAACCACCACACCACCACTGGAGGCTTCCACCAGTGTTCACTCGTTTCTCTGAAAAGATCTGAGGTGGAATTAGAAAGTCATATTGCTGAGCACTCAAAGCCTCTCTTATCTCTGAAGACCTCACCCTAGATGCCTTTGGAATTTCATGGTCAAAATATGGCTGCTTATGCACAGTGTTGGCACAGTGTGCCAGTCCTCTTTGATTTTGAGATCAAATGAGATCTTTTTCTTCTTTGCCTCCCATGAACATAGTCCCCCACCCAGTAGATAATTCCATGAATCTGCGACTTGATGAGTATGAATTGGAGACCCAGAGGTCACAGCTGATGAAGGGAGCCTGCTGCTCCTGCAGCTTCTTCTCCAAGATGGTATTTGGTTTAACTGTGTCAACAAATAACTGTCTTCTCCAAAGGTCTTGAACACAGCTGCCTAGCTAGAGAGTGTTCGAGCTTCTCCACTCCACCAGGGTGAGTTCTGCATCTTGGTCAGAGCCAGCAATTCATCAGGAAGGATGGGCTGTGTGAACTTTACATGGTTGTGGCCCTGCTACTCAGGTCTGCCCACAGCGATTGGAAGCCACTCTCCATCCTTGATTGGTGCCTTGCTGGCTTTTAGAGGACTTTGATGCTGCCTTGAAATGATGTGGTGTTGTCATGATTCTGGTGAAATTCTGAACTGTGACATTTTCCCAGAGCTTAACTCAGGCCAGAAAATACTGACTTTTTATTTGTCCAAATAGTGGTGCCGAATTTATGTTGAGCTCTTTATTCTAGCCAGTCTTGTTAATCTGCATTCTTCCCTAACCTCCATGATGGCACAATTTCTCTCTGTAGAACAAGATAATATCTAGACTCCATAGCCCCAGACTTGTTAGAACCCACTGTGTTGTAACTGCTAAGCTCATCACTAGACTAAATCTGTCAAATCCAAGACTCTGCTGAGGGATTCATACATCTCTGCCTCTTACACACATACATGCTAGAACATATACATGCCCATCAGTCAAGAACTTGAGGGGTCAGTGTCAGTACCAGCACAGAATGAGGTTACCAGTCAATGTGGATGCAAGGCTACACTGTGAATTATATGTCAGAGGGGAACTTGGGGCCTTCTGATTTATGGTCAAAGCAGCTTCCACAATTGCTCTGCCTTGGTCTCATCAAAAAAGTTTGGTAAGTGTGACACTCATGTTTGGTTTTATAAAACTTTTCTCTACACAGCATCATTGTAATGTCACCTAATGACTAATGGATGGCTAATAAATACCAGTGGGTTAAAATCCCCATTTTCTCCACTTACCACTGCCCAGGTGGCTTTGGCTTCTGTCCATAGCATTGTTCTGGTCAGATGGAATGCCATGGATCAGCTCAGGACAGGTTGCGTTCCCAGACAATTTCCTCCCCAAATGAACAGCTTTCATAAATCAAGAGTAACCTGGCAGAAATTTAAAAGTCGTTTGACTCTGTTGATGTTCAAGATATTTTATAGAAACAACAGTAAAAATAGTATTTATAAAGTCTTCATTATTCATGAAATAGTTGAGCATATGTTAGTGGTTGAAAACAGATTCTGCCCAGAGGAAGTTTGCCTCATTGCATCTTGTAAGTGGGCTTTGAATGATCCCAGTAACTGACTTCAGTGGTTGTTGTGGAGATGAAACAGGTTAATACCAATAAAGCCTTGGACCAATTTGGGGCACAGAGTAAAGCCATTAGTGTAAGCTTCAGGGTTTGTGGCTGCTGTTTGTTTTTGTTCCATTTTTACCATGCTGGAAATCAAACCAGGGCCTTGTGCATGCAAGGTAAGCATTCTACCACTGAGCTACATCCTCAGCCCTGCATCAGCTTTTGATTCTTACAGTGAGGCGCCTGCTGAAGCCTTTAGAAACAATGTCTCATGTGATCCTTAGAACAAACCTTTGAGGTTGGGCACATGCCAATTTTTAGCTAGGGCAGCAGAAGTCACACAATTCAGAAACAGCTAAAGGGAATGACATTCAGGTCTATCCGACCCCATCTCTATGCTGTGCCACCTCCCGAGATAAAGAAGGATAAAATGGTTCAGATGTTTCAGAATAGGATAGAGTGTTTAAGAACCCTGTAAGTTTTGTGTTTTCCAGAGAGTGTCAAGGTCCCCACCTAAGAGAGCATATCAGGAAATATGTCTATGAATCAGCTACATGATAAAACAGCCAGGATGGAGACCACGTCATCACTGGAGCCAACAATATCATTGAAAACATCAGCTGCTTTTTCCAATATAGATTTCCCCTTAAAATATAAAGTTCAAAGAGAATGGGCTAGATAGCTCTGCAAGTCATGTTATTAAAAGCACATTTGTTTATATCAACTTTTTAAAGAGTTATCTCTCCTTAGCATGACAGAAAAAAAAATTCTCTATGAATTTCTGCTAGTTTTTTCATTTGACACTAGGGTGCATAGAATTGTTTGAAATATAGTGGTTGTTCCAGTTTGCTTCTCTGTTGCTATGACAACACACTGACCAAAAGCATTAGGGGAAGAAAAGATTTATTTAGCTTACACTTCCAGGTTACAGTCCAATATTGAGGGAAGTCAGAGCAGGGACTCAAGGCTTGTTTTCCCTTCTTCTGCTCAGCTACTCCCTTATACAATCCATGACCCCCTGTTGAGAGGTGGCACTGTCCATTGTAGGCCAGGCTCTCCTCCATCATTTAACAACCAAGAAAATGTCCCACAGACATGGTCACAGGTCAATCCGATAGAGAAAATTCCTCAATTAAAGTTCCCTCTTCCCAGGCATATCACGTTGCCAACCGTAACAAACCACTACAGTCTACACTTGCAGTATCCAGTGCTTATAAATTTAAATCAATTTGAGTTAGAAAATCCTTGAGTCCCTGGCATGAGAAAATACTACTTCAGAGATCATAATGAACAAAACATGGCCCTGACCTCAAGGACCTTACTATCTCTAGAGTCATGCTGACCAATAATAGCAAGCAACAGCTCTGTGTAAAAATTTAAGTTTTAATACAAATTAAAAATAAAATGTTTCAGATGTGTTAACAATATCTCAAGTGCACAAAGTGTGTGATTACTGGCTACCATATTGGACAGGACAGATGGAGAATGATTCCATCATTGCAGAAATTCCACCAGACAGTGCCACTGTAAGGCAAAAGGCCTTCAGCAATGTTGTCATGACTTTATGGATGGACCATGGCTTACTCTTAAAGGAATGAAGGTAAACCTTACTCCTGCCAGGGTCCAGACTGAAGACATAGATGTGGATTCTGTTTCTGATCTGTGTATTGAACTAAAGCAAGACCCTTTGCTCCTCTGGTTCCATTTCTTCTGATAAAGCAAGGACATCAGACTGCAAGACCTCTAAGATACTTTATCCAAATGCCTTGTCATCATGAGTGAGTGAATTGGTAGAACATTCTATGTGTAATATCAATGTGAATTGCTCAAAACAACGTCATCTCCCTAAGTAATTATGTTTTCAATTTAGAAAATTTCAAACTGATTCTAATTGCCAATACTCTCTATAGAAGCAGGATTTTTAAAATTGAGATGTAATATTTGTGCATCTTTATGGGGTACATTCTGATAATTCAATACATGCATAAAAATCAAATCAAGGTTAAACATATTTCTACTTCTTCAACCACCAGTCTTCACTGTGTTGGGAATTTCATACTCTTCTAGTCATTTCAAAATATGTCACAGATTGTCTTAACCAGCAGTTACTGCAGTGAAGGAGAACCAGGAGTCAGCCCTCCATACTGTTTTGATGCCTCTTATTGAACTTCTTTCTGTACCCCTTTCACACTGCACCTCCAAGTCTCTAGTAAGCACTATTTCATTCTTTTACAAGACTGACCTACTGATTCCCAATAAGTAGAAGATGTGGCTTTTGTCCTTTTATGCCTAGCTTATTATAAAGTTACTGCAGTGAAGGAGAACCAGGAGTCAGCCCTCCATACTGTTTTGATGCCTCTTATTGAACTTCTTTCTGTACCCCTTTCACACTGCACCTCCAAGTCTCTAGTAAGCACTATTTCATTCTTTTACAAGACTGACCTACTGATTCCCAATAAGTAGAAGATGTGGCTTTTGTCCTTTTATGCCTAGCTTATTATAAAAATA